>NC_088979.1:34782678-35127045 GCF_963932015.1 Anas acuta
TCAAGGAAATATAATTTGGACTCTTCAGCCATGAAGGACTTCATGTGCTAGGGGATGTGTTAAAGGTTACATATAAGCAAATTGTGTTCACTTCAATTTTGCATTTGAATATGGTCAACAGAAACACAGCACTGTGGAGAAAGCAAGAAGTTTTCCTGCTGTTGTTTTCTGTAGGTTCAAAACAGTGTCAATAATCCAGCTACATGGACACATACACATATACCAGACTTCTTCAGCTAGCATGTGTAACATAACGACATATCTTGTAATTTTCTCTCACACAAACGCTCCCACAGACACACTTACGTAACTCCATTCTTTTTCAGCTATCACAGAAATATATGGGTTTTGCTTCACAAATACAGAAAACAGGCTGCTAAGCTACTGTTATTATCTCTATTCTCTGTTTTACTGTGTTTATCGCTTCTAGAGACAAAAGGATAATTAAAATGCTTCTGTTATATTGTAAAAAAGCTAATTTAATAAAGTTAAAAATAATATCAACAAATAAAAATTTATCATAAACAACAACAACAAAAGAACAGCACTCAAGGCCAAACAAGCAGATGCCTAGCAATCCCTAATCTCTCTAGTTTTACACATAATTCATCCCTTATATAAATGCTAAAGGTAAAATTGGCACAAAGGACATAGATGTTTATCCCCAAGCCACAGCAATAAAGCTGGCTTCATGTGGTGTGATAAGTAAATGCAGATACATATTAAAGGTATTATTGGTGTACTACCTTATTTCTTTCACTTTGTAGTCAAAACCTTCCATCTGTTGTACAACATTAAACTCCCCTGTTTAATCTCCTCATTGTTTAATTTTTATTTATTTATTTTTTTTTTCAAGGACCAGTTTCCATGTTTTAATCTCTTACTGTAACAATTGTCCACCTTGTCTATGTCATTCTCTTGCAGTTTCTTTATCATCTACATATATCTGCTGTGTATAGTATATGCAACATCTAGGTATAACTACATATTATCCAGATGAAATATAGGAGGAAAAATATTATGACAAAGAGTCATAATATTTTCTCTAAATATTACATAAGTATACAATATGATGTGTGTACATCGGAAATGTATATACTAATGTTTCGTAACAAATAATGAATTTTGTTGGTGTATGACTTTATATAATGACTTTATGTGTGCATGACTTAATGGTATATGACTTTATACTTTGATATGATGAAAATGCAATATATTTGAATTCAGCTGAAAATGATGATTATTATTTTTTAAATATATAAGAGTTTGACCAAGAGAAATTATTCATTTTCGCTGCCGTTTTATGTGATAGATACAAATTAAGCGGTTTTCTGCTGGTTTGTGTTCTTGCCCTTCTCTGGACATATTCCAGGGCCTTGATGTCCTTCTTGTACTGAGGGGCCCAAAACTCAACACGCTACTCAAGGTGTGGCCTCACCAGAGCAGAGTACAGAGGGATGATCACCTCCTGGATCCTGCTGGGTCCTACTATTCCTGATACAAACCAGGACGCCATTTGCCTTCTTGGACATCTGGGCAAAGTGCTGGCTCATGTTTAGCCAAGCATCAACCAGCACTCCCAGATCCTTTTCTTCTGCACAGCTTTTGAAACACTGTGCCCCAAGCCTGTAGTGTTGCATGGGGTTGTTGTGACCAAAGTGCAGCACCTGGCACTTGGTTTTGTTGAACTTCATCCCATTAGCCTCAGCTCATTGATCCATCATGTCCAGGTTGCTCTGCAGGGCCTTCCTACGTGGCAGTAGAAGATCAACGCTTCCCCCCAACTTGGTATCATCAGCAAACTTACTCAGGGTGTACTCGATTCTCTCATCCAAATCATCAACAAAGATGACACTGGTAGCAATACAGCCTTATATATTATTTTGCTGTTGTTGTTGCTGATGATGTTGTCTTATGACTGTGATATAGAACTGGTTGGATAGCTTTAATTAGTGCTGGTGACAAGCTGTATTGTGATATTTTGGAATATCTCTCTGTATTTCACTTTTGCAGGAATCTATGACTTTGTTTCTCTTTCCTTGATTTAACTTAAAATTTATTTTAAATGAAAAAAAGATGACTATGGACATTTTAAAAAGTTGTATAATCTTAATTAGGGAGAATCTATTAATTTATAAAATTAAATCATTGAAAGAAACCAGTTTGACTAGCAGAGCAGTAATACCTGCATCTAAAGGTGAAAGGACAGATCCTCAGCTTGTCATGACAGCTGACATGCCAAAGAGATAGCTTTCTGCACTACCAAAAGCTAGTCGCTCCCAATAAAGGTATTTTCCTGAAATCATGTAAATATTCACAGGAAAGATATGGGTGAACTGCCTAAGGAAACTGAATCTCATGCTCATGCAGACATTTTGAAAGGTGTAATTAAAAGGAAAACATTCTAATACAGGGGATAGGGGACAGTGCATATCAAAATGAATGTGTTAATAATCAAGAGTCTCACAAGCATAAGAAGCTGCCAGTCCCCTCTAAGATAGATAGGAAGTTTAAATACATTGTCCTAATACATTGAGATTGTGTTTTTACTGTACTTGCAGCTGATTTGAGTAAGTGTACTTCAAAATAAATGTAGAATTACCTGTCTTAAGGCTATTCTCATCTTACTCGTGATTTCTGGAGGCTATAGCAAACACAACTTTTTAATTTGTTTTCTTCTCAAGAGTGAAGACAAACCATTAGAAGACAAGATGATGGAGGAAATGTGTATGAAAACAGTAGTTTGACAGTCTCACATTTTGTAAGGTGTTTTAATTAACTTCATAAAATGGGATTCATCTCACATATCTTCAGACAACTAAAAAGTAATTATCTTTGTCTGTGCCAGTCATCTAATTTCCCATTCTTGGCTGAGAAATAGGCAGTTGAATTCCCTTCTAAAACAAGTCTCTAAAATCTCCCTTTGGAGGTGTCAGTATCCCTCTACTCACTGTATATAGGGAACCTTGGATTACCAGCTTAGATTTAGGTGACTCACTGGTACCTAAACTTAAATGAAATGAATATCACCCATTCTCCCTGTGCAGTTATTTATATTCTCTCCCAAAAAGGCAACCCTAATATGTCAGTATAGAATCACAAAATCGCAGAATTGTTTAGGTTGGAAGAGACCTATAAGTTCACCTAGTCCAACCTTTGACCTTACACTAAGTCCTCCACTAAACCATATCACTAAGCTCTACAGCTAAACATCTTTTAAAGACCTTCAGGGATGGTGACTCAACCACTTCCCTGGGAAGCCTATTCCAATGCCTAACAACCCTTCCAGTAAAGAATTTGTTCATATCCAACCTTCCCTAGCACAACTTTAGCCCATTCACCCTTGTCCTGTCACCAGGCATGTGGGAGAATAGACCAATCGCCACCTCACTACAGCCTCCTTTAAGGTATCTGTAGAAAGCGATAAGGTTGCCCCTGAGCCTCTTCTTCGCAAGGCTAAACAACCGCAGCTCCCTCAGCTGCTCCTCATAAGACTTGTTCTTCAGACCCCTCACCAGCTTCAATGCCCTTTTCTGGACACACTCCAACACCTCGAAGTCTGTCCTGTAGTGAGGGGCCCAAAACTGAACACAGTACTCAAGGTGCAACCTCACCAGAGCTGAGTACAGGGGGACAATCACTTCCCTATTCCTGCTGGCCACACTGTTTTTGATACAAGCCAGGATGCTCTTGGCCTTCTTGGCCACCTGAGCACACTGCTGGCTCATATTCAGTCGACTCTCAACCAATACTCCCAGGTCCTTCTCTGCCTGGCAGCTTTCCAACCACTCATCTCCCAGCCCGTAGTGCTGCTTGGGGTTGTGCAGGCACTTGGTCTTGTTGAACTTCATACAAGGCCTTAGTCTATCCAGATGCTTCTGCAGAGCCTTCCTACTGTAGAACAGATCAACTATTTGACAGGGTTTTTTTCTTCTGTTAAATAATACTAGTTTGTCATACACACTGTATAATAATAGATAAGACTCATAAAACCACAGTATTACCAGTCTGTAGAAAGTGATGCTATGAACACTCCGAATTTTGTTTTTTATTTGTTTGTTTGTTTTTCAGTGAAAACACAGATGTTCATGATAGGAGTTTTTTCCAAATGCTAAAAAAATAAATAGTGAAATAAGCTTTCTTAGTTCTGATACCAGTTCTTCTGGATAGATTTGTACCATTCACTATGCAGTAACATTCAGAGAAAAATATTAAAATTAAGCATCACTATGATGACTTAATGAACAAAAGACCTTGTCTCTGACAAATCATGGTTGAACCGGTGTCAATGGGATTATTGCCATTGACTTTCACAAGACCAAAATTTGGAATCTTGTTCTTTCAGACTATGTCAGATCAGAGACGGACATTCTGACTTAAACTGCATACCTATAGACAGATTATATGGAAAATCAAGGCTTATCTTGACTGTATAAACAGTAAAATAATAGAATAATGGAATAGTTTGGTTTGGAAGGGACCTTTTAAGATCATCTAGTCCAACCCCTCTGCCATAGACTTGGACATGGATGCCATGGACATCTTTCACTAGGTCTAACACGTTTGAACACTTTCAGTGATGGGGCATCCACATCCCGTGTCTCACCATCATCATCTTGAAAATGTTCATTATATCCAATCTAAATCTACTCTCTTTCAGTTTAAAACCATTGTTCCTTGTTCTGACATTACAGACCTTGGTAAAAAGTCTTTTTCTGACTTTTTTGTAAGACTCCTTTAAGTACTGAAAAGCTGAAATATGCTCTCTCTGGAACATCTCAACAACCCCAACTCTCTCCAACTTCTTATATATGAGAGGGGTTCCAGCTCTCGTGGTCCTCCTCTGCGCTCACTTTAACAGGTCCATGTTTTTCTTGTATTCAGGCCTCCAGAGCTGAACGCAATACTCCAAGTGAGGTTTCATGAGGGCAGAATAGAGGAGGAGAATCACCTCCCTTGTTCTGCTGGCCACGCTTTCCAATATTTTGCTTTCTGTTATTTTCTACAGAGGTGTCCCTGCAGTGGTGATAGACAGTAGTTTAACCTGTCACTTGTAGTGAACTTCTTTTGTTATTGGCTTCTATATTAGGAAAGGTGAAAAAAACAGAAGGTGAATGTTTCTATTCAGGATATTGTATTACCCCATTTTATCTATATAGAGTGGATAAAGGTAAAACTGATACTGGAAAATGAGCAGCCATTTTTACTTCCTCTTTGCACTTTCTGTCAGGTCCCTTCGTGATATGTTTGCTTTTTTCATTATCAGTGAACTTCCACTTCACAAGTTTAATTTGAACCAAAGTCTTAGTTGTTGCTGTTGTCAAAGGGCAAATGACCTGTAGAGCAGCCCAAGGAAAGCTCTACCCTATTTTAGGCAGAGTTCTGTATTTACCATGGTAACTATATCTGGAATACCTAATTTCATCCTGCCAGGTTTTAAATCTTACTGTGTTTAAAATAAGCATGAAAGTTTGCAGTGAATGACTGTAATGCTTGTGTCCTGACTTCCTAATGCCAACAAAGTTTTGCTTGCCAAAAATAAGCCAAAGCAGTCTTAAAACTGCTCTAACTTACAAGTCAGAAAGAATGAAGTTAGAGCATATAAATTACTGTTTACTCCACTGAGCAGGTCCTAAATAAATACCAATCAACAACAACAGCAAACACACATGCATACATACACACAAAGTCAACAACAGGACTGCCATGCCCAGTTCACGAAACAAGTTTAACTCATCAAAGTACACAAGTCAGTTAGTAAGTAAATACATAAAGTGCAACATGTAAATAAATCCTACATTGAAACACCAGAAATAAATAGAATGAAGGAAGCCACAAATGTATATATATATATATTTTGATTGAATATAAATACACAGTGATCTGTCTGGGTATCAAACAAAATGTGTTTGGTTTGTTTGGACTTACATGACAAAATTTGTCTGTGTGGTTATAGGATGTCTGTCTTTAGCTATACTGTTTCCTAGTATTTTATTTATTAACCTTCCAAATGAGTTTGACTTTGAAGATACTGTCATAGAAAGCATAAAACATATATTATTCAGAAACAGAAAGAATGATTGTATGATATGCCTGCATGTTTTCAGCAAAGTTAAAGAACTTTAGTTCTTTAGAAAGAACTAAGAAGAATTTTAAAACTAAAACTAGTTTTAGTTTATTTTTTTAGTAAACTAAAAAGAATTTTTTAAAAAGAACTAAAAGTTAAAGAACTAAAGTTCTTTAACTTTGAAGTTTTTTAACTTTAAACTAAAGTTCTTTAACTTTGCTAAATGAACTTTGCTAAATGAACTGTGTGCTCATTGAATAATTCTGGCCTAAGAGTTTCAGATCTATTTTAGAATTATAGCTTTCTGAAGACACTTCATATTTATAAAGTAACTGACATTTCAACAGCTGCCTCAGCAAAAGAAAAAACGCTGCAAGAGCAGAGATTCTTTCTGCTTTCAAGAAGTACCTACCTGGTCAAGAGGTCAAGACCAAGGAACATTGGCAAGCAGTCTGCAAAAGTTCTGAACCTACTCTGTAGATAAAATAAGTACTCCTTCCAGAATTCTCACTGGTTTAGATATAGGATATTGAGGGAAATATCTCAACAGAATGTTATATTATTAACTGACAGTGAAGCGATTAAATAATTAAAGTTTTCTGAGTAACCATTGCTAAAATAACCATATCATCATCATGTCCTCTCTACTTGCCTACTGAAAATCATTCTGGAAAAAAGAAAAAAAGAAAAAAAGAAAAAAAGAAAAAAAAAAGTCATTAAAGTGATTAATTGTAAATAACACTGTTTTTTTTTGTTTGTTTTTGTTTTTGTTTCATTTCCCGTCCTCTCTAAAACTCTGCATTTGTTTATCCCAAGACAATGTGTGTGAGGCTTAAGGGATTCACAATAATTAAAAACAAATAAATAAAAAAATCTGGAACTTAATTTCAAAACTATTGTCAAAAGCAAAAAGACTCTGAATACTACCTGAAAGATGAAAATCCCTATATCTCACTTTTAAACCCTCAATTCATTGTTCATCTCCAGTTTAGATTGAAATTGTATAAAGTCAGGAAAAAGCAGTATTCTGTATTCAGAGAAACAACTGAAATATTTTGTGGAGGGTGTTTAAAGAAGCAACAAATAACTTCAGCTTTTGGAAAACACTGAGACATTGGAATATCATAGCTAACCCTAAGGAAGACACTGTAGAAGACATGAGGCAGAAAGATTGCGTACTGTGCCTGAAATCTGTGGAAGCATTCAGTAAACATTATGAACTGCATGGTTCAGCTGTATTATGTACTCATGATACCCTGGTATGATATATACGTCTACTTATCATGCAGAGAGGGACCAGCTGTAGCTCTTAAGAGCCTAGGGCCCCTTCGAGAGACAGAAGGAGGAAGTACAGGCCTTGAGCAAAGTGCCTAAGAGGCATTATACTTTTGAAAGCAATTTCTTTATCATTCAGCAGAATTATTACTATGGAGTTTCAGGTCAACATATTACCGTAAGATGCCAGATCTTATGGGAGAGAGGGAATCTTCTTGAAAAGTGACTAATGTAAAACACAGACAAAAAAAAAAAAAAAAAAAAGGAATAAAATGAAAACAAATTTATGTGTTACATTCAAAAATGAACCACTGGACATAAAATACTGTCTTCACTCATACTTTCAAGCTTCAGTTCAATTAATTTGGGGCTTACATTAAAAACTATTGTCATTCATAATGTTAACGTAACTAAGAGAATCTTATTTGTTATTGTCTATGCCCTTGGCAAACGTTTAAACAAACACAGAAATTTGTTTTCATGACAGTTGCAGCAAAACTAATGGAAAAGTCGCTATTGCAACCTCTCCAAAATCCAATCAAATAAATGACTCATATTTCAGCTGTTTATTTTTTTTTTAACTTCAATTTTTCATATCTTTCATTCAGTTTATTAACTTTAATCAACCCACTGTGATTTACTATTCTACAAAGTATACCCCACTTTACATACAATACACACTAACATAAATTTCTGATACTTATATGAGGCAAATTTTCATTTTCATTAAAACATTTATACAAATATATATGGTGGTGATGATGATGACAGTGATGAAGATATCAGGCCCTATTATCTTCCCACATATATACGCTTCCCACTTTTTTCTACTTCAGATTCTAGGAGTTCATTGCATGGAAGGTACCAGGTTGCACCTGCAATTCTTTTGTATGCTGCTATAGCAGGATTGTTATGGAAACCTGTGGGGTATGTGAGATTTTAATTTTTGTTTCTTTTCAAGACTAGAGTGAGTTAAAGAAAGGAATGTTTCCTTGCATCTGCATTATTACCTGAATTTAATCTACAAATGAAACAGTGTGTTTTAAAATACACTGATATAACTAAAAATTAGAAAAACTTGGTATATGATTATGTTCTAAAAGTCATCACAACAGAAAACAACAGCAACAACAAAACATCACTATTTTAGCCCCCAAAATACAGACCAAAACAGAAAAACATTGGAACATTTGGACAGTATTAAGTATGTAACTGTAAATGACCCAGTGTTAATATTTGATGACACTAGCTGCGACAATAAGCAGTGTCTTTCTGACTTACACAGTACTGTGATATCACTGCTAAAATGACAACTGGAAAACATGAAAGGAACTCATACATTTCAGCAGTACAGTTCACATTGAGTTAACTTGAAGACGCCATCACATCCTTCTAAATATACAAGGCTGAGACCATCGGTCTCTTAGGAATCCCAGATACTTTGTCTAGATATGAAAAATCTTAGAACATTTTAGTATTTTATACATTGGTGTCTGGCCCCTAAACATGCTATTTATGATACTTATATTACTGAAAGATTATATTTTTTCCTGAATTTATTCTAACATAAGTTAGTTTCAAATGTTTGTTTTTGAAACTCATTTTCACTGTTTTCAAGAGAAGCGGACAAGGCCGGTTTTATTTATGTATTTTATTTTGGTATATGAAGTACTATGGAACAGCCATTAAGTTTTTTCACTAGTCTTTACACAAATAGAGAGAAAACGTAATGTCTGTTCTTATAAAAAAAATAATCTGTTGTATAAAATTTCCTTTATAGATGTCAGTATTATGATGGCCAAAGGATTACAAAGAATTGCGATGAAAAGTAAGTTGGGGTAAATCTCAGTCAAAAGTATGCTAAAATATTGCAAATATAAAACATTTGAAAAAAAAAAATGAAATCTATTTCTGTACTTATTTTGACTGTAAAGTGAAGCCTGATATTTATCTAACCTTTTCAGTTAATCTTCTTTCTACTGGTTATCTTTGAGACTAGTAACCTTATGATTCCTTTTAAACTCATCGTTAATAAGCATGTACAGAAGACTAGATGTGGTTTATAATTTGTTTATTAAGTTTCAGACTTCACTGGGGTTTAAAGTCTTTCTAACCCTCTTTCCTTATACTCTATATAAGGATGAAGCAGCAAATAAGAGACTTCGTGATCACAAGATTTCTTTTTTCCTTTAATTTTGAGCATGAACCATTTTACATGTATGGATGACAAAAGCCATTTTTAATGTCTTGCACATCATTTAGACATTAGTTAAAGCAACACATTGTTTATTAAGAATTTCATGATGTGGTCTAAATCCACACTAAACCATAAACTTTATCTTGGGTGAAATGTCATATCTTGCCAAATGTAGCCAAAAATATGAAGTGTTTTATTTTAGTGCCTACTAAATACTTTAAGCAAATGGAAATAAAATCAATTTTCCTTTTCATTATCATAATGCAAAAGGAGAAAGTATTATATAGCCTTCACATGTAAATCTATTTAACCTTGATTAATAACAAAAAGGACTTTTCTTTCTTGCTCTCATCTCTTTCCTATCTACCAATATAAGAGTTAAAATGGCTTTAATTGAAAGTTCAGTTGTTAAAAAAAATGATTTTTTTCAGTTTCTTCTTAGTTAATTTCTTTTTCATGTATGCACACAGAGAAATTAAAAGTAAAGGTTTTGCAATAATTTCATGTTCAACATGCCGTGCATCTTAAACTATGGAGTTTTTTCCTAACTTATTTATTCACATAACTTTTATGTGGCTAATACCGAATACTCCAAATGATTGTACAGTCCCAGTATGATGACACTGCAAAAAGAGTTACTTATTCTTTTCATAGCTTAATAAAATGTTTTTTGTTTGTTTGTTCTGATTTTTTTTTCTTTTTTTTCTTAAGGTAGTATTTACTTTAGATGTCTGTCTTCATTCTCCTGTGTTTCCTTCATGACTCTGTTCTAGACTGATAATGCTACATAGTAAAACAGTAACAAAATATGTATGAATAATAATAGATGAAGGAGCATTTTAATACCTGCTGCTTCTTCTTCTTTCCATTAAGATATAAAAACACTGTAATCAAACCACCATCTTCTTTTTAATAAACAAAGCAGATTGAATACTTTCACAGTAAACAATTTTTGTTGTTGTTTCACAACAATTCGTTTTTATAGCCTCACGAGGCTTTAATAGACTATCCTTTAGCTTATTAACCTCAGCAAAACTTTTCTCATTATCTTTAAGATTACACCTGCCAAACAACACTGAAAAAGACACATTATTGTCTTAGTCCTACTCACTGTAGTAGTACTCCTACAATTTATACATCCAAACCCCATATTGCTCTTTCTATGTTTGAGAGCTAGTGTTACCTCTTTGTTGACAGGTCTTATTCCTTTCCAAAGCATTAACTTTCCATTTTCAGTGGGAACACATTCCTATTTCCTAAATAAACACATTCACTGTATTGAGATTATTATTGAAAATGAAGTATTGTCAGATGTATACACACATAGTCGCCCCATCTTAATTTTTTTGTAATAACTCCACATGACTGCTTATGTCTAACATAGTTTGTCACTCTACCACTTTGTGTCATTCACATATTCTAAAATTAATTATACATTTACTTCATTTGTAAACAGCAATAGCAATACAAAACCATGAGTTTACCAACTGCAACCACCCCTTTTAATGATGATTTCCACTGACATCCACTTTTAGCTCAGTTCTTATTCTGTTGAGCTTGAACTTTGCACAGTGCCTGCTGGCCTCTTCTGGCTCTAAAATCTGTGACTTCCTGAACATTGTGATTCATTTACTTTTCTTGAAGGGCTTTGGAGATCTCAAAGCACTATCCTCAACACGATCCTAAGATATACCATAATGAATATCAAAAAAATATAGTCAAATCCCACACACCGCTACCTCAGCCATGCATATGAAAGAATTATTCACTCCTCTGTGCTGAAGTGGTCGTATCTGTTCCTGATGTTTTTCACATCTATCTAAAATGGAGACATTTGTCCATGGGGGGTGTTTAAGGAAAAGCTTGGACCTGGTGCTTAGAGACATGGTTTATTGGATGATATTGGTAGTAGGTGATGGTTGGACCAGGTGATCTTGAAGGTCTTTTCCAACCTTAATGATTCTGTGATTCTATATCCATTGTTCTGAGGTGCTTAATCTTAAGCAAGGCCATTGAGCTAAATTTAAGAGTGTTGGATCAGATATAAGAGCCTTGGAGGAAGATGAATTTAAATGATCAAATAATCCCTTCTGAGCTCAAACTCTATGACATTTTTCTTGCACTTCATTTTGACTAGCATGTGGAAAAAAGAAGTCTTTCTGGCTAAAAATAGGAAGCACAAAACACTCTTTTATTTTTTATTTGTAGTCATTCAAATTTTCGGTTCCTTCCCTCATCTTGCTATCTTCTTATGTCTGCACCTTTTCCTGCTTGTTTTTTGTCAACTAATTTGGGGCTGCATTTTCAAGACTATCTAAAACTAACATTGTTATGCAGTTTTTCTGACAGATGAAGCCCTCATCCAAAGCAAGATGAATGGGATGTCAGTTTTCCTTATCATGGGATCCCCATTAAGTGATCCAAATGAGAACTGAGAGAACTTGTCACATATGGCTTTAAATAGGAATCCAAATCTCATATAGCTTTGAAGCTACTGCTAGAACACCAAATTTGTCATAAAAAGACTTGTCTTTTTATGACAAATAAAAAGTTTGGTAAAAGCTAAGAGTGTTTTATCTGGGCACTCTTGAGCCCTCCTGTAGTAGGTATGTATGCTAGTTACAGACCTTGGGAAAAAAAAAAAAAAAGTGCTTTTGCAGTGTTTTCTTCCTGCTTTCCTTTGGACTGAATCTCTATGGAATATCTCCTCCTGGCAAATAAGTATTTCTTTTCCTTGTTTGTCTTTTTCAGCTTCTTTGTTAAACTTGGAGGTGTGTTTGCAATGTCAATTCAAAGTCCCTTGAGACTTGGCTGAGACTTGAGGTGAGGTGTTAAACTTCACAAGGCTGAATTGGAACACTTAAGGTGAGAGACAGGGTTTTAATCACTTGCACTGTGGCTGCCACGCTAGAAACTTTGTGACCTCAGCTGAGTTTTCTTTCAGTCAGAGTCCAAAATCAATAGAAGTATTCATGACTGGAGAAATGACTTGTGTTTAACTTTGGCCCCAAAGTTGGGAGGCATCAAAAAGCATATTTCTCTAATATCCAGTTTACAAACTGTGACTCTGAAACCATGAATTTTACTGTTTTGAACTCCATGTTTTCTAAATAATTCAGAACTGCAGCACCATCATTGACAGAATATTTAATCCTCCTGCTTCACATTCTTATTTTCCTCACATCATGAAGATTTGATCTTTTACTAAGTAAAATGCACCTTGACATTTTTGTAAGAAATTCCATTATTTTTATTTTTATCTTAAATATACAGTCTTGGGATTTGGATGGAAGACCTGTAGTCTTCCAAATATTTTATTTTAGCATATTTAATACTTATTGCAATGATAAAACTACATATATAAATAAAATATAAAATATAAAGATAAAATATATAAAGTATTACATTTTGTAGATGTTAGAAAATAAAATGGTTCAAATTTAATAGGCAACAATGTGCTTTTTTTTTTTTTTTCAATGTAGTCCTGGTTAGCAAGTGTTGTTGAATTGTTCACAGTTTAATGTAGAACACATTGATATCAAAGCTATATTGAGAACAAGCTGTCTAGGCTAAAACATTAATTGGTCATATACACACTGTAATCATTTATTTTTATTTATAGCATATGTATATCTCACTGCAACCCAGTAAAATATTCAATAAGATGTACAAATAAACTCCTTAGATTGCGCTGCACACAATTTTGTTGCGATTATCCCAGGGGTATGGGACAGTGACATTTTGATTATTTCACTCAGCATCTGTGTACTTGGATATTAATAGTTTTGAGGCAGAAAGAAATGAAGCTGTGACCATAAACACCACATGTTTCCTGATGAGGATCCTAGTCCTGCAATTGTATCTCTTCTTGTGACTTTAAAAGAGTTTGTAAATTGTAGGATGATTGTCAATCCTGTTCATGTCTTTTTGTTAACCAGCAAAGTATGCTGTAAATATATGGCAGTAGAGAAAAATGAAAAATACCTTTTTAGGCATTGTTGTGGCCTAATAGTGGGAATTAGAAAAATATTCATCACTTATTATAAAGTGAATCTGAAGCCAGGCCCTATTTGATGAAAGAAAAGGAAAAAGTTGATACAGATACAATGTTGTGCAACTCTCATGTCAGAAAATAACTTTCTACAGAAACTTAATCTGTACACAGCAATATTTCTTCAAGTAGCTATCACTAAGAAACACTAAATGCAACTTCTGGTGATTTGAGTTTGATGCAATATAACAAGATTAAAGGACAAGTAAAAAGTACTCTACATATGTACAAACCATCAGCTGCACAAATATAAGATGGGAAACAACTGTCCAAATGGGAATGATCTGGGAATTATAAAGGATTTCTAACAGAGCGTGAGTCAACTGTGTCATGTTGTTACAAAGAAAGCAAATATCAGACTGATATGTACAGGCAGAATATGCTCTGCAAAACATATCCAGTAATCCTTCTGCTTATTCAGCACTGTTCAAATCTTAGTTGAAATGATGTGGCCAGCAATGTGCCCAGCAAGTCAGATTCAGAGGCAAATGTAAGAGCTGAACTGTAGTTCAGATAAGTGGAAAATGCTTTACAGCAGTCAGGACAATAAGTATCAGAACAAATGTCCTCGGGACCTTGTAAACCTTTTGAGATTAAACTGAGGAATCATTCAGGAATGACATGCTAATAATGATGACACAATGACAGCCAATCCTGCTTTGGACTGAAGAATGGGGTAGATCCTTTCTAGCAACATTTTCTAGGACTAATCACTTCCATTTTCTTAGATAGGTGAAGAAAATGGGTATATAATATCTCATTAGGTTTGTAGTTAGAGACAAAAACAAACAAAAAGATTCTTTTTTTTTTTTCAAAAAAATCTTCAGTAAGACTTTTGAATATAAAAGGTTTTATTTCGTTCTGAATGAAAACAAGCTTTGTTGTTCCTTTGATCTGAAAAGAAGTATGCTTTCCAAAATAAGGTTCATCATGAGACAAACTGATTTTTTTTTTCAAGTTAATTTAGTTTATTTTTTTTTGTATGTTTGTTTTTCTTTAATGTAAACTATTTTATCTCGAAAGAACAGAAATCTACTCATAAATCCCTGCAGTTGCCTTTAGTGAGCACTGAAAAGTTCACTTTCACAAAGTTTGCAGATGTTTCCTTTGATTATTCATAAAAAAAAAACATGTAAATATAATATTGTAGGAAGATTAGTGCAACTGATGGAAGTGTTTATCTACTTCACGCAGTGTAGCAATCCATGGAAGCAGGACAAAGATCAGCTTTCCCTTATAATTCATCAGCCAGGCTTTGTCTCTCTAGCAGCTGAAATCATAATGTAAAGGCTTTTTGTTGTTGTTCTTGTTGATTATTTCAGAAAGTCCAATGGGAATTGATTATTATTGATATATATGTTCTGTTTCCTGCAGACATAGTCACTTTCTTAGGTTTTTTTCTTTTGTTAAGTTCCTGAAAGTGATCTTATTTTCCAGATCATGTCCTTTATTGAATCTTTACTGAAGTTATATCTACAGAGAGACATACATGATTAAATGTTATGAGATTTATTTACTTTGTTTGAGTAGTGGGAAAAAATACTGCAATAGTCATTTTTAAATTATCAATTCTGACATGAAAGAAGAACGTCAGGATACTATTTCCCTATAGCCCTTTTCAGGCCTGCTAGATGACTTAGAAAGGTGTTAATATTAGTCAGAGAGAATCAAGACTTTAAATCAGACCTGGATGTCTATCTAAAAGATATATTGTCTCTCAAGCAGAAGATATGAACTTGATGCGTGAAGTATTGGTTCAGATTTTATGGCCTGTTACACAGTTGGTTGAAATAGATAATCATAATGGTCTTTCCATCCTTACAGTATATGAATCTGAATTCAGCATGAGCAGATTGGGAGGCAAAGGAAAACTCAATGAAAGTAAACAATCTTAAAACCAATAAAAACTACTGTAATAGGGAAAAGAAAAATAAAATAAAATAAAAAAATAATCAAACCATGCACACAAGGAAATGCTCCTTTCTTTTTGACTCTCCTTAACAGAGTAAAAATAAATAAATAAATATTTTTCCCCCTTCCTCAATTTAACTCCTAATCAAGCAAAACAATAATAATACAAAAGTAAGAATCTATGACTTTGAAAGGTGGCCTGACACTTCCTGCTTTCTTACACATTTCTGTGGCAGCTGACATGTTGGCCAGCTCATTAGGATTTTTGAGATAAAGTAAAAGCAGGCTGGAAACAAGAAATTATCCTTTCTGGCTGAATGATATGGATTCATAAGACTAATAAGAAAACAAGTAACAAATTTTGTGGTGATACATGAAATCAACAAAGAACTCAGTGTTTCTTCCACTGCATCTCTTCTGCTGTGCTAATGGTCACAGTAAAAATTTTCTGTAGATAATAAGCAGCAGATAAGAGGAGAGCATACAGGGAGCAGAAACTGTAAGAAGTGGCCATTAAAGTCACAATTAGAAATATAACCTTACCTTTTAACAACAGAGGTGTTAACACAGTAGACTGACCTCTCAGCTCACCACATTGGTGCTTAGAGAGTTCATTTAAAGTAGTCCTCAGCTGGCATGATTGAAAATATCTTTAGCAATGAGAGAGCATAGCATATAGAAGAAGAAAGGCATTAATTGGCTATACCTGTATTATTGGATCTGGGAGTGCTTTCAAGGTAATAGTTGTACTGCATCTCTTTCTCTCCCCTTTGGAAATCCCTCTTCTGCCCTAGATTTCATATAAGGAAAGGCTGCAGGTCAGACAAGTGGTATAGCTTACTTTAAAAAGACCTCAAGAGTCCTTATTGAAGTACCTCCCAACAGCCAATAGATCACTGAGTTATAATGTCTTCTATTGCAAGACATTATAATGTCTTCTATCTTCTATATTGTGTAATTCCATCCCAATTTGGGGAAGCTACAACTTAAAAATATGTTCTCACTCACCTATGTTTTCAATACTGATATCTGCAATAGTGAAACATTTGGATATTAGGAGTCTTGTAATTTTTGGACAAATTTTTAGACAAAATTGACAATGTTTATCTTTAGTCTTGTGAAACTTATTAATTAGCTTAAATAGATCTTCTTTCCATTTCTGTTTCACTAGGCTGAAGTCTTCTCCAACACAAAAGGTTTTCCAAACTCTTGATCATATTAGTAATAATTCTGAATTCATATTTCTTTAACACAATGAGAAATGTTTATAGTATTCCAGATAGACCTCAAGAGTAACTTGTAAAATAGCATTAAAGCATTATTTGCTCAAATACTCTCAACACCAATTCTGCATCCTATAAGGAAATTACCATTATGTTATGAGGATGCGTACAACTGTCTGTTTTTAGCAATCAATAGGAAAAAGGTAAAGAAAAAATGAGTTAAAAAATTAAAATGGTCATAGCTGAATTAAAAAGTAATACTCTGATGACATAAAAAAACGTTTGACTTGAATCCTTCAGTTTCTTTGACATTTCTGAAGTAAGATGTTCTTCATAAATGAAAGCCAAAATAAAAGATTTTAATTTCAATTGTTATATCTAATACATTATATGCATTCATTATGCTTAATATTTAACAATTTTTATATTTATATTTATATGTTTAATGTTTATATTTATATTTAGCAATGGTCAAATAGTTTGAAAGGACATATAATTGTTTCCAAAACTAAATATGTATGCCCTTTGATTCCATAAAATTCATTAAGACACTAACTTGTGTTCTGATGCAAAGTGTCAATTACTCAAAATGCAAGAATTTCTCGTTGGATGTCAATTTCTATATTATTGCCAACTCTGATAACACAATTTCTGTAAGGTTGAATCCTAATGACTAAGTAGGCTGCTTCTACCCAACTCATCAACATTTACCATTTTCTTTTTAATGTGCACCTATGATCTTCTTTTGAACAGTGTAGCTGAGGACTGAAATCCAGCAAAAGCTCCTGGGACAATCTTTCATCTAATTTTTGCAGTGTACTTCACAAATATAGATAGGAAATAACAATGGAAACATGTCTTGCTAAGATACACATTTTCAAGCACAATTTAGAGACAAGTTTTGGCACAACCACCAATTAAGAAATTTTCATTCCCACTGCATGTAGGAATACAATAGAACTACTGTTACTCCACTGTGCAAAAACTTGAACACAGACAAATGTTGTGATATAGTGTAAACCTTAGTCTTCCTGAATTAGCAATGGACCTCAAAGGCAAGTACAGAACAAAACCCATGTGCCAGCACAGCACAATGGTGGTTATAGAAGTGCTCTTGCAGTATTGCAAGCCAAGCTATACTTGTGCTAAATACAAAGCAGCCACATCAGTGTGTCTCAGTGACTGTACAACGCAGGAGATCTGAACTCAGGGAGGATTTCGTCTCTTATATTCCCATGTAATGTTTCTTTCTTTGGGCTCTAAACAGGGCACAAGGTTTTGGTCCCAAGAGTTATACCTTGGTGTTATTCACTCGAGGATGCCAACAGATCTTAAAATGACTTACACTTACATGTGTGTTCATGGAAATGAGAAGTGGAAAGATGAAGAAAAATTATTTGTGATAAAGCTGCTTTCCACTGAATCTTCCTCCAAAGATCAGAGACCTCCATGGATTTTCTGTTATTCTCAACAAGAATCAGAACTGATGTCAAGTGAATTAAAATCATAAATAGAAGGTAAAAAAGCTTCATGATGCTATTTCAGCAGTTTTTGGTTTGTTTGTTTGATTGACTGAATATTTTTCTGTTACACCAAGCCATATTATTCACATGACATTTTGTATCATTGCATGGTTGCATGTAAGCCAAATCCTTCATGAATCAATGATCAATCACCCAAGACATTTGGGCTTGGCATTCAGATAAATCCAGACACACAGTATGGCTAAAATAGCATGATAAATTATTTTCTTGAATTATTTCAGTGCTCTGTGCTTTTCATGCATGATGAGATTTGGATTTTTTCCAAACCATTTATTCAGATCTACATCTTTCTGTGTGCTTTTAATACCACTGAAATGAATTTTTCTTGTGATCTCTTGGAGAAACAGAAAATGCGGTGGAAAAGTGGACAACATTGTTGGCAGAAAAATCTGTAATTCCAGATGGAAAATACCATTGTGAGAAAACTCGCATGATTAATGAATTGATTAAAAATAAGTTATACTCTCAAACTAAGCTTACGTTAATAATAAAAGCAGGAACATTCCTAGAACAGTCCTAGGAACATTCTTAGAACATTTCTATCTTTACATCTAACTGACTGACAAAACTGAATGCTTTACAGTATAAATATATTTATACTGTAAAAAAATTTATATAAATTTATATAAAATATAAATTTATATAAAATATAAATTTATACATGCAGTATAAATTCAATAGCAAAATTTATTTTCCTGAATCTGAACCAGTTAAAGTCTATATAAATCACAGAAAAGAAAAAGAAAAAAATATATATTAGAAAGTGTCTTAATACACACTTCTGTTTCTTCACTGATACTTTTCAGAAGTTTCCTTTTGAGTGCTGCTGTGAGGTCCCCCAACAGACATCTCTCCTCCAGACTGCATAATCTCCACCACCCCTCAGCTTCAGTTTACTGGGCAAATGTTCCAGCCCTGACCACTGTGGAAGCCCTCCACTGGACTTGCTGCAGTTTATCAACATTTTTATCCTCGTAGCTTCAGAAAAATAGTAATTTCTACACAAGCCACATTGCTTGTGATCAGACATTTTATTTTTGTGTAACAATTCTTTCTGCAAGGTTGGCAGTCAGGTTTAGTTTATAAGTAAGTGTTAGTATATAGAGACGGATAAATACTTCAGAAAATAATTGCTTACAGAATAAGTAAGCATTCCCAACAGATTTAACAAGATCTTTACAAAGGAGCCCTATTGCATTCCAATAAATCAGTTACATTACAATGATTGTCCTGGGTGCACCATCCATGGAAATGAAGATCCACTAGATCATTGCTCCCTATCCCTGATAAAGCAGAGATGGTGCAACAATTTGCTAAAAAAAAATGTCAAAATAATGTCACCCACGGGTAAACCTTCTGAGCTGGACAGCTAAAAATAAGAACAATCTCAGAAATCTGCTATTGAAATGAATAAATAAATAAATAAATAAAAATCTATCTCTGTAAAACCTGGCCCAAGTAATCATTTTAAATATGTGAAATATTAGAGATATGAAGTAAAATACATTCCTGATTTAATATTCAGATTACATATTACTCTTACTCTTAGTAATTATGATGAAAAATATGATGATGTATTATGGTGTATATTACAAGTAGTCTTTCTGCCAAAACTAATGGTTAATTAATAATTAATTTTAGAAGAAGAAAATGCGCAAACCAACCAACCAATCAACCCCCCAAAAAACATTTTAGCAACAGCTAAATCCAGGAAAAATGAAATACCAATGAAATTTGCAATAGCTGCACATCTCATAAGGGTAAGGAGAGAAAAGTATATTAAAATATTTCTCAAATATGAAAGCAATGATTTATTTGAGGTATTAATATTAGTGTTAGGTGCTGAAAAGTTTTCATTCAGCAACAACATGGACATATGCACACATCCTCTCCATTTGCTCTCTGTACCATCCCTCAATCTTGTTTCATCTATCTTTTTATATTCACCCCCTTCCTGCCTGTCTTGAGAACAAATCTTTCAACCAGGCCCCAGAAGTCATGGATTTTCAGAGTTTGTTTTCTCCTCCACCTTACAAGGCTATAATAGTTGTGTCCAAGAACACTTCACTTCTGTCCATCATAATTGAAGATGAGCTGCCACCAAATACTGCTCACCTAGTTATAAGGAGGAGTAATGTATCTGGTGTTGCATAAGCACCAGGACAGCCACCATCTGAGCCACAGATGCACAAACAGTGATGTTTGCTAATGAAGAAGACATATGGAAGACACAGCTAGATAATGACGATCATGAATAACCAAACACACTGAAGAAGGCAACTAGATTCTGTGGATGGATGAAACAGAAGTGTTGTGCATAATGGAAGGAAAAAAAAAAAAAAAGTAATTACTTGATGTGATTACTTAGGTACTTAGCCTCTATGCTGATGAGCACACTATTTTTAACAAATCAAACAGATTTTTGAATGAAAGGAAGAGAGAATTCAGTGGAATAGACAATTCAGATACACAATCTTGCTTACTCTGTTGAGCAGGCTGTGAATATCATCAGTTGTACTCTGGAGGTGACTGGCTCTGCTCGCTGTACAAAGAGCCTTGAAAATTAGATTAGGTACACACCTAAATTAGAAATGGCTAATGTCATTGGGATTATTCCCTTCCAGTTAATACCATTAAAAAGTTTATTAATGCAGACACAACAGGAGCCAGATCTAAATACTAAGCAATAGACGAGTATCTAAAAGCTGCAAGTCAATTTCATCGTGCACAGACTGATAGAGGACAAATTATTCAGCCTTTCTTTTCTCCTAAGGACACTTTTTTTTTTTTTTTTTTTTTTTTTTAAGTACTGCCTTTTAATTTCTCTTTAGCCAAGTATTGATTTCAGGTAAGTGCTGTGATTTCTGAGAAGCACTGAAATTTAGGATTTATATAATGCTGTGTCACCTACATAACACTGTTACTTCTGCTCTTGCCAGACATCAGCTCTCTCAATACAGAGCAGTTGCAGACATAGATGTTGCAGGAAGAATGGCCGAAAGCACGACAGACACTAGTATGGTCAGATCATGCTCCATATTATTATCCGAATTTAACAGGGGCAGATAGTATCTCACACAAGATTATTGGTCAAAAGTACTACGAAAAACAACTACAAGAAAAAAAAAAACACCTGCAAGAAAACAACCCCCTTGTGATTAGCAGTCACGTAGACCTTGTCCTTGAAGCCAGCTGCTGGTAACAATATTTTTCTAAATTCCTCAGTTGGGCGATGTGGGAACACTGTCATGGGAACTTCTCATAGTTGTCCTGGTAGCTTGGTTTGTTTAGTTGCAGCAAGCCACAGGATCTTTGCTGTTTCAAAAGTCCCTCAACACATGGACAGTTTTAGAAGACTGCAAAGCTTTGGGCTTGGAGATAAAAACATTTTTTTCAAGAAAAACTGGGATTCCTAATTTGGTAACAGAACAAACAAAAGAAAACAATTTCACCTATGTTTTATGAATGTCTGCCAACCTGACCTCTTGTCTAGAGAAGTTTGCTTCCTGCCAGGGGCTCAAATACAAGATGTCATGGAAATGCTGCCAAGAATTGTCTATGCATCAGACTATTACCCTCTGCTGCTCATCCATGTGGGCACTAATGATACAAAGGGGAAATTAGAAACCATCAAACAGTATTTAAGAGCCCTTGGGGGATGGTCATCAAGGGTATGGGAGCCTACGTCATTTTCTCCTCAACCCTAACAGTGAAAGGGGAGGATAGGAGGAGGAGTAGACAGATTTTCCAAGTTAACAACCGGCTGCAACACTGGTTTTGGTAACACTCAAATGAATCAGCCTTCTGTGTCTATGTGGTTTCCAAGGGACATATGAGATTTGGAAGGTCCTGATTCCACATCTTACTGGCTCTACTTGTTGCTACTGCTGTCTGCCATAAATTGAAGATATGCTTTCTAGTAGCTTTCTCTTTCTTACCTTCCCAGGAATAAAACCATCTTAACTAGGATGTACAGTTGGTGTGGGATTTTGATTTGTTGAATTTAAAACAAAATAACAAAACAACAACAACAACAAAAAGCAAAGATAAAGACAATCAAGATGTAAAAGATGTTTTCTTGTCAGAAGTGATATTAAAGGTGGAGGTGTTATGGATGGAAGAAAATGACTGGTGAGAATACAGCCCACACCCATTATGCCATCAGAATTGCAGTGCTTTGTCCTGTCTGGTGGCTGGAAGTAAAGAGATTTAGTTTTAAAGAATTAAAATGAAGGAGAGTAATATTCCAGAGACAGCTGATAGTCTCTGACCATGTCTAGATTACCAGAATTAGGAATGCTTCTAATTACTTTGTTCTTGAGTACATTCTAGCCACATATAGTTCCATGCTGAAAACTTAAGACTCAGGTTCCCCATACTTACCTTTTATTTCTGTAAAGTCAAAATCTGGGCAAGAAGGTAAGTTGATAATCATTAAGCACTTCCAAAGGTCCAGAAGGAAACCCACAGGTCTGTCCATCAGGTTGAGATTCTAGAAAAGAAGCAATCCCATATGTTGTTGGACTAATTACACAGAATCATACAGAATCACAAAATGTTAGGGATTGGAAGGGACCTTGAAAGATCATCTAGTCCAATCCTCCTGCCAGAGCAGGAACACCTAGGTCATATCACACAGGCATACATCCAGGTGGGTTTTGAATGTCTCCAGAGAAGAAGACTGCACAACCCCCCTCGTCAGCATGTTCCAGTGTTCTGTTAGAACTGTCTTGTCTCCATACTCTTACCACCATATGCTTCTTGAATGCTTGATGATGCATTAAGGAAAGGAAAGGCAAGGAAAGGAGTGACTCTGGATCACTTCTTAGCCTTAAGCAAAGCAGACTTTGTATCTTCCTGTTGGCCATCTGTCTCTCTAACCCATTTTTTTTTTTTAGGGTCACAAATCCTTACCTTTTTTCTGCCCTTATAAGCTGTTGCATTGAGATCTGCTGATTTAATTTATGTAGTCCTGAGATAGGACTCTCAAAATGTTGATTTAGAGAAAGTACTTCCAAGTAATACCATGCAACTGTACAGAACAATGACCTAAAACATACCATCTAGCTATGAGATTGCTAGCATAGACCTAATAATCTCTGCCAGTTGTAGCTTCCAGTCATGCAACATTACTACTTTATCCAAAAGCCCGAGACCAGGAACTTGCAAGGAGCTGTCAGTCACTGGTTCACACAAAATAGAACTGACCTTAATCAAGTCATTTTTTTATGCAATGGAAGGAGATACATGGAAGCATATGACATATATATATATTGTCTGTTTCCCTCAGAAATAAAACAAGAAAAATAAAGTGAAATTAAAAGAAATGAGAAAGGTTGAAGGGAGAAAGAAACGGGACAAGTAATATGAATTGAAACATGAAATTTCAATGATAAAACTACCAAAAAAAAAAAACAAACAACTTTATTTTGGTCTTGCAGATATGTTTTTGAAAACAGTACTTTTCAAAAACTGTACAACATTTCTCAAACTTTTTTTTTTAGAGTGATTCTGATCTGAAAACTTAAAGCTGACATGAAAATTATTTCAACAATTTTTTATAAAATTATCAATACATAAACCTCCCTATTCTATTGTAGTACTGTAGAAAAGTTGAAAGTTAAAAAAAATAAAAATAAAAATAAAAAACTCACAGCTGAAAATATCCATGTATCTTGATGCAGACATAGAAAAGGCAAAGAACTAAAAAGAACTAATCTCTTCATTTAAATTGACTTTTTTTTTTTTTTTAAGTGAATGGAACAGATCAAGTTCAAATGGAATTGTCTACAATCAGTATGGATAAGCCAATAGCGTCATCAAATTGTCCCACTATGAAGGGTTCCACTTGTATATCTCTATACAAGTGTTTCGTTAAATGATGCAGTCATATGACAAGCAAATACAGGCATTGAGTGAATGTTTGTTTCAGAATGAATGCTGTTCGTGAAAAAAAAAAAAGAGAAATAGAAAGTAAAACATAGAATTAAATGAAGATAACTATGTTGCAAGACCAAGAGAGTTGAAAAGAACATGTAACTTGAGCAATATAGTCATAGAAATAAAAAATGATTTATAATTTCTTGCACATTTGGGATACTGAATAAAAAGCCTTAAGATCTGAGATGAACTAAAGAATCAGTAATAACGAGAGGATTTGAATAGTAACAAATTCAGTCCAAAGAAATAGACTTGAATAATTTGCAAGTGTTCTCTGAAAGAAAAGTGTATAAAAGTAAAAGATTCAAGAAAAAAAATCTGCTATTGATACGGAGATGGACTACCTCACAATATAGATACACAACGTTTGAGAAAACAGTGGGAAAAGCATAGTACTTCTCCAAAATGACAGCGATACAGAGTCTTTATTACAAATGACTCTAAGCCACAAGATGATTTTTAATAAGTATAAATAATAGAGATCTAAAAGCACAGAAATAAAAAATGCATATGCAGTATAAGAGAAAGCTGGTGAACAAGGCAGCAGAAATAAAACATTGTTTTCTTCTTCATGCAAATAAATAGATACATTTTCTTCCTTTCTTCCTTCTCCTTAAATCACATAAGCAGACAAAGAGTCTCAGGAGCATCAGTAGCTGTAGAAAAGAAGAGAATCACATGATATCAGATTTTATCCTATCCATATGGTATAAAAAGTCCAACAGATGAGATTTTTTTATTTTTTTTTCTGTGACTTCAAGAAAATATATAAATGCATGGGAAAACAAGCAAACAAACAAAATACAAAGAAACAACAACAACAAAGCACAAAGCACACACACATAAAACATGCCCAGCAGTTGTTGAAGTGCTGGTTTGAGAAAATAATTGTTTTTTTCAAGGAGATGCTGAGCAAAAAGACAGGACTACATGTAGATAAAATAGTATCAGAAACATAGAGGAATGCTGAAACTTGGTACATCACAGACAGAAGAGATACCGTAACACTGAAAAAGAAAAAGGAAAGGAAATAAAAAAGAAAGACACTATCAGAAAGGAAGCGCTGGAATTTATTTATACTGTACAGCAATCCCAAGTATTATTGATAAATACAAGATACTGCAGGCATTGATACCATACAGAAAGATTGATGTATATCAACAATTGATTTGCATTCTATATGCTTTAAGGAAAAACAATATCTCCTTCTATAAGTATAATAAATATTAAAGTAAAATAAAATAAAAAATAAAATATTTTAATATAACATATAATTTAAAAATAATATTAAAAAATAAAATAAAATAAGATGTTTTAACAAAATACAACTTAGAGACGTTCAAGATCCAAAAGATTTAAAGAAGAATTGGTGAAATTTTAGAAGGTAATAATTCTAGAGGTAGTTGCTGTATAAGATGTATTAATATTTATTTATTTTTAAAGTGATATTCTAGTTTATTTAATGGTGTATGAAAGCAAAAGATATTCTTCACATTATTTTTTTCACTTTCTTAATTACTCAACTCATCATAACTGAGCATGGGTAATTATTATTTTCTATCCAAAATTGCTGGTCCTTAGATTTACATTTTCCTAATCATGTCCACCTTGTTCATACACCTAAAGATGCAGAGAAACTAACCTTTGTCAGATAGAGATTTAGACATGTAAAACCAGTGTGGTGGTTTTACCGTGCTGGGCAGCTAAACACCACAACCGCTCTCTCACTCCCCCTCTTCAGGTGAGGAGTAAAGCAAAGAACAACTCACGGGTTGAGACAAGGATAATTTAATTAAAGGGAAATAATAATAATAATTAAAGATTATTATGAACTAAACAATTTAACTAAAGGGAAATAAAAAGGGAAAGAGGAAGAGGGAGGGGGAAAGGGAAAAAAAAAAGAAAGGAGGAAAACAAACAAATAAAACAAATGAAGGCTATGTGGAAGTACAGAGAAAAGAAATTACTCTCTACTTCCCACAAATGAGCGATGATTGACAACATCCTTGAAGCAGGGCCTCAACGCATGTAGCCGGTGTTCGGCAGGAGGACCGACGTTTTCACAATGAGAGCCCACCCCTCCCCTCTTCTTCCTGTTTCCACCTTTTATTGCTGAGTATGACATCACATGGTATGGAATATCCCTTTGGTTGGTTTAGGTCAGCTGCCCTAGTGATGTTTCTCTCCTCACTTTTTGCCCACCCCCTAGGAGGGTGGGCAAAAGAGAGAGAGGCCCAATGCTGTGCCAGCACTGCTCAGCAGTAGGCACAACTCTGGTGTGATAACACTGCTGTTCCAACTAAAAGTGCAGAGTACAGCACTGTATGGGCTGCTGCAGGGAAAATTAACATCCCAGCCAGACACAGTACAACTAGGTGCTGGATTTATTAAGCATTAGTATTATGAAAAAGCACCTTTGAGAAATTTGACTGAATGAGAAAGAATACCAGAAGAGTAAAATGTATGAGGCAGCATTTCTGAATTTTAGCTGAATGAAACAGCAACTATGTCCTCCCTCATTTTCACTCAGTAGGATAAACTCTACATCACTACCAGCTGCACATTCAGTGAGGCTAGCAAACACTTACAAGTACAGAAGGCATAAATGTATCTCATACATAGGCTGGATTTTTGCTAAGGTAGACCTGAAAAGAAATCTGCAGCATTAATTCAGAGACACATACATTTTCATATGTATATCTGCAGAGCTTTTTTTTTTTTTTTTTTTTTTTTTTTTTTCCCAGAAGCCCAAGGTTTGACTTTGTGATTTGAAATCTGAAGATAAAACAGCAAGCAAAACCAGAAAGATAGGGAGTGAGATAACAAGATTAGGACTTAAAGATAGTACTCAAATCTGTCAAGGACAGGAATTGAGCAGATTATTTGTCTAGACAATGACTAAAATAACCAATTCATTTGAAGGACCTATTTTCACAGTATGTATGTGACCTTTCCCCCGCACACACCTTTTTTTTTTTTTTAATTATTTTATTTATTCATTTTTTTAAATTTCAGCTGTAAATTCTTCCTACTTCCTCACTTTGGGAGCCAGAGTCCCTGAACGTACTGTTCATACCAGACATCCTCTACTTCCTGGGAGCTGTATCTGCTTGAAGGCATTTCCAAGAGTGTCAGTATTTAGTATTTTAACCAAATCTTTTGAAAAGACTTATACCCTTTCAAAGTCATATATCTCATCTTAGCTCACTAATCTCTCAAAACCTGAATGGCTCATAACCTAAACTGTCTAAACTTTCTAAAGTGTCAAAAGTTTAACACTTCATGCTTCCACCCTCTGTCATTGAGCACCAGAAGTCTCCATTGATACTCTCCCTCCCCTTCTCCTACAACTTCTATATCATGGCCAAATTTTTTTCTGGACATTCACCACATTAAAAATAAAAATAAAATAAATAATAAAATAAAATAAAATAAAATAAAATAAAATAAAATAAAATAAAATAAAATAAAATAAAATAAAATAAAATAAGAATTTAAAAAAATCCTGTATATATCTACCCGGTGTAGTTTTCTTCTGACAGTCAGTCAATACAACTCCTCCATATCAGGACTAAGAAAACAATTTACAACTCTAACATTTATATGTGCAGTTTATATGTTTCATATACAAAGTAATTTGTATTCACCTACATGTATGTATGTACATATGAACACTGGTATATCAATAAAAGTATACCATCAATATCAAAGATTAAGCAATTTGTTCCACATGTAAATGTCATGTGTAAGTCACTTAAAGGAGATATGAATCTTTGTATTAGCTGTAAAGCTTACTACAGGTCTGTCCCTTTTACCTTATTAATCCCCATAATCCTAGAATTTATTATTTTCTTTGTTCTTCCACTGCCATTTATATTTCTATTCAATCCTTTTACTGAAGCATTCTAGGATAGATACTAGGCCTTTTCCATAAAGCATCCAGAAAACTTGTGGCTGTTGCAGGTTAAAAGATTTAGCTGAACTTTAAATCTCTATTTACTGGAATTTCTCTCTAGTAAAAAAGAAGTAAGCTGTATAACAGAAAAGAGTAACATGTCTACTCTCAAGCTAGCTCTTAAGGCAAAATGAAATGAAGACACTGGAAACTTCTGTTGAACAGAAATGATTCACTGTGAATTGTTTGCTCACTTCTAATCTCCAATTGTTAAGCCTTTTTCACAATGACTGCAAATAAAAATAAATAAATAAATAAATCATTGTTTTGTTGTAGTTGTTGTGTTCCTATAAATGATTCTATAAACAGTCTGCAGCCTCTTGCATCAAAACATAGTTGTCTAAAACTCCCAACTTATTTTTCTAATTTCCACCATTTGGTTGTCTTAAATTTTCTTCCAAAAATCTCCTACTGTAACAAAAATCCAGAAGAGATTTCAGGTGAATCAGTGAAATTAGACAGCAATTGTACTTCTAAATCCAATTCATATGGGAGTACTAGATAAACACAAATTAAATATCACCAAACAGTATAATTATCCATTAAAAAAAAAAAAAAATCCTTTCGAATTGCTAAAACCCTCTCTTCCTCTTAAAAGACATGAAATTAATAATAACAGCTGGTTTGTATACAGCCCTGTTGATATTTGTATGATGCCCCATTATTGTGAATGAGGTCTGGCTTCCTGCCAGATTCTGACATAGCCACAAGCTGTTTCAAGTACCAGCCAGTATTGAACCTGTCAATCAAAATATGTTTCCTCTATCACCACTGTGGTATTTTATGAAATATCAGAATGAGATGCTGCACTTGTATCTGATCTAGTGTGAGATGCAAAGTATCACCCAGGTGATGAGTCACATTTTTAGTACTCAGTGCCCATGGGTATGCTCACATCAGGACTGTTCTTGGGAGGCTAACTTTCCACTGGGTAATTTGGAATCCTATCAAAAGTCCATTGAAGTCAAAGGAAATATTCCCATTGATCTCAGAGGGCTTTGATCAGGCCCATGGCGAGCATGTACTTTAGCAGTCTTTTAGTGCTCTTGCAACATGTGCAGCCAAATGAATACACTTAATCTTTTCAGCAAAAATAGCATGAAAGTCAGCACAGTCCAGATGACTGGAGTCAAGAGATCAGAAAGGGACTTAGCAAGTGAAATTTGGCACTTCAAAGCCTTTTTAGTTGCCAGTTCAACCTTTTGGCAAGCAAGAATGTTCACAATTGCCTTGACCTAGTTGCTGTTGATGTCTTAAGTCTGTCAGTTCCAATGCTTCTGCAGGTGAGGTCCCCAGAGTGCTTAAAATAGTGCTGTGGCACAAAGCTGTGATATAAAGCCATCTTCTGGTGCCAAGTTACTTTTTGCTAGTGAACCTAAAACCTGCCAATGTTAATGAAATAGGTGTCACTCTACCAAGCACAGAGAGTTGTTCTAGTAAGTGTGTTCAAACCATAGCTAATCTTTTCCATGTTTTTCTGGACAAGACCACAGAATCACAGAATCACAGAATTTCTAGGTTGGAAGAGACCTCAAGATCATTGAGTCCAACCTCTGACCTAACACTAACAGTCCCCACTAAACCATATCCCTAAGCTCTACATCTAAACATCCCTTGCATTTCACATGCACAAGTCAAGAGTGATAACTCTTCTCTGCTGGAGAGTGTTTTATATATTTTTTTTATGCAGGACCTCCCACTGTCACTGTTCTAAGCTCTGTCATTTAACTACAGAGGGTTTTAAATCTTGTCTGCTCTTCTTTGAGGTTTTCATTTTGCTCTAATTATTAGATTATTGTGAATAGTGTGCAGAGGCAGTCATTTCTGTTCATGCTACAAAGGACATATACTTCTTCTGGAAATCCCAAGATTTTTCCTCTCAGTAGAAAGCTGTTTACTTGAGGCAATCCTTTCTCCCTTAAGAAGTATTTCAGTGAGCCTCTCTCACAGATTGCTGATCTCTGTGAATCTCTTATCAAGGAAAAAATATGTGTAGGATGTTATGAATTTGGCAGTGAGGTTTGAGGAAAGAACTGTAGAAAATGTCAGTGTTGAGTTTATGTTGTGTTTTTGTTTGGGGATTGCTTCAGCTTTTGCACCTTTAAAACTACCCACTTTGGGAAAACTCCCTTATAATGTCCATCAAAAAAAAAAAAAAAAAATTAGATTAAATTAAATTCAGGAGCTACAAAGTTCAAAGCATATCACCTGCTGCAGACCCAGAAGAAACAGTTGGTCTCTTAGCTAGTGTATTTAACTCTGCTTTTATAATCAAAATTATTTTAGAATTGCACTGAGACCAGACTTCTCTGGAAACAGATATGCAAATTCATGCTTCTAGCTGGAGTAAACTTTAACTTTTCATTTTATTATTATTATTTTTTAATGAAGTGACCTAGTAAGTGAAATCTTAAAATATACTAGGAAATTATTGGTAAGACATGATAGCTCTGGCTGCTTTACTGAAACATTTTACAAGGTACTACCAACAGATTCTGCAATTTAATGGCACAATTCTGTGGTTTTGAAGTGTATTTGAAGGTATATTTTTATACCTATGCTTTGGAACTTTTTTCTTCTTAGGGCTGCATGTCCATATCTAGCTACCTGTCTCCTTACTTAGGCACTGCAAAATGTACTCTGGCTTTCAGAATCAAAAATCACTGAGGATATATACCACTCCAAAAAAATCAAGTCAGCAGTGCATTATGTTTGAATGCTAACAATGTGCTTTGGATTGCGTGTGCTAAGGTCTTTATGCTTTGTATGTTGCAGAGTGCTCATTAAAATGTCTATAATCATGGGGCAGAGTAACTGATAGGTGCTTGTCCTGTTATCACAAGCAAAATCTCAATTTCTGCAACAGTCCATTACTCATGTAAGGTAATTCGTCATGGACTACAAGCCATTATGATTTTTGAACTTTCGCTGGTCCTGTATTCAAACAGATGCAGGAGAAATATTTCAAATGTATCAGTGACTTGGGGGCTTGAAGCAGACACTTCAAAAGTGATTCATGGCAATTGTGTTTTTAAGGTCCTAATGTGATAGACAAGAATCACAAAAAACTTTTATACATACTTGGCTCTGACAAGAAATTTGACATTATTGGGGTAATTTGATTACTACATAATAGGACAAGAAGTACTGGTTTTAAACTAAAAGAGTGTAGATTTAGATAAGATATTCAGAAGAAATGATTTACTCAGAGGGTGGTGAGGCACTGGAACAGATTGCCCAGAGAAGCTGTGGATGCCCCGTCCCTGGAGGTTTGCAAGGCCATATTGGGCTTTGAGCAACCTGAAATAGTGGGAGAAGTCCCCGCCCATGGCAGGGGAGTTTGAATCAGGTGATCTTTAAGGTTCCTTCCAACCCAAACCCAAAATGATTCTGTGATATTTGAAAATGTATCTGGAGCTCCTAATTTACTCTGGTGAATTTTAGAGTGCTACCTGTTGTCTTTTTCCTCTGAAATTAAATTTGCATCTATGTGCTGGGGGAATTTTGAAAAACTTTCTGTTTGGGAAATGGTTATTACTTCAAAGATTTGTAATTAGAGGAAGTTTTGACAAGGGTTGTGCTTACGAGGAAGAAAGGCTTTGAAGAGAGCCATATGTACAAAAAACAAAAACAAAGAAACAAACAAACAAAAAAAAAGATGAAGAAGAAGCTTAAAAGAAATCTGTGATTCAGAGAGCAAGCTTTAAAATGATCTGTTTTGGTAGAGAGCTTTAATTGGCTCTGCCTTCTCAGACCACTGTATTTTTTCCCCACATGTTTATAATAGGGAATTGATGATAGGGAATTGTATCTTTAAGATTTTTTTTTTTTTTTTGGCTTGTTTTCTGCATTTGTGGGTTTTCCACAGATTATGCACTGCAACATTTTAAAAGCTTCTAAACAAATTTTAGCCATTTGAATATTTGGAAATCTGTGATGGAATCAGAAACTGTGGAAAAGGTGGTGGAGCACTACCTACTTTACCGTAGAAACAGAAACAGAGACTGCTGTGTAAATGTTGCCATGGTGAATAAGATGGGAGTACTTTGTGGCTGGCAAACAAGAACAGACGTTTTCCAGACACGTAATGCTATGTTCACTTCTTACCTGAAGGAATAAGGTTGTTTTATATCAATAAAAATTGTTCCTGGTAATAGGAAAAATAAATTTGTAAAAAATCTGTGACTGCACACCACTGGAAAATCAGCAGATGTCATTTCCAAGAATTTTAACACCATAGATTCTTCTATACACTGTATCATTTTGGGGTCAGGAGAGTTGTTTAACTTTTGATGTTGTTGTTGTTTATTGGAGAGTCACAGGGGTGAGAGGTCAGTGCATTAATGCTGTAATGATACAAGTTGATAAAATATTTGCCTAAGTGACTAGCTACACTCAGTTTGATACAGGAGTTTACAATAATCTTTAAAAGCAACATTTCATCCTCATTTGTTTTTATTGAATCTCCTTTTTAGAAATCACTTGCATTTATTTTTGATGATTATAGAGCACTGAACTCCAGTTTCTCCTGCCACTGCTTCTGTAAAGGGAGTCACACTAGTAGTCAGGCATACTACATACATAAAAATACCCTTGTTCCAGCACAGAAAACTTTATTCCAATAAAATCAACTTCTGATCCTCTGCTTCAACTGATCAGACATAGCAGTCTATTTGTTAGTCATGGAGTCTAACCCACAGTCACAAAACAAAATAGAAATCATTTTATCCCCCAAGTGGTCAAACCCTATTCGGTGTTAGACTGTTATTTACCTATCTATCTGGTATTGTGTCATTTTTTATTGCTACAGTTCAGTGACTGTGAAAGGAGGATATGTCTTCTGAAATTCCAGTAATGGATCATGCATTGGAGTATAAGGGCATCCTAGGGGAGCAAGTATCAGTGTGGGGGATTATTCTTTACTTAAGGAAAAATTGTTAGATCTATTTAGAAAATTGGCAGCTAATTTTCCTGTCATTCATATCAGTAATCATTTTAGGCTATACCCATTCTGCCCTCAAATTAATACATTCAGCATCAATGAATGCTAAGAAGACAATGATGTACCACAGTTAAATCCAGGGATGACATGGCTGCAGGGTCTTTTTCCAATAAAACAGTCAATGTTATTGTGGAGGAACACACCAGAATACAAAAGGTTATGTCACTGATTCAAGTGCCTAAACTATGCATGTAGACTATGCACCTAAACTTAAATGTTTTTTCATATTATGTATTTCACAAGTGTACATTTAAGAAAGCCTCACTTTAATCTATTGTGACTTCAAGTTCTGAAAAAAATATTTTTTTATAGATACTACTGTCTAAAAACAATAGAAATTCATCAACACTAAAACTGATGAAATTATCTGCACAGTTCTATATACAAATACACTGAACAAGTCCATTAAACTATAAAAATAATTTCCTTTTAAAGCTAGGCATTGAAAAAGATGATGCGATTTCATAATTTCTTGAAATAACATAATTTAATCTGTGTACTGGGTTTGTATTTTGAGATTAGAGATATAGGTTTCTAAAAATCAACAGATCTGCAAATGCGTATCAGGGTACTTGCATGTTTTTCTTTTTTTGTCACCACAGATGGTACAGTTCAGCTCATCAGAACTTTGATTTAAATCTCTGAAAGTGATATAGTCAATATTGAATTCAGGCATTCATTTGCATCACACAAAAATGAGACTATTTTTAATGACATATAAAAAAATTCTTAAATAAAAGGTAAAAATCAGAAACTAATAATTGCAAGCAGAAATAACATTGGTAGTAATTGAGTAATCTATTCCTACACACTAGAGACGTCTCCTTACCTTCTGCCATACATAGATTCAGATAGAAAATGGTGAAATTTGTAGTTAACATATGAAAAAAGCACTAAAAACAGAACTTGAGATGTTCTGATCAAAAAAAAAAAAAAAAAAAAATCCCCAAACACTTTTTTTTTTTTTCAGCTTCACAGTCCCCAAACTACACACTTTACAAAGCCAATCTTTGCCAAAGGAAGTCATAAGTATGAGATGACATGAGTACATGTGTAAAAAAATAATTTTATATAAACCTACTACATTCCTTTTTGTCTACAACCTTGGGGCATAGTTACATACGCCTTTTTCTTGATTTTAATGTGATCTTAATGAATCACCATTTCCTCCTCTCTCCTTCTAATTTCTAATCCCTGATCCCTTTACTGTACTGCCACTAACAGTACAGCTATGTACATAGAAGGAATTTTAAGGAGCTAATCCATATTAAAATAAAACACTATGACACATATTTGTATGGATATTTTATATTTATATTTTTAACCCTGACTTCTCAGCATTTTTTAGCTCAGCCCCACAGGTATTTCTGCCAGCACACCTAAGAAAGTGCTACATCACATGATAAAAGACAAGCTAGGTATGGAGAGAAACATATCTTAAGCCAGTTTTACCTCTAACCTGTTTGGAAATGGTATCAACTTACATCTTGGGTTAGTACAGAGCATTGCTCTATTTTTTCAGATTATTTTACCAAGGTTTGAGCCACAAACCTATGCTAAGATTAGAAATAGAGGCTTGAATCATTCCAGCTGATTTAAAATAAAAAGTGAATGAGGACAGAATTTCCTGCAAGTTAGATAAATAACTTTCTGAATATTGTGGAAAATTTCTAAAAAGTTATTATTCATGATGATTTTTTCTTTTATCGATGTTATATCTGTTCAAATATAGCCTTCGTCAACACAACAGCTATACCTAAATAAATTAACATGTCTATAAGCACACCTGCTACTGAAATTGGCCTATATAGAAGTTTATATATAGAGCTCTATCTAAAATAACAATAAAAAGTTGTGTGATGTCACATGGATTGCCTAGCACTCACAGATTTGGTATCTGAATCCTTTCAGACCGTTTCAGGATGCTGTTAAGCACACAGATACTTTGGGGGCATCCTGCACGTCAGCCTTTGGGTTTTCTTCCAGCTGCTTTTCTTCCTCAGATCCTCCAAAATTCTGTAGCTCACATCCAAAAATGATAAAGATTTGGGAACCAACACTGATGATATCTTTCTCTTAGCTCCTTTCTGTGAATTTATCATTCTGTAGTCTACCATCTTTCCCCATATGCCAAGCTTACTCAGATATCTGCATACACTATGATAACAATGTAGACCTTTACAAGTTAAGCTCCTGCTTTCCATTTGAGACAAAATCCCAATTTAAAAGAAGCAATTTTCAAATGTTTCACATGAATCATATGGCTTCTCCAATTTATGCACAACTTCATTGTCTTCTTTCAACTTTGAAGTTAAAAGACTTGTCAGAAATTTCTATATGGTTTACCGTAATGATGCAGTCATATCCCACCCCAGTATTGTAGTAACTGCCATCTGGAAGTGTTTCTCTTCATTTCTGTGATAAATAGGTTTAGCAAGTCTGACTTCATAACTTAGACACCTAAGCTGAATACCCAAAGTTAGGCAATATCAGTACATTCTTCAAAATACATTATTTTCTAAGGCAACCTAGATTCTAATCTAGGAATGTTATATGTATTTTTTTCAAATCTAAAGCTATCTGAGAAATTTTAAAATCAAATACATTTTTTGGCTCAGTTTTCCATTTGTAAATGCTTTTATTCCAGCTGTGTCTATTTTTCTTATTTGTCATTGATATTTACACATATCTTATATGTTGATTTTTTTTTATGTTTCCATTGAGTATGCATTATTTATATTATTGGTAATTACTTGTGTTATTTTTGCTCAACACCATCTGTCTGTCAGCATCCATCTGCTTTCTCTTGTTTTAGGCCTAGATTGCAAGCTTCTGGAATACATGTATGGTTCATCTTTTTTTCCTGACCCATTACAAGTTACTCTTGGGTACTAAAGTGCCTTGGAAGCCTACTTTTGAAACAGAACCCCACTGCAAAAGGTGGTCTACAAACAGAATAAAATAACAATCCATGCTTCAATCAGATGGGATAACAAGAACAGACAGACAGATGGCAGAGTACAAGAAGGCAGTGCGATAAAATTAGTCAACATGACAGACATTGTATTACAACATGAACAGCTTTCTCATTTTCCATGTCTTTTACAGACATTATGAAAAAAAAAATAAATCATATTACAGGAAACTCCTTTCAGTGAGGGACATGTCTCAGCACAAGGAGAAAAAAAAAAAAAAAAAAAAAAGATGCTTACTTGAAAATTGCTTACTTGAAAATTCTGTGAGGTGGGGATGAGGTGAGGAGTGAAGTTGAGAGGTAAGATTGAAGTAAAAAAATTCAGAAAATGGAGAGCATCTAAAACAGATGCAAATAATTTAATTTGATATCATAAAGGAGAAAGCAGTAAGAAAAGAATGTAAAACTGAGTAAGGTTCTGACCAAAGTGATGAGATAGGGAAACAGTATTTCAAGTAAAATTTCAAATGGCCATGAGAGGGGCAAAACAACAGGGATGACAGTGAGGTGTAGCGTGCAGCCAATGAGATAGGAGACAAAGGGAACTGTGAATGCATTGGATATTTAAATACGTTCTTAATACAGTTAATAAACTGTAATTGCTGAAGTTACAAGCAGGTGGAAACATTAAGCATAACGTTAAGATAAACTTATTGAAAATCTACTTTATCAATCACAATTTAACATTGTTAGTAGCAGACTAGATGATTATTTTGGAAGAATTATCTTCAAAACTCAGGGTTTTGTTGCAGAAGTATGTGGTGAAATACACAGCCAATGTGTGTTTCCAGCAGCTCAATGGCAATGTCTTGATTCTAATTCTTTCATAGGCAGACCAGAAGCAAGTGCCAGTTAGAATTTTTCAAGTTGTCTTAGCAGTCACAGTGTCTTCGGTAATTTATAAATTTTTCCATCACTGCCATACATTATTTAAAACTGTGAATCATTTCAAGATAAAGACAGAAACCAAATAAGAGATTGAACAGAGACTTGGTAAAAATACAGCTTCACTATACTTACATGACATGTCTGCTCTTTGTCTCTCTATATATTTATAATAGAGAACATATGAGAATGGGTTTTGTAGGTCATAGATTCAGTTATTCTTGTTCACATTCAGTTGACTCTCTGAATAACTGCATTTGCAAAAGACAGAGTTCAAAGAAAGTTTACAGTACTTGCATGTAGAGATGTTCATTAAATAAAAATGAATGAGTACCCTCATCACATTCTAATTAGCATCTCATAATCCTGAAAACATTTTTTTTTATCTGAAATGTATACAGATTCCTAATAAGAACTGTGGCAAAGTATATCTTGAGGGTATTGGACTGAGGAATATATGTTGCTTTGTACATACAGTGCAAAATAAATTAAGAGCCTATACATACTTAAAACCAGAAGACACAAGTTTAGACACTCAAATATATTGAATCCATCTTCAGCACAAGGTATCTCTGAGCTTTACCTACATATTCCAAATTTGAGGGCATCAAAGCATACAGTTGCTCCAACCATATCTCAGAATATAATTTTATAATCTTGGAAGAATTAAAGAAACACATGCTGCATAGCTTCACACAGGTCTCTTTCTTTTTCCATTACTAGGTCTTGTAAAGGAATCATCATAGAATCATAGAATGGTTTGGGTTGGAAGGAACCTCAAAGATCATCTAGTTCCAACCCCCCTGACATAGGTAGGGACACCACCACAGGTTGCTCAGGGCCTCATCTAACCACCTCCAGGGATGGGGCATCCACAACATCTCTGGGCAACCTGTTCTAGTGCCTCACCACCCTCTGAGTGAAAAGTTTCCTTCTAACCTCCAATCTAAATCTCTCTTTTAGATTTAAACCATTCCCCCTTGGCCTGTCATTGGGAAGGGGAGGGGAGGGCAGAGGTAGGGGAGGGCAGGAGAGAGAAAAAAAGTGGTGAGACAGCAAAAGGGACAGTAAAGGATAATAATAAAATAAAAGAATGCTAATGATAGTAAAAAAAAAAAAAAAAAAAAAAAAAAAAAGCAAGCAAATTAATTCAAAATAAAATGACTTCAGAAACTGGACTTCTGATAAAACCTAAAACCTACAAGAAAGCTAAATATCTGGAAGGTTAAACAGATGTCTCACCCAAAGTAAGTTATCCTTGCTTCTGTAGATTTATGACTGTCTCACCTTCTGTGCTGCCAAGTACAATATGAATCATACTCACTAAAAAGCACAGATTGTATGAATTCTTAATCAATTTTAATTTTTAAACCATTAGTTATCTTTTTCAGTATCTCTAGAAAATCACATTAATAGGTTTCTTAAGTTACATGGGGTGTACACACATGAATTCTTCAACGCTACCTCAAGACAGCTACCTACTGATAATTTTCAACCACCAGAATCATTCATCACACTGATAATCTCCAGCTTCAGTGCTGAAGGCCTGGCAGTGTGACTGACATCTGTAAAACTCTGGAGTGGATCTCTGGGATCCCTCTAATTGCCTTCATCTCTTTGCTTGGAACATGCTGCAGGGGGCAGTGTCTTTTTTCTAGACGCTGCATGGGATTTAGAAAGTCCACACATACAAGCCAGTGTAATATAAGATTTACAAGAGATTTACACCTTTCTGGACTGAAAACTGGAGGACAGCTAGATTACCTTGGAATAACTCAAATAGGCACTAGAAGACCATATTCTGATAACTGAATTCAGCTGCAAAATATGAGAGAATTCAGCTGTAGCAGTAGGAAGTTACCAGTGGGATTTTGCACATGTGGAACTGTTTTCTAAATTTCCATTATGATTCATAAAGAGAAAGGGATTCACCTTGAATATCAAATGAGACCATTATCCTTATTTGTCACCACAAAGTATCATGAGTTGATCCCCTACTTCTAGTGAGAAGAACATGCATCTCAGCTCTCAGTTTCATCCCACCTAAGTTTAAGAATCTAATTAAGTCACTTGCACATCAGAACACTAAAAGATAGAGATGAGGCATACGTAGTTGGAAGTATGGGAAAGCAATAACATTTTTTTTTTTTAAACATTGCTGTCTACAACAGTCATTAGACAACATTACATATTGACAAATAAATGCAATTTGTTACCCTAAGGTAAGGGCTTACAGTTAGAGGTATGAATCTGGCCCATTACTGTGAAATTGGGTAATGAGTGACGTATGGAATTATATGCCTAAATCCTCTGATAGGCTGTAGGTATCTCTGTTGCTGGTAAGGTTACTGCTTCCTTTATCTCTTCAAGACAGTTGCGATTGGTTTGGCTTCCAGGTTTTACAAAGTAATCTAACAAACTCTATGATTCACTATGGAACCAGGTGGGCTACCTTGATGACATGGAATTACATGACATGGAATCTTATGGCCATTCTCATGTGGGATTTACTATGGTGCAGAACCTTATTGCTGTAGAAGATTAACTTAACTGCTGTCATAAAATGTCTTTATCACACCAGGGGAAGCAATGTTAATGTAATTTAAATCTTCCTGTTGAATACAGGCTAATGTAATATATTATCTAACACTTATCAAACCTGAATGAACTGGTCGTGTCATTTTATTTCCTATTGTTTTACAGGTAAGAACAGCATGAAGTCTGCAGTTTCTCTTAGGTACAGAAACTGAAAGAAGACAGTGTGAAGATAAAAACTAGAACTCAGTTGTTACGTGGTGGGAGCTGAAATCTAAAGTAACAGAGATTAAGAACAAAACTCATAATATTCCATTGTCCTTGTTCTTTCCTCATCTAAAGGGACATTTTCTGGCATGAGAATGCTTATTAAAAATACACATAAACTGTAGAACCAAACTGTACTAATTTCCATAAAAATAAGGAAAGTACTTTGTGTGTAAGTGCATTTGTACACACATGTATTTTATATACAAATATAGCAATGTAACATAATTGTATCTAAGTACATGATTTATATATTTAAAATGTATATATTTTAATTTATATTACAAATGTATATGTATATTTGTGTGTTATGTAATGGAAAGGTATGCTGTCTCTTTGCTCTGAACATACAATATTTAATGGTTCGTTTGATAGCATTGATGGATCTCAACAAGGCCTGGCCAAACTTTGGGCTATGTACTATAAAAACAGAGTAGAAACCCTCTTTAAAGGCTTATGAGCTCAAAAGTCAGGGCATATTAAAACAAACAAACAAACAAGCAAACAAACAGCAAGTTAATAAGAATTTTCAAAGAAAACAAACAAATAAACAAAAACAACAACAACAATAACAACAAAATGTATTGTGCAGCGTGTTCTTAGTTACTTTTCACATGGTAACCCACTCCCCTTTGTCTTGCTACCTCAACTAGTCTGCTGCACAGCCTTGATTTATGATAAGTTTCGTCCTGATATGAGCCATGAAGAAACACAGGCTATCTGAGCAAAAGGTTAAAAAGCCAAAAAAAAACGATTTACCATATCTGTCTTATAGTAAACTCCCAGCCCTTTCTACCCCCTAAGAGTGGGACAATTTCTCTTGTGCTTCCTCTATACAACAGCATTTTTTATACCTATGTGCTCGATAACATAGTATTGTTATTCTACACAATGGTAAGCCTACAAACCACATGATCCCAGAATGTTTTGCTATAAAATAGATTTATTAAATACAGACTATCCTATTCTTTTCATTACTAGACATTTAGCCTGTGAAGCAATTCTTGAAGGGGAAGTGAAAACATATGACAACTAGTAATTTGCAAGAGCTGGATCTGCTTCAGTGAACAATAGCATTACCTGAGATAGTCTTGAAGTCCAATAGTGAGCTCATAGGTCAGACAATACCAGACCTCCTTCAAATAAGAGAATGGCTTCTCTCAGGCACTTTGTATTTCTGAAAAAGTGTGTGTGTCATCTTGCTCAAATAAATAGAGAGAAGGCAGGAAATACAGAAAAAGAGAAACCTGTGGAAAAATACAATAGAGTGGAAAGTAATTTAAATTTCTCTGGACCTAGCTAATTATTAAAAGGAAAAGACTGATGTCTCCTGTTTAAGTAAATCATTAGTAATTTTCTGCGCTAAGAGAAATAGCTGAGTTCACAGAGATGTGATAAAGATTTAAGATCACAAGTGCCTAAGTGCAATGCAAGACATAGTGGGAAACCCTCTTAAAAGGCAAATGCAGTGACAAAAACTCCCTATTGCATTTAATAGATAATAAATGAGATTCCTCTAAGATAACCTTTCACTTGTAGATTTCAGGGAAATGGCAAGGCTGTTTTCAGAAGATTCAGACAGAAATAGATAAGAACTAGAAGGCTGATAGTTTAAGTTATTCTGAAGGGTATGACATGCATATAATGAAACACTATAGAGGGTTTTAACTTAACCATGCAGATATTCTGTGTATATAACACAAAGGTCAAGGGTCCTTCAACATTAAGACTAAGAAAAAATTAGGCAAACTGTCTTGACGTGCAACACCTGTAATTAAAATGCACCTGATATACTTTTGTTAGTTCCAGATTTCTTTAATAATACAGTAAGTAAACATAGTGCAAATAAGATGATGCAAAATGCACTGTCATTGTTAATAAAATAATCATAGAGAAAATGTAAACAATAATGGAACTCTGTGTTCTCATTCAAAGACAGGTAGGCTGAAACCTAACAATTTTTTATCACACTTGAATCATTTCCTGCAAACATCTATAAAACTAACACAAGTATTTCTGCAAACTGATTTTTCTACAAATAAAATACTTACTGAAAATGCATTTTAAATCTTCTCCCTCTTTGTGCTATTTACCGTATTTTTCTGGTCTGCTTCTTCTTTTCTTTTTTTTTTTTTTTTCCTACTCAGTCAAAGAAGACAAGAAACCTATATGTTTTATGGACTTCATAACAAGTGTAGTAGCTGGGTGTTTTTATGTTAAAATGTTGTAGCAGTTTGCAGATTAAGATTTAATAACAGGAAAAATATATATACATGTATATATATCCATATTGATCGTGTTTTAATTTTCCAGGATGTTCTTGGACATCTTAGAATAAAACTACCAACAAAATAAAAAAGAAAAAATTGACATATTCTTTATCTGATTTTTTTTTTTCCCATCTCCCTGGTATAGAACATATGACAACAAGTATTTCCATCTCCAGACGGAAAGGACAGTTTATATTTCCAGCCTGTCGCCTTATAATTTCATAGACCCTGATTTGGGCATACACATAAATTTATCTTTAAGCATCTGCCTTCATCTCATTAAGCACATGTTTAAGTCTTTTCTTGAAAAGGGATGCTTTCCAGAAATGATATCTTGAGCGATGCTGTTCTCAGCTTCTGACACTGAATTTAGTCCATAAGTCTTGCAAACTGCGATTAAATGAAAACAACAACAACAACAATAAGTCTTAGTTTCAATTTAACTTATTTCATTTGGTAAATTTTCTCTTTTATTCATTTATATATTTTTTTAATATGTGAAAGGCATTCACGATACTTGCATGTGTCACATGCTTCCTTCTCTATTCTCCTTCTTTTCTATTATTCTAATGTTTGTTCTACTGTTCTCACATAGTATTGTAATGTTTTTTAATTTAAAAAAAAAAAAAAAAGAAAAAGATGAATTTAGGTTGAACAGCTAGTTTTCTTCCTCAAATTATGCATTCACAGCTCTTCTGTTGTTTTTCTTTGCAGTTGTTGGAGTCATAATGCTACCTCTTTTGGTGCAGCCTTATATAAGAAGGAAAAGAGAAAGTGTTACAGTAAACCTCAGACTATTTGCATCTGTTAAAGCATTTAATAAGGTAGGAGTACACAGGTAACAATAAGGACAAAGACTTGGTTCAGCCTAAGTAAATCAATGGCAGAACTGCAGCTTCATTGACTAAATTTACTACTGGAGGCCTAACTTTCTGCAGTCTCTAGAGAAATCTTCAGTACTGAGACACCTGGTCTGAGAGTGGCAACATTTTGACAAATTATATATGGCATAAAATTTGAGAAGCATTAAGATCAGTAAGAAAGACTACAGCTATGATATTTAATGTATGTTTGACCTAAAAGTTTTTGTTTGTTTGTTTGCTTTTGGTTTTGTTTTTAATAAGTTTATTAAAAGGGAAATATTTGTATATTTTGAGGCCCACATCTTACTAGTTCCATAGTTATTTCTGATACTGAATGCAAGTCTAAAGCAGAATTGTGATACTATGATCAAATCTCTTAATCCTTATTGATACAGAGCAACTTGAATCTTGGGAGCACCAGGACTATCACCTGTTTTCTGAAGCACTGCATGTGTTACACTTCAAGGTCCTCTTCTTCCCTACTCTCTCAAAAGCATATTGTGCAGTGACAGTAACACAATCTGCTAAAAGTCAGTTCACCTGTATGAAAACACAATGTTTTAAAATAAAATTAAATGCTAGTAACACTGTAAAATAGTTACCAAATCTGGATAATTAACTAAAATGGAGGGGTACGGATATGTATCCAGTTTCAGGATAGTAAGGATGAATTTGATTAAGTGATAGAGGACACTCACAAATGGAGTTTTAATCCTTATTTCACAAATTACACTTCAACACTCTCATTCATTTATTTACTTTCATTATCAATAATCTGGCTTAGTGTTTTATCACTCTACTGCATTCCTTTCAAGTTGATTACTTTAAATTACAATCTCATCAGGCAATGTGATGCCTGATACTGCACACATGCTTCATCAATAGAGAGTGAAGACAATGTCAATCTAAACCAAGCTCTCTTCCTTATAATCTCTGCACCTGGCAGTCTTAGATCACTCAGAAGAGCTACCCATCTGTGTGAAGTGTTCCCTCTGAATGAAGCATGTCTCATAGTGTTTGAAGTCCTCTGATTTTCTAGAAAGTCTAGTTTGAGGTCTAGCTAAAATCCAGTATGACTGCTGACTGCCTGAGATACAATGGGTGAAAATGATCACACTAAAATATGATTTGTGAGCTTCTTCAAACAATGCTGATCCTGTGCTAATGTTGACATATTTGCTAATTCTGAAGAGGTTTGGTACTGAATAGTTCTGCTCCTTGCACAGGCTAAAAGCGAAGAAAAAAATATATATATTCACCTTTAAAATCTTAATTCCTTCAAAGGGGGGAAATTGCAAGGCTGCATTTTTTTTTTTTTTAATTTATTATTCCTTCAGTAAAATGCACACGTTTGTTATGAGTCATTAAAGAAATGTGAATTACAGGGCTCTCATTCTGCAAAAACACAAACTGTTATCACCTACTTGGAAGGTGTTGGTTCTTTATAACACATTTTTTATTACACTTATTAATAACTATTGGAGTTTACCCAGTATGAAATTAATATACTTGCATATACCAATGAAATCATTTGATCATATTTAATGATGATATTTTATACTACAGCTCCTTTTATATGTCATTTATGAATGGTTAATGAACATTTTTAAAAGCTTATGCAAATAAGCACAGAATATAATTTATTTTCTGCCATTCCTATATTTCATATGTACATAATAAACAACACCTAAGAAACTGACCTACTGTATATGAGCATCTTCATGTATACTAAAAAGCAACAGAAGGCTTCAAAAATTTGTGTATGCACTGATATTTCTGAGGTCAAAATCCTGCTCAACCACTGTATTTCTAGAGTTTAATTTAATGCTGACTCATGGGAAGAAAAAAAAAAAAAATATATATATATATATATATTAGCCACTTTTGAAATGAATTTTATAATTCAGGGTTATTTACCTTTTGGATGATGCAGCAAGAATTACTCATAAATTAAAATATTCTTAATCATTTGTTACCCGCTCTGTCTGCAAAGAAGTAATAAACATGTCTGTGTGAACTTTGTTTCTGAACCAAGTCAAATGTTCTGACAACATCATGGCTTATATCAGTAACTGAGTATGCAGTAATGCTTTAAACTCTTCACTTCAGAAAACAAGCTTACATGGACAATCTACTTTCTAAATCTAACCAGCAGAAATCCTTCCTGAAGGGCTACCTCAGTCTACAATTAAGGATTTCTACAGATTATGTTTTAGGGAATCTTCTGATAAAAAGAAGGTGTAATGTCAAATGTTCCTCATCAGCCATGTTTACATGCCTCAAAATTTATTTAATTTACTGGAGTTTATTTAATACAATTCTCAATGTCTACTTGATTTTGCTTTGCCAACCTTAAAAAAAAAAAAAAAAAAAGAAAAAGAAAAGAAATGTCCAAAAGCAATATAAAACAATTAATTCTGCAATCTTCATAGGAAATTTATCTTAAATTTTAAAGTAGACTTAAATTCTAGTTGGAATATTATTGGAGAAGAAAATTCACCTCTAGGCAGGATGAGCTGTTGTAAAGGAGTACTCTTATTTGTAGATCAGCCCATAATGAATTCATTCAAATCAGTGATTAAGTGCCTTGCTAATGTTAATTTACACAAATATTAAACTTAGAATTTAAGATGTTGTAGCCTTAAAAAATACAGACCTTGATAAAGGACTATGTTCATGTTCACATGAATATATATGCACTGCAGCACTACATATTTAACTGAATTGTATAAAATAATTTATTGTGTATCTTCACTGCCTCATCAGGTCTGCTCCTCATGTCCCATCAAATGCAAACACAAGTTTTATTTCAACATCTTTAATCCTTGAATCCTCAAACTGTGGTGGCTTCCTTTTTTTTTTTTTTAATATTTATTTATTTATTTATTTTTAAGATCATATTGCCATAAGAATGTTTCATTCGCCTTTCAAATTTGGCATTTCTCTCTCTAAAGCAATTGGGCTGAAGGCCAAAACTGCAGAAGAATCGTTCCTGGATCAGTAACAAGTTTTTATACACAACCATACTGTGATTTTAAAGTCTATTATCACATTTCTCTACAGAGCTAGAAATGAGAGCTTGTTTTCTTGGAAATGAGAAGTTCCTATCTTCCCACTGGGGTTCCCAGTTCCCCTTTCAAGTTCTTTAAAGACACTAGAAAACATGTTTAAAGGCATTATGTCTTTTTTTATGAACAAACATGCTTCTTAACATGGAAAATTTTCAAGCAATTGAAAATTTATCATAGTTTAACCCAAAAACTTGGATATTCATCTTCAATAAATAAATATTATTATTATTATTATTTTTAAATCCAGTAACAAAAACCCATAATATCCATATTCTATAGCCTCTGTCTCTTTATAGACTAAAATGTCTTTTTTGGTTTCTTTATAGAGTTTTCCCTATTGTTGGGAGTACAGTTTTCAGAACAGGCACTGCTGCAACACAATCTGACAAGGTAGTTTTACCAACAAAGAAAACAACAACAAAACAAAACAAAGAAAAAAAAAAAAAAGAATGTTTTCAAGTACACCTTTAATGGGGTATTATATGAGATATTATATATATGGGATATTATATATCCAATAGGATATTACAGTGAAAAAAAATGTTTAGCTTTTTCACCAGAATATTTTGACTGTAGACATAACACTTTGAATAGAAAACTTTTATTCTCCCCCCTTCCCCCCCCTTATTATTATTATTATTGTTATTATTATTATTATTACTATTATTTAAAATAAATTTAATATAACAGTTAATTCAATATTCCAGTAGGGTTATTGGTGGTAATCAATAAAAGCATTTTAACCAGTCCTCATCTTTATTGAGATCTTTCTATTATTATTGGAGATTTCAGCAGTGACCATACACCTCAGAAATACAAGAACTTGCAGCATGACAGAGGACAGCCACAGTTTTACAGAACTGGTTATGGTGTGCTGTTGATTTATGTCATTTATGTTTTCATTTTGTTTTGCTATGAAACAATGATTTTATATGGAAAACATATGTATGTTTATGTTACAATAAAGCAGACAGGATTTGCAGTATAGCTGACTGAATGTTGGTACAGAAAATAGACACTGCTTTTCCTAACTTTCTCAGCCAAGCTATACTACTTTACATTACATTAACATAGCTTTTCATGTTTAATATCCTTGCGGGGGAAGCTGAATGAAAAGAAGGAAAAATTGCCCATGCTTAATAATATTAGCATTTAAGTTGTCCCACTAGACTTTAAAATTTGCACCTCATTAAAGCAAAGATTGTGCTTGAAGGACAGATTGCAAGGGGGTAGGAATGGGAGAAGCAATGAACACACCTTTTTATGGTAAATGAGGTAAGAAAATGGAATTTTGGTCTTTAGGATCTGATTTTTTACAGTACTTGTTTACTTTGCCAAGGTTCAAGAAGGCAAGTAAGAATGAACTGGACATTGAAATAGAGCCTAAAGCCCCATTAAAAGACAGTAGTATTTATGTGCCTTGTTTAAGGATTATGCTTTTTGCATGATGGTTTCCAGCACGGTTGAACTTATAGGACATCAATATTTTTATTTTTTTATTTATAATTTCAGAGTTCTATATTGGTTCAAAGATTAATAAAATAAAGAAGGTATAGTTGATTTGTAACTGCAGCAACTTGAATTCCCTGTGGTAGTTAACCTAAATGCTTTTATGGGAACTCCCTCTAGAAAAAAAAAAAAAAAAAAAAAAAAGTAAGAAACAAAACAAAACAAAACACTTCAGAGTAGTACATAATATTTCCTCATCATCATTACAGAGAACTGTAGATAGACAATTGAAAGTCTGATTATTCTAGTCAGACATCTAAACACAGAGTTATGGACATAAGGGAAGCATAGGGAATTTTTTTGTTGTTATTGTTTAGATGCATACTTGATTTGCACAGGCACAGACATCTGAGATGCCATACAATATCTGAGACACTCATATGGGGCTATCAGCCATGATCAAGAATGCATGAAAAGCCTGGCCTTCATGAAGGGGCCAAAGATACCAACTGGCAGTAGACTCCCATGTGTAACCAACTGAATCAAATCCTTAGTGTCTTACACTAAAGCCAGGTAAATTGCTTACAGTGTCTGTTATAAACTTTACAATCCACTAAGGATTCACTTTCGTGCTTGAGGTAAGTATAGACTAATTGGCAGATGAGCAGTGCTCATTCAAAGCAAATTTTGAATAATGGACAGACCAGCTGCGCATCACCATGTCTGTATAGAATTCTCTTATCTACCATTTTCTCCGTCCATTTAGTAAATATGGACTCTGCTCAAATGGTCTGTATAGTTAATACACTGTCCTTTGCATAAGTAATGCAAACAGCTCATTCTCTAAAATGTCCTGAGCTTTTGATTCTTTGCTAACTATACTATTAATTTATCTATCTGCTACATCTTTTTTACAGGAAGGGAATAGGCAAATGGAGAACCAGCTGGTATATTCTCCTATTCCAAACAGACAGAGTGCAGATAAATACTTAGCAGTTAATACTACTTCTAACCCTGAGACATGGTTCAAGTCCAAGTTTTCATGCACTAATTGTACTGTTTCAGAAAAGCTTACCTCCTGGAAGCCACTTTCTGTTCACTGGAGTGGCTAAATAAACACAGTCTGTATGATTTGGCTCCCCAGACTAAATTATCTCTTCTGGATGCTTTGAATATTCAACCAATCCAGCTTTTTAAAAAGAAAATAAACATGACAGTATGGACTCTGTCTGGGCAGAGAAAAGGGTCCACTTTAGAATGCAAATTCTTGGAAAACCATAGTGAAAAGAGGGCTTGATTCTATGTCATTTCTCTGAGCTCTCTACAGACTCTCCTCCTAGTATTACCATTGAAAGGAGATGAATGGAGGTGAAAAGCTGTAAAGAAGAGTGGAAGTTTACAGATCTTCTGACCTGGAAGGCTAACAACAGAAATGTTTTCTGTAAATCATTATTTGTGAGTAACCATATTTGTTTCATGTACTTTGTTAGGTTCTTGTACTGTAATTATGATTGCACAGTAATTCTGGGTCTGTGTTGTAGCTAGCAGCGTGTTCCTAGGAAAGCTTTGCTAGGAGTACTTCCTAAGTCTCAGGATGGGCTGAGATGAAGTGCCAGAAATACATTTTGCATAACAGACCACCAGCATTTAAGTCTTCTAGTTAAGTGTCCTCCAGGAAATAATGAGGTGGGAAAAGGAAATGGAATTTATCCACACTGAAGGTACACATACCGGAAGGGAAATTCTAAATGCTGGTGAGCACTATTTTTTGTTGTTGATGGGAACACTTAGCAAGCTCAGAGCCAGCCCCCACAACATTTTTAGAGACAACCAGTGTGGATGGCAGTTGTTTCATCCATGGAAGCCACGCTGCAGTTCATTATACACAGCAGCAGAGGTGCAGCCAACATGCTGATTTATAACAAGACACATGAAAATGTTCACAAAACACCCTCTCTCTCTATATATATATTAACATTTATTTCATTTTGAAATTCAAAAAGGATCAAATCATCTCTCATTAAAGTGAATTGATTGTACTCTAGCTACACTGTTCATATTTCATACAACCAACATAATGCATGGACTCTCCATGACCTTTTTGGCAAAATAAACAATAACTAAGGAGATGTCAAATAAGAATGCATAAACTCTGTATTCAGATGCTTTTATTTGCTTAAAAATATGTAAGAACTTCGTTTTAACTTTCTGGTATATGACCCTTGGATAACTAAATAATCTATTCCCTCTGGGTTGGAATTAATGCTGGAGTAAATGTTAAAATAAGCATTTTCTTTGAAGATTGGCAATATAGTTAGAGCAAAGAAGTTATATCAGTTATTAGGACACATAACAGATATTCAAATTCCTTTATTTTCTAGAAACAAATATCCTGGAAGAGAAGTAAAGAAGCCAGGTGACATTTATGGCTGAATTTATGTGGCTTGTCTTTTTTTTTTTTTGCCTGAAATGATGGCCACATTTACATTTTGGGAAAGCAATGAATTCCCATCTCAAGTGCTGATATGAAATGACTGAGATCCCTGCAGTTATATAAAATCTATCTGGTATTAGCACAGATCAGACAACAGAAGAAAATGTATTATGAAAGGTATTCTTAGTATACTTCCGTCATTGGATTTCTAGTGACTGATCTTAATAAATCAATACTCACTTCTGCAGGCAATCCTTTGCCATTTCTTACTGCCTTTGGACCAATTCATACCTTCATTTTTATCTGTGTGGCAATGCAAGGGCAACAGATCTACACACATATAGACAAAAGAGGAATTTTATCCACCAGGACCTAATGAATGCCTATAGTTTGACATCTTTTTAGCAATGTTCTATTGATTACCTTTAGGGAGAAGAAGAAAAGAAAAGAAAAAAAAAAAAAAAGATTTTGAGCAATGACAAGGACTGGGTTTAAGGACTGGGTTTTATTTTCTGTAGGTAAAACAGCATAAGGCAAGAGAAAAACAATCTAGTATTAGCCACTGCTAATATTTCTGTCAGGCAGAAAATGGTGAAGAGGAGCAGCGTAGAAAGTATTTGTTGCACAGAAGTTGCACATGACAAAATAAATAAAAAAATAATAATAAAAAGTTTGAATAGAAAGAAAAAGAAACTAGAAAGAGTAAAAATTCTATCTTGTCAAAGAAGCCTTAGCTATAATATTCACAGTGAACTTGGCTCTCAGACTGTCCCTAAAGGAAGAAGGAAATCTTCCAATGATAATCTTTCAAAAGGGAGAGTACAACAAGTCAGGATTCCCTTCCTAGTGTTTCTAAAACCAGCTCTTAAGTTTCTCAGACAAAAAGAACAGTACCTTTACATCTTTTAACGGGTTGTAGCTGTTTATGTCTCCTTAAACACACATACCATCTGCCTTTAATTTTCTGTGAGCAGGTTACTATGGTATCTACTTTTTGTGCTTGGGAGAAGTTAATATTAGACCCAAACTTTTGATCTAAGTATATTCAAGCATTCTTCTCTTCAAAGGAAATCTTCAATATGCAGGAAATGTGATATTAGACTCACTGGTTGGTTAGTTTTCTAATTACTCAAAAACTCCCCAACTTAGACGATATCACTATTGTAATCTTGGATGTGCCAGAAGTTAATTTCTGAAAACAAATTGCCATTACAAAAAATTGCATTCAGAAGAGATTATTGAGCACTTTGTTCTTTTAGCACATTTTGTCATGGTTGATGTATCTTTTTAGAATGATCTGCATTAGAATTATCAAGGGAAGCAATCTTCCCCCCAGCTGATCACTGTATAGGTGGTCCTTTCATGAATTTTTATTTGACACATTTTCCATTTTTCCGTCATGTTCTTACTGTGTAAAGAGAGGCTTTTACAGCTAAAAGAAAAGTTTCAATGACAAGTACAAAAGACTAACAAGAGGAAAAAATCCTGCATATAACAAGCCAAAGAAAACCCTTGTAGCATAATGTCCACAGTGATGTCAGTTTCAAAATATCCACCATTCTGATGAGAGGAAAAAAGCCAATTAGACAAGTTATCCCAAAGCAATTTCAAAAGCCTACAAATTACAATAGCTATAAAACCCCATCCCAATAGACTTCTACAAACATGTAAATTAATACTATTGAAAAGCAATGCAATCAGGCCTCATTTATCATTATAATATCTTCTGATATTATAATATCTGCTGAGATCAAGACCCAATATCAATCTATGTATATCATAGACAGTTTATTTAAAGAGGTAACAACTGCTATTTAAGCAGCTCCAAAATCAAATTAATTGTCCTAAGAATAAGTGATATTTAAGAAGTGACACTATTTGCTCAGGCTAAACTAGAATCAGCAGCTTTCATTTCTAAGGTGTGCAGAATAGACTAAAGAGCAAGAAGCTTTTCTTTTCCTAAATTGCAATAGTTTTTAAATCTCTTCTGGATGTAAGTTAATACAGGAAACACCTGAAAACTCAGAGATAATATGTTTCAATATTTTTGAGGCTAAAGACAATACATTAAAGATTACTCCACACTTTAGTGTGGCCATAGTCCTACATTATGCTAATACTATTACTGCTAGTTGTAGACTGTACTTTCTGGAGCATTCACTACCTATTGAAGATAAAGTTGGTTGAAGATATTGAAGATATTGAAAATATTGAAGATAAAAATGGTTGAGACTCTTGGTGGTAACAATTTCTAAGTCCTAGGTTATCAAAGTTGGGTTATCAAAGGATGAAACAATATTATGTTGTTTCCAAACTGCTTTGAAATAACAGTTGAAGGAAGACCCAGAACCATCTGAATGAGTTAAAAAAAAGACTAAGCTGTCAGAATCTTTACTGTGTTTTTCCCTACTTCCCTGTGTATAAGTTTCAAAAACAAACACTGCAAATCTCTGTCAGTGAAAAGCACAGAGTGAAGCAGAGGAGAAATAAGAATTACTCGTTTTAGTTTTCTCTCCAGTAGACCTTGCTTCCTTACTGGTAAACAAAACAAAATCAATCTCATCTTCACCTTTAAAGCATTCGGAAACTATTTTTCCAGTGTGTGGATGTCTATGTTTTCTTCTGTAGATTTCTTTGGTAGCAAATATATGTGGTTTAACTCTCAAGGCTCTGTCAGAAAAGCTCTAAACATAGTTCATCCACCCTTCTTACAAAAGTTTCCACCCTGCATGCACAGGTCTAAGTCTCAGTCTCTGCAGTTTACTGAGAGGCATTTTAAGGCAAACCCATTTTCACTGGCAAGTCAAGCTTGACTACTGGATCAGAAACTGAAATCGCTGATGTGCAAGTACAGAGAGATCAAAAGGAAAGACAGCTGTGGTCAATTCCAGTGTTGGTAAACCTGGATACGCCGGAACCATCTTTGCAAGTATTGGTCAAATTTATAATTGGTGCATTATTCCAGACTAACTATATACATGAATCTTAAGTTAAGATCCTATAGAGGTATGGGAAGAAGAGAGATTGGCAATGTTTTATATAAATTTAAACATAAATATAAAACATTGGCAATATGATTTCTAAAAGCTGGATAATGCAGATGCAGTAGATTCAGAAATCTGTATATATTTATTTCTAAGAGACTTAAGACATTTGGTTTTCATCTTATGCTGCTGGTTTTGTTGTTGTTGTTTTTCCCCCACAACATTATCTGGTCTGCTTAATTCAATGACAGCTGATGTAAGGTAAACCAGGATCACACTGATGATTTCAACTTTTCCTGTTCCACAGCCAAACTTGCCTTGCAGATTTGGTAGTCAGAATTTTATCTTATGGTAGCTTTCTCAGGATTATCTGATTGGAGTTTTCAAAGTCTTGGCACAAATATTCTCTGAGAACATTGAAGAGGTGCGACATATGCTTCCAAAAATACCTTAGGAATAGACAGAACATGTTAACAGGCCATAATTACTCACAGCCGGAAATCTTTGCCTCTGGGGAAAACAGCTCTCCCAAATTTCTTTCAGTGACAAATATTGACAAGCTCTGTGCCACACTGTGTTTTTCTGACAGAATTTTTACTAGAAGGTAGAACAGAGCAGAATCAAATCAAGGGCAGCTTGGACAACGTTGTGATTCGGTAAGGAAAATCTTTCATTAAATTCCTGGTAAATGAGAGATGAGTGCATTGCACATCATCCTGTGAAAAGCACAGTCAGCTTCCATCAGAACGTCTGGTGTTGTTTTCCACCCCTCTAAAACATAGTTCATAAAACAAGCAGTATCTTACACCATGAACACAGTTTATAATTGCTTCTTGTGTATGATGAACAGTGGGGAAAGGCTTTCTACCACCTCCTCTTTCTCCACCCTTCACCATCCTAGTACACTTGCCTGCCTTGCATGCTTGATTAGCCTCTTTGAAAGGCATTGTACTGATTGGGGCTCACATCTGGTGCGACTAAAGAGGATCAGCAAGATGTCACCAGGGACAATAAGGAGAGGGCAAAAGGCCATCAGCTGTGGGAAGGGAAATGAGACTGGTTCTTGGTAGGAAAAATGGGAAACTATGTTGGGATGAGAAGCTTTTTGAAACATTTTTCCCTCATTGAATTCTATTAATAGCTCATCCCTTTGGAATTAAAACATTTTAGCAGTGCCGGACTAAGTCTTGTCTCCTCTGACAATTCAAGGGTATTTTTAGGCTACATAAATTGTATGTAACTATTCAGTTAACAGAAATAGGCACCCGAAGACATTCAGGGTAACTTTGCACAAGTCATTTCATCTCTCTGTGCCTGTATTTCTTTCTTTGCTTTCTCTGGACAGATTACAAATTCCAGATATACTCATAAACATGCATATCTGGATGTTTTACATTAACAGAGTGGAGATCTTACTTTTTTTTTTTCCATGAGCCAGCCACATACACATAATTCCTAACGTTTTATTTCCTAAACCTGCTCCCAGAACCAGGGTCTTAATCTTTTTCCAGTTCACCCCAAATGATAATATTCATCACCTTGAATCAGTTTTCAAATTCTTTTTAGTTCTATAAATCTACTAAGTGGTCCAAAAATTTTTGGATTAATTAAGTAATTTGGATTATATGTTTCTGATTATGTTTTATTTTATTAAATAGAGATGGCCTCAGTTTAGCTTTCCTATTCCCAAATGCCAGCATATAATGTCACTCCATATAGGTGAGGGTCTCCAAGTCAAAAAGAACTGTGATTTTCCAACTAACTATATATCCAGCTATATAAAACCTTTCTAAAATTTACTACCTCTATAACCCTGTGAATATTCCTGAAAGTGTGTCAGCTGCTAGTAAAACCACCTAGATATCAATGAATTAAACCACTTCCTCTAATCTGGCATTTTACATTTTGCTTCCTGGGGCAAACTCTTAAGATGTAATAACTGGTAAGCTTTTGATATTTTTTATTCCTCAAAACACATTGAAATCTAATCTTTAAATCAGTAACAGGATATTTATGAACCACATACCAGAAATGGCTATTTTTTAGTTAATAAAGTAAGAACAACAATTACTATGCAATTTGGAAGAGCTTCATTCTTGAGTCATTTGTATAAGCATTCAGTAATATGAAATAAAATGTTTTTAAATATTTTATTATATTTGGCTGAAAATCCATCTGATCCTAGAGCCTACTTTAAATTCTAAAATGGAATTTCTTCCATTTCTGACATGAAAATAACTGCATGTAGACTCTACTTTCAGCTGAGTATTTGTGTGTGTGCATATGTATTTGTGAGACAGAGATTGACAGAGAGAAAATAGTTAAAGGTACAGTATATGTATTATGCAGTATATATTATATATATACTATATTATATATTATATTTTTTATATATATGGCTATATATCTACATCTATGATTCTATGATTCTATATTATATATATACTTATATGTATATATGTACTTTCAGATTTGCAATAAAATTATGTTTCAAAATATGGGGATCAGGAATACTAGCAAGCATTGATAACTATTCATTCTTCTCAATCTGTGCCTCCATATATGAAACAGATGGTTTGATATTTTGCAGTGATATAGTAAGCATTCCCTCATCCCAAGCCAAATCTGCCATCGGCAAATTCATTCCTGCTGTAAATTATAACTCAGTTGTCAAATTAAAAATGTGACGTTATAAGAGACCTTGTAGCACTAAGCAATAATTTACTCATCTCTTTGATTGTATCCTACTAATTTTTATTGTGTCCTTCAGACAGATTCCTTTCCAATACTGATAGGTTAAGAGACATACTTCTCTCTGCTCCCATTTCTTCCTTGTCACCCAGTTGATTTACTCCTCCCTGGATTTATATATTCTCCAGGCATGTTTGTTCAACCCCTCACTGAGAGTAACATCTTCCTGCCCTTGGAGTTTAGAAAAGCAGCTGAACTTCTACTTCACAAGAAGAATAAGAGACATACAGGGTGCTGCTAACATATTCTATATATATTATTCTTTACGTTTGGAATAGAATTGCTTATAGCTATGTGTAAAGATGAGGCATGTCTTTATTTAAACAAATATTAAACTAAAATAATATCATACGTACAACTTTTAAATGTTATCCTACAGCTGCAGATGGGCACATACATACAAGAACATATCTCAGGGTCTGTGGCATTCTCCTTCTCTTTCTCCTCATTTACATTCTAACAAAAAAAAAAAAAGAGGGGGGGAGGATTTAGAAATGGTCCGTCTGCTCAAGATGGAAAATTTCTTGCTCATTCCTTGTCTTTCCCATTACCAACACAATGTTCAAACTCTGCAATTATCAGAATCAAGGACTCAGGAAAAAGTATACATTCAAAATTTGTAAGGTAAGATGAGAAGGCAACATGTAAAGTGAAATGACAAATTCTTGCTGATAAATTGTTCATACAGGTAGAAATCATTTTGCAGCTTTAATGCTGGAATCTTTTCTATTTGTAGTAGTAGTACTACATAGGTATAAACGATGCTTTACACAAATAGTAAAAACCTGTGCTGAAATCCTACTTTGAAAAAATCAATGAAAATTGGGTCTTAGGGGAGTTATTATTCACAGTTCCTAAGCAAATATAGATTAAAAAGTGATTAATGGGATGAAAAATATACAAGTAATTGCAGCATTTCTATGATGTACTCTTCTGAAATTCAGATACCTCACATGCATATCTGTGTTTATATGTAGTAGGAGGGGTTTAGCATGGACGTGGCTTATACTAGGCAAGAGAATATGAATGAAGGGCACATAGTTTTCAAACACTGTATCACAACCATGTCAGTAAGATTTCATCACAGCACCATATCAGAAACTGACATCAAATTTTTATTTCTACTATAACCTTTCATCCTCCATATGCTTTTCACAGTAATTAGTTTCTATTCCCCTGCTGAAACAGAGCAACCTTCTCCCCATAGTCTTGGGAGGCTGTTCACATCAGATCCCACTCCCAAAAGTCAATGTGTATAAGGTACATTCGTATTATTTGCTCTACCCTAATGTGTTAAACACCTACACATAACACTGCATTCTTAACCACCCATATGCTGTATCACATGGAGTACTAATTCTCAGTTACGTCCTCTTGTAAGCTGCAACAGACCCACACATCACTGTCAAAAATGTTGAAATAATTATGGCTCTTACGACTCATGAGCATCTCAGGGAACTCCATTATTGAGCATGATGTAGCTAGCAGTTTGCAGCATGGCCAGTTTCCTCCAGAGGGGGTTAATCTTAAGCACTGTTGCTCTGTGATACCTGTCTTCAAAGCCAGATCAATGTTGTGCTTTCTTTTAATGAATAACATAAATGCAACTTGTATAGTCCCACAGTTGTGGTAGAAGTGCTTCCTGTCCCACAACAAAGATGCTGTGAAAGAAGGGGAGGTGCCTCACAGTGCTCACCACCTCTTTTTCACTCACACACATCTCCTGTCCTACACATCAAATTCCTATATCTTTCTAGTCCAAAGCTCCAGTTTCTCCAATCTCTCTTTTCCAAAGTCACAGCTTTCCTTTCTATTTTCCATCAGCATCAAGTTTGGGGGCATAGATGATGCTTCTTTATTCCTTCTTTATGCACCAGCTGAAATCACTCAAAACATGTGGAACCTGAAGAAAGGCTCAACCATTGATATGGCCTTGCATTTTAGCACTTGGGGAATTCAGTGAGATATGTGCTTAGTAACCAGTAGAAAGATTGCCTTTTGCTTACAGACTTGACTTTCACATGTTCTGTTTGGAAACACGTCTCTCACAGGCTTCATTTTTATGTGGAGCACAATGAGCACATTTTTATGTGGAACTTCAGTGAGTGAGTGCTTACAGCAGAGACAGGTTTAGGAATACACTTAGTTTGGATACCCAGGAATGAAAGGTTTGTCTGAGTGCTATCTGACCCCTGAGGCTTCCATTTCCCTGACAGCTCTTTAACCCTAAATACATAAATGAAACAGGAGAGAAAACACAGTCAAAAGCACAGGCACAGCATGGAATGTAGTTCTGCAATATTCTCCTCATAGGTTAAACAGCAGGATGGCAATACCATGGTGATGTGTTTGAGTTTTATGAAACCTTTACATCTTTTATTTATTTATTTATTTATTTATTTATTTATTTATTGGACTTAACAAAACTACTGGGAATTTCGGGGGATATTTCCCAGGAATTGTAATAAAAAATGTGCATTCCTGACTAAACAAAAGCCTAGGCTACACAAATAATAATGATTCTACCTTAAATGTAATTCTTACTCATCTTCTACGATTATTAGGAGAATAAAATTTAAAAAGAAATAAGGGCAGATGAGGATTCAAATTTCCTTAGGAATCAAATATAGCTGATACGTTGGAACTTTTGGATTTTGAATCTGGGCATACTGAATAGTTAATAATAAAATACTGTATTTCACTATTCATCTAGCAGTTGTCTTGGAGTACTGAATTCAAAACAACATTTATCACTCATCTGTTATATAGAAGTGCTGCATTTACCTTGCTATAATTAAAATGAAATTGTTTATTTGCAGTATATCACACATATTTATGCAAGATAGTTGTTGTTTGCTTTTTTTTTCTTTCAAAAAGAATGTATTTCAAAATTTAATTTTAATCTTTTTTTTTTATTTCATGCCATTTCAAATGAAATCCAAAACCACACTAACACAAAATAATGTGCCCAAGGTATGTTTTTCACAGTGTAGAGGACAGCCCTTAGGGAGGCTGAAGAGTGGCGTAAAACTATGGGCATGAAAAGGAAACCACAGTACCAGAGACCTAGGGCAGACCAAAAGCTGCAGCTCATAGTTTGAGTTATAGATGTATAATGCACAGAATTCATTACAATGGAGCAGACAACAACAGACAAGGTGAGAGATGAACAAAAACATCTCCAGAGAGTGAGTTTCCTCACTTACCTTAGACATTATCACGAGATAGACTGGATGACCATTTAAAAGATTTCTGTCTCCACACTGGCAACCAAGGAAACCTAGGTGACTATCTTAGACTTTTTTTTTTTTTTTTTTTTTTTTTTTTTTTTTTTTTTTTTTTTAATTTTCAATTAGTTGTCTGGATTCACTCTGTTATCAAGAATACAAACATTTCAGTGTGTATGGAACAGGAAATGCTGACAGTGAGTTCAACAGGACATTATAAAAGTTCAGGTTTCACTTGCATTCTGCATCCAGGCATTAAAATAGCTACCCATAAAGTAAAACACAGAAAACACAGCATGGAAAGAATCATTTTGCTTTCCCACCATCTTTTTCTGTTCATGATAAGGAGCAGATGTGATGTGCTGATTATGATCTAACAAGACTGTCAGAGAGAGAATAGATTGAAGCTGAACAAAATGGCATCCATCCCACCTCATTTTAGAATATTATTTTCTCTTGAAGAAGAAGAGAAGCCATCCTTCTAAAGTAAATGCTGACATTGCCCATATAGGAAAAAGGATGTATTTGAAATATAAATATATTTGAAGGCATCTTCTGATCTTCTGATCCTGTTTTTGTTATTGTTGTTGTTGTTTGTTTGTATGTTTTTAAGGGGTTTCTACCTTCAGGGAAGCAATCTGCATCATCCACAATTGTTACAGAAGCATCAAACTGAATATCCCTTGGCTTCTACAGTAGGAAGTGTTTAGCCCTGGCTTTAGCAAAGAATATAAAATTGGATACTGATTCCTAAATAGCTCATTTCAGTTCAAACATACTTATCACAGTAACAAGCTCTGCCACTCATGCTGAAGCACAGTAGTAAAGAAACAAACCAAAAGACTTTGGTGTTTGCCAGATGTAGATGCAATACGTCAAACATCTACTCGTGATAAGACTTCTCTGAAATAAGAGATGTGTCCAGAATGACAACTGGAGACAGTTCCCATTTTGCTCTCAGATAGAAAAGGTTGCAGCTTCCTATTTTTCCTCTGTTTTAAATATCACATCCTCATGGCACATAATTTTCCCAGTGCTTTGATGATGTCCTGTCTCATTTGCGGCATCTAATCTTCTGAAAAGCTCATGTGATTTTCAGCTTTGTCCAAGCATTTTCTGAAAGTGTCTAATTTTGTCTTTATGGAAATGTAATTTCTTAGTTCACTAATATGACCATTCACTTTAGCCATTCCTTCTCTAATTTTAAAGATTATGTCTTCGTCTGATCTCATTATTATTACACTTGTCATTCAAAATGAGAGGAAGGGGGAAAGAATTGGAATTATGTCTCCCTGATGAATTCCATCTGTGCTTATGGAAATCAGGGATGTGATGTTCATTTTGAAGCGTCACCACAGAAAAAATAGAAGTCAAGAGCAATAAAATACACGTTTGGAAGGCCAACATCATGACAAGGGGAGGCACATATTTTTCTTACTATCTACAGGTGCTACCATGACACCTAAAAATAATAGTCATGGTAAAAGCCTGGTGGGGAATGAAAATCAAGAGCTCCAGACACTTTTTTTTTTTTTTTTAATGCAATGCAACTACATAAAACTTTCACTATCTGTTACACTATTTTCAAACTATTGTACATTGTATACATTATAAGGACATAGGATTATAAATACAATATAGCTAACTCTTCAAACAATAATTATTTACACCATATTAAGTAAAGTCAGGACAGTTTTTATTTAGTTGTCGGAGCAAGGGAAATTCAGCAAACCTATTTGTCTTTCTTATGTTTCTCTGAGTTGTGAAGTTCAATCCATCTACACAGATGATCTTTGTTCTTGCCAAGGTATTTGAAGGTCAAAAGCAGAGCCTGTAACCAATGCATTTCCAGTGAGGAAAGATCTTTGATTTCTGCAGTATATTAATTCACTGAGAGATAAAGTATTTATTTAATTTAATTTAATTTCATTTCATTTTTAGCTTTCCTTGCTTACGATGTTATGCATGCACACATACAAAAAGAAAGACAAATGTAGTAACAAAAAGTATGGAACATATGTCCCAGGAGCTATATACCTAGGGCCTTGAGTATAACTCTTCTCTACCCCATTTCTCCTTTGAATAGGTATTTCCAAATCATTAAATAGAAAACCTGAGTTAAAATTTAAAAAATGTTTCTGGAAGTCATCTGCTTAAAATTTTGAGAGAGCCCAGCAAAACAGGAAGAATAGTCACTTTAATCTACTGTTTAGGAAAGGCAGAAAGTCAATACTATATCCAGCTTTATGATAACGAATGTTCAAGTACAGGGTGGTAATACTCGTAGTAACACAAGGTTGGGTGGAAATGCAGAGATCTTTTCTGACTCTTTCTTCAGAAATAAATTCCAGGTCAATAATACTATCAGACAAAAGTTCAGCCACTTGGGCCACAAAATTTCTTAATGCTTTTTACTTACTCTTTACTTACTCTTAAAAATGTTTTTTAGAGAGAGAGTTGTTTAAAATTAACAGTGAATGACACATACTAAGGCCAAGTCTTCAGACTAAGTGCACAGAAACCTTAGAAAGGAATCACTACCATGAGGCTTCTGGTAGCATATAATGTGAGATGCTAATTCCTTCTAATTTACAATATGTTTTATATCATTCTGTAGCTTTAACTTTCACCTCGGCTCCACTCCCTTTTTGGGCTATGCATATATGTAGCCCTTTCCTTATGAATTTCCTTATGGAGACATGCATACACCAATCAAGACAGAAAAGTCTGTCTTAATGACTTATCTACAAGTAGAATGAAAATTCATAAAAGGCTTTTTGCCTCTCTGTGAATTAACAAGGCCACTCTGAAGATGTATATCTCATGAGCTATACTGCACACACCGATTAAGAGGCGATAGCGTTACATGCAGAGCTGGACTTTCTTAGCTATCAGTAACACAAAAGGCTTGGCAACACAGGCAGTGGCGGTGGGCAAGGTAAGCACTGCAAGCCCGTGCCAACATCACTGTTGCTAATACTCGTCAAAATTACCTTGGAACATGTCAACATATATACTGCAAGTCCATTTATGTCTGCTGAATAAACATGCCTGCAAGGGTTAAGAAAGCTTTTGGAAGAACCAGATGTCAGAAAAAAAAATTTAGAAAAGTAAATGATCATACATATGATATATGGTGTATATATTAAAAATGCTTTCCCTCTGTTACCAGTATATTAGGATATTGAAGTTGAAAGGATGTTATTTAAGTTGCTTGTTGATTTTCTGCCTCACTTTCAGCACAGACAAAGAAAATAGACTACTCAGGTGCAATTTTGTTTACAGGCACTTACTTACATTCAATGAGAATGCAATCAGTCACTAAGCTATCACACAAATCTTTTTCTCTTGTTTTAGAATGACTTTTTTTTGTTTCTTTGTTTGTTTGTTTTTCTTATGTAAATAGCCGCAAGGTAGATATGTCAAATAAGTGGCTTTTGTAATCTCACAGGTACATAAAATATCAACTGCACCTCTGTAAACTTCCCAGTCATTTTGTCTTAATGAGGAATGACATTGTGTTGCATAACATATACCTGTCTGGCATGCCACAGTGGACAGCTGAAGAACAGCAAGGGAATGAGAAATGCATACACAAGTACAAAGACCTAAACCATTCCTTTAGGAAATTATTCAGGGAAGTATGTAAGCCTGTACTTGACATTTAGCAGTGTTTAAGTGTCACTGACAATAACTACATGTTGTAACTACATATTGTAACTACACACTTGTTTAAATCCAATTCACTCTCAGAATAGTATATTGCATAGCAGTAGTGATGATTACAGAAGTGAAATGAAAGAAAAAAATATTGTAAGGCTGCAGGGAAAGTCTTCATATCACTTTTATATAACCTACATCTTAATATAATAAATTAATGCAGTTATGTCTTAAACAGTTAAACAACATTGCACATGTGGCTTTTGAGAAGCATTAACACAAAACCTTGTTAAAGTGAAAAAAAAAGCTACTGTGGATACATAATTGAAACAATAACGGTGTCACAAGCTCCCACACAATGTGGATTTTAGTGTAAAAGCCTCACTTCTTTGAATAGCATACTTCAAAGCTTAGGAGTCCATTCAGTGAACTTTAGTAAGCTCTTAATCCTTTTTATTTAAAAAAAAACAAAAAAAAAAAAACAAAAACTTTTTTTTCCTTTCTTTCCTTGAAATATTTGTGGGAAGTGTTTTACTATAAGCTGATAGAGATTATTAATTCCATTATTTTTCAGTGTTATAGTTTCATTGTGGCTTGAATATATAATTATAGGAAAATGCACATTCAGTATAGCTTTAAATCATGTTATTTAAATGATTAACATGGAAATGAATTTTTAAACCTGTTCAACCTTGATTACATCAATTATGTACTTCATATGTACATGAGACCAGAGCCAATAAGAATTCTCATATCATAAAACAGACCCTTCTTTATCTTAACATTTCTCATTTTATAACCTTTGTTTTCTTGGTATGTATAATCATATACAGTTTTACAAATTCTGCAGAAGACCTTCAGTAATCTCTTTTTTCTGATACCTGACATTTCCTTCTCCCTTCTCAAAATATAAAGTTCAGAAAAGACATATTTGTTAAAGTGCCTGTCTTAAATTACAGAAACATATAGTAACAAAATAACATTGGAAAAGCCACTCCAAAATTAAAGTATAATAAAACAAGTATACATCCAAATGTGTATAATAGCAATGTAACTCCATCAGTCATAAATCAGGAAAGAAAATAGCAAATATTTTAATATTGCCACAGGAGACTAAAATCTCAACCTGTAATTGATACTAGGTATATTATAGTGACTGGCTCAGAAAGCCAGGTTCTACTTTTATTTTGCCTATATTTTGTCAGTTGGGCTTTTTGTTTGCAAAAACATGGGATGGCATGAAGCCAGGTTCATTTAAAATTTGGTTAGACTTTTTTTTTTCTTTTTTTTTTTTTCTTCCCAGTTCTACAAACTGTGAGTTGAAGAATATTCAGTCTCACAAAGCTGTATGAGTCATGTTTTGGTGTTGCAGGGAAATGCAATGTTCCTAGCTAAGACATGCGTCTGGTCTTAAATATGAGCCACCATGGCTGTGCCCATACAGCTAAATAAAACAGGGACAGAGATCAGCTGCTGCCCACAAGGCTAAATGACTTGTATCAGTTCAAGGCTATCTACTGAAGGCCCATTTTGGAGACAAACCTGAGAGGAAGCTGAGAGGTGTGGATAACCAGGAGTGTACTACTTACGTGTGTTTCATGGCCTTCTCAGCAGATGGTCTCCGAGTGTATGCAAACGGGGAACTGCTGCCAGCCTTGTAAGAAGCCATGGAACCATACCCGGCTCCTTAATGTTGTTCATTAGACTTCATTGTTGAAAAGCAAAAATATGTCTGTAAACAAAGAGAGTAATTCCATAATTCTACCACCCCCTTTTCCTCCCCTGTATAGCGAGATTAGCCTCCCCTACACTGAGTGGTACTTACAAAACCAATTTCCTGATTTCTGAATAGCAACTCTAGAGTACAAAGTAAAAAAATTTAACGTGAAACCCCATCAGGTACTCAGAGAAAAAAAAAAAAAAAAAAAAAAAAAAAAAAAAAAAAGCTTAGCAAAATGTCTGAAGGAAAGGAGCACCCACTCTTTTCTAATAATTCTCTATATTCTACATGAAAGTGGTTTACACCTAACAAGAAGACTGGGCATGTGCTTTTCATCTCACAGAATTTAGACATTTCTATGGAGGCATTTGCACCAGGGCCTCTGACAGAGCTCTAGTGTCGTGGTTCCGCTTGAGTGGGCAACTGAGCTCCACCATAGCTGCTCTCTCACTCCCCCTCCTCAAAGAGGAATGGGGAGAAAATACGATAAAAGGGGCTCAAAGACTGAGATAAGGTCAAGAAGATCACACAGTAATTATTGTAACGGGCAAAACATACTAGGCATAAGGAGATAGTAAGATTTATTGCTTATTACTAACAAGCTAGAGAAGTGAGAAACAAAGGAAAGAAACCAAAAGCACCTTCTCCCCCCCCATCCACCCTCTTTCACCTCCTCCCCGAGCGGTGCAGGGGAACGGGGGAATGGGGGTTATGGTCAGTCTACAGCGCTTCTTCTCTGCTGCTCCTTCTCGGTCACTCTCGTCCCCTGTGCTGTGGGGTCCCACCCATGGGATGCAGTCCTTGATGAACTGATCCGGCGTGGGCTTCCCACAGGTAGCAGCTCTTCCAGAACTGCTCCAGATATGGGTCCGTACCACGGGGTCCATCCCCCAGGAGCAAACTGCTCCAACCTGGCTCCCCTACGGGCAGCAGCTCCTGCCAGGTCACCTGCTCCTGCATGGGCTCCTCTCCATGGGCTACAGGTCCGGCCCGGAATCTGCTCCGGCAGGGGTCTTCCACAGGCGGCAGCCTCCGTCGGTGCAGGGCCACCTGCTCCACCGTGGTCTCCTCCACGGGCTGCAGCGTGGAACTCTGCTCCACCGTGGTACTCCATGGGCTGCAGGGGGACAGCCTGCTTCACCATGGTCCTCACCACAGGCCGCAGGGGACTTCTGCTCCGACGCCTGGAGCACCTCTCCCCCTCCTTCTTCACTGACCTTGGCGCCTGCAAGGCTGTTCCTCACTCCTCTCACTCTCACAGCTGCTGTGTGGGGCAGCGTTTTTTTTTTTTCCTGTCTTAAATATGCTCTCACAGAGGCGCAAAACAACATCGCTTATTGGCTCGGCTCTGGTCAGCAGTGGGGCCCTTCCCAAACATGGGGCAGCTTCTAGATCCTTCTCACAGAAACCACCTCTATGGCCCGCTGCTACCAAAACCCACGTAAACCCACTACACCTAGGCACTTCTAGGGTATGATTTAATAATGCTTAAGTAACTCATTACAATAGGAAAAAATGTTTACATTCTTTTGGGAATTAATGGAAGAAAGATAAGAATTAAAGACACAATATTAATTAGATTTTGCTTTCATGTTTGGCGCAATGAGAAATTTAGGCAATCATCAGAGCACAGAATTTTGTAGACTGGAAGGGACCTCCCACAGGTTTCCACTCCAACCTCTTCAACAAAGTAAGTCCAAGTAGGACTGGGTGCCCTGGGCTGTGCCCAATTGAGTTTTGAATATATTAAGGCACAGAGACCCCACAGCCCCTCAGGCAACCTGTTCAGTGTTTGGTGATCCTCAGGGTACAGTTTTTTACTGTCTATTCATTTCAAATAAATTCTGTGTTCCAGCTTGTGTCCTCTTATCCTTCCACTGTTCACTGCTGAGAAGAATCAGGCTCCTCCTTCTCTACTAGGTATCCGTAGACAGAATAAAGCCTTCTCTTAATGATCTCTTTTTAAGGTGAGCAGACCAAGCTCTCTCAGTGTCTCTTCATATCGCATGTCCTACATCCCTTTGACCTTCTTGGAGTTCCTCCAGCAAATATATTCCACTATATCAATTGTTTTACTTATATTTGGAAGCTCACTACTAGACACAGTACTCCAGATGTGGACTCACAAATGCTGAAAAGAAAAATCAGTTTCCTTGACCTGTTGACTACGCTCTTGATAATAAAGCCTATTATGTGGTGGGTGTTCTTTGCTGCAAGAGCAGAGATCTGACTCATAGTCAGCTTACTGTTCACCAGGACCCAAAAGCAAGAAAGCAAAACTACTTTCTAGCTACTTGATCCCAATGTGTGCTGCCGCATGAGGTCATTCCATCCCACATGCAATTTGGAAATGAAACTGCAAACACATCTAAAAAGAAAAATGTATGCTCTTGCATAACTGCTAAATGCTTGTTCATTTTGCTAAAAGGCAAAATGTATGTCACCCCAAAATTCTTGGGGCACAGTAAGAGAAAAATAAATAAATAAATATTATTTAGACTAGTTTCATCCATGGATGCATTTTCGCCCAGAGCCCATTCTGGTATTTCCACAGGCAAGCGGCACTTGTTTCATAAGGCACTGCAAATAAGATGAGTACAATACCTCTCTCCACATTTTGTTTCATTAGAGATGATAGAACATGTTGTGTATATTGAATGGTTTCACTAATAGGAGTTCTGTGTGTCCTATGCAGTGTGGCATAGTATATATATAAGAAAAAATCTTTCTAAATATACCTGCTTGAACGTTAGTCTGTCCCATTATAAAATATTTTGATTTAATATGCAACAAAATCAGTATGCCCAGAATTTTGCTTTTTCAAGTCATGATTTAGCTGACAGCTACAAATGATATTTGCAGCTGTGGGAAATGCTAAATATGTTCACAAGTGCTTGCAAGATCAGTGTAGCAACAGGCCTCAAGAGTGCAAGCAACGCACACAAATAGCAGAGGTTTGGGGAATAGAGGCTCAGGATGATACCTGAGGCATCAAGGGCATAACTGTCACCCAAATTGTCACTGAAAGAGTACAGTCCTGTGAGTAGGTAGAATTAGAGCATAACAAACATGCATGTATACAACAAAAATAAAACATCCCATGCAAAGTGAAAAAGCAAAGCAGGTAATAGGAAGATATAAATACTGATATAAATAAAGATATAAATAGGAATTCCATGGTGAGGGTGGCAAAAAGCACTGCTTATTTGAAGAGGGTCCTTCTCCCTCTGAAAGAGAAAGAGCACAGCTTTTAGCTTCACTGCTCACCACATTTTGATTCTGTGACTGAGCAATCAGACATGAAGGGTTAAGTTTTAATTTATCATTGGATTAATCACATTATAACTTTAATTTGTTTGTGCTTGTGCTTCTGTCTGCCTGTGTGTGTTTTCTGCTCCGACCTGCCCATGTAAGAAGGTGGTTGATAATTCAGTACAAGTCAGAGTAAACTCAGACGCTAGGTGTCTGCACGCATATGGACTGCAACATACTGGAATATTCTGTAGTGTGTTGTGTGGTAGTACGTTGTACTGAAACATGATACTTTAAGAAATAATGATGTAGTGAGAAAGAAGAAAGAAATGACTCAGTAGCGAATTGGTGAAAACATATTTGTCTATAAATAAAGAAAAAAACTTTTGTTGTTCTTTCTAACATCAACAGGGAATCTGAGCAGTCTTTGGTCATGAATGAATTTGTTATCAGTAAACCTTTTAAGACCAGATATATTCCAAATATAAATAGGTCTGTTAAAATATAGATAGATACGTTAAGGGAGATAAAGAGTGATGAGACCAGCTGCCTCCTCCAGCTGCTCTGGCCCAGGGCCCGTTTGCTGGGGCCCAGCCCAGTCCCTGCAATCTGGAGTCTCTGGCCAGGCAGGGGCACATGGCTTCCACTTTCCCCTTTGCAGGTTCAATCTGAGCAAAAGCAAAGCTGAGCACATATCCCTGTGACACACATAGACAGAAACAGGACACTGACACACCAGCCACAAAGGCTGTCCTAGTCAAAGGCTGCCTTCAACAGCACTTGCACACAGGACTCACATAAAACAGACACAAACAGCTGAGACCTTTCTACCTCCCTTCTGGTAGAAACAGAAGTTCACTAGTATAGGCATACACAGCACTTTCCAGGTTCACAAGTGTACACATGTTCACAGATCCTTTGAGTGTCTGTCAGAGCTCCTCTGTCCATGTCCATACACATACAAGCCCACGCTTGTCCTCCTCCCAGGTGATTGTTTGGGAGCATACAACACTCCTGCCCCAACAGGAGGGAGCCCCTTGCTCCAGCAGCTGATGCTGGGACCTCACTTGCTCAAGTAGGGGACACCACAGCTGAGGTACCTTTCCCCTGCCCGACTCCAGTAGCTGTCAATGAGGTTCACTCACCCACATCCTTGCCAATGGACCTGGCACTTAATCCTTGCATTTTATGTAGCCGTGGGAGAGAGAATGCAAATACGCAGAGGCAGTTAAGGAAAGATTTAATGAGAGACAAATACAAGATAGGACAGACTGCAGTGATCAAGCACAGGGCTTGGCCAGACAAGCATGCTTACCAGCCCTGTTTTTACATACAACTGGCCCTCTTACACAGTTTACTACCTATCCCCCTCTTTGTTTCTCCTGCTCCCACCCTACACAGCCCCCATGGGTTCACAGAACTCTGCAGTTTCCCTCACCTTCCCAGTCTGGATTCGCTGCCCCAGTTCACAGTCTTATCAGCTGCCAAGTCCAGGTTGATCTTCCTGGAAGCAGCACCTGTTTTTTGATAGCCCACTGACTAGTGTGACTGAGAGGTTTGTTTCTTGTCATTGTCTCCCAGCTTGGAAGGCATCAAATGATCCTGCTGGAATAAACATTCCTACCTTTTCACATACTCTCTTAAATTACTGTGACTGACCAAACTTGGTTCCCACCTCTGCCTCCCTTTACTATCCCTTGTTGCCTTGGAAAAGATTCATGACCCCTAAAGAAGCACACATACTCCTTCTACATACCCTTACAATATCCATAAAACAGACAGCTGGACAGAGAGATGAGAATAGATGAATTTAGATGTTTACATTTTGGCTGAGGTAATCCATTCTTGTTCCTAAAATTAATTAATTAATTAATTAAAAAAAAAAAAAACATGGCATGGAAACTACTGGTACATTAAAAAATAAAACAAACAAAAAAGGAAAAAGGCCTGGTTCCTAAACTACATTTGAAGTGAGAGTAGAGGTTCAAAGGAGAAAAAGAGAATTAAAATATGTAAGTCTTTAAGTAGCTGAAATTGGTTACTAGTGGTTTGATTTCTTTTAATCTGGGCGGGGGTAGTATACTTGTGCTATGGGAAAGCCCACAGAAGACACCACTTCTTGTCCAGGCTTGAGCATCTCCTGAATTTAGACTGTGAAAGTGGCATATCTCCATGAACTCAGCTTTGAGAGGTTTAATTCGTTAGACATACTCAGAAGACACCAAATGCAGACTGAAAATACTTGCATTCACCACAAAAACACCAGTTGCTGGACGTCTGTACAAAAAAATCTAGTCCTTGCTTAAGGACTAGATTTTTAAGGCTTCAGATGTCCCCATAGAGAAAGAGAGGCTTATCTAAAGCAGTTTAGAGAAAAATCCTAACTTGGACTTTGATTTGATTTGCCCTAGAGAAAAAAGTATTTCTTTATGGATGTGGGGGTTTAGGGTAGCCTGGCTCCCTTTGTTTAAGTCAGATGTGATTACCACCTTAAATCTTCTTTTACATATTGTCATAAATCCATTAGAGCACCTTTCTGAAAGAGAAGCTGGTGAGAACTTAGCTAGCATTTTTCTATGTGTAAATGTTGATTTAAAGTTGTTTTCCAGATTTTTGAAATCTTTTTGTTTCCTCTGTACATTCTTCCTCTCCCTCCCATTGCTTTTAAATTGTGGTTGTTGTCTGAAGCTTTCAATAGTGCTTATTCATGACTGAGCTGGCTTTCAACTTTCCCTTGCTATTGAAATGGCTAAATTGTGAGTTTATAATGTATGATTTAGATTTAGATTTTTTCTTTCTTAAATGGAGAGTAAAGCTTAAAGGAGAGCACAGCTGCAGGAAGTTTTATTGAAACCCTGAGTACTTTGTCATTTTGAAATCACCCTCAAATTGCCACACATATACATAATAAAATCTGATGCTATGCAGTAATATTTATTGTTTGACTGAATTTTTAACATTATTCTCATTACTGATGCTATTATTGAGTAACAGAATTGCAGTAATCTGTAACTAACATAAATACTCTCCTGAGCACACTAAATAAAAATAAAGATAACCATTCTATGAGTAAGAAAATAGAAGTGATAGGAATAGAGGTAGGTAGAAACGTGAACACAGAGGGTGGGAGTGCTACAGGTTATTATTCATATTTAGTATCTTTCATGAAGCTGCCACATGCAATAGGCACTTAAGGGTAAGAATGCTCAAGGTATGTGCGATGAAAATAGATTAGCAGGGTAAGAATATCTGCAGTGACTACCTCACATATTTTAATTTCCTCCTTATCCTTACAGATAGGTTGATGTTAGTACTGATGCTTAGTTTGGAGGGCTCAGTGATAGAAGAGTCAGGATTACCCTCATCCGTTGTTAAGCAACAGTTGTTAAGCAACAGTACATAATAAAGCTGCTCTGCTGCAGAAACGTAGTATAACAGACATACTGTCTGTTATTAAATGGCTTCTTAATATTGGAAGGAGCATCAGCTTGATTTTGTGTTCTGCTAGATTGGTATAATTCTAGTGAAGTTTTTATACTCGTGTTATACCAGTGAAGTGCACTGACAGGAGATTCAAGTCCTGAAATTATAGAAAGGTAAAATATACTGTGTAATAAGCAGGTAAGCAAGGACTTTATAGAAATATATGTTTTGGTTTGGTTTGGTTTAAAAAGTATTTTTCCAATATAAATAAATATTTCATGTTTCCCAGATTTGATAAACCTCCCAATTTTTAAATATCCTGGGTGCCTCTCTCAAAATCTGTTTTCTGGCTTAAAGACAAGAAAAATCAAATTACTAATTTTGAAATTCATGTTTCATAAAAAAAGGATCCTATCCAAGCAGATGGGACATAGTACTGCATTTTTTTAGTCTCCAGTGTCTAGCCCTTTTTGTCCCACTCTGGGAATTCTGGCTAATGACAGGTTATTATGAAGAAAATTCAGTAAACACTTTATATCAATTCACACTGCATATAAATAAGCCATTTCAATCCATAAATCAACTTATTGTAAATGATTTTGTATGTAACGTTGAAATATAGTTCACAGGGAAAATGCACTGCAGGATATTTTAGAACAACCTACTCAATAGTATTTGGGTTGTTCAGGATTAAAATTAAAACAATAAACTTCACTCTGGATGTGTCTTCATTACTAAAGCCCTGGATCATTTACTTTAACAATGTCAACCTGCTCTCACCATCACATTCAATTTAATTAGGAAAGGAAGTAATATGCAAGAGCACACCTCATAGTGTTCTATTACCTCAGAGGAAAGCATTATCAACTTCTAGAAAGAAAAGGCAGGCTTGCCCTCTTCTCACCCTCCTTCCCTCTGTATTGTAGGAACCATGTTCTTGAGCAGGGAAAGGGAAGCTATGACATATCAGAAAGCAAACAAACAAACAAAAAAAAACATATGAAATGAAGCCTTCACAACTGGAGGAAGGGAGGTGAGTAAAGGTAAAAGGAGCTCATACACTGCTTGTCTCTGCCACTTTAGATTTAGTGATAATTTGATGTTCATATTTGTGGGAATGAATGTGGGCCTCAGCTTACGTTCTTCCTTTTTCTGACTGAGGAAAGCAAAAACGATAAGGGTCCTTTGGCTCTATGACTGGTCATGATATGGCGTTAATAATATGTACTGTCTTTTCACCTGCCGGTGGTCTAAAGTCTACTCTGTGTACAGAGCATGCACAGAGCCAGAAGTCATACCTTTGAAAACATTATCTAACTCCGGGTTCATTTTTCTCTAGTTGATCAGTTAGAGAAAGGAGTAGATTGCAAAATATTTTGTGAAATCTGCAGCAGCTTAAAAGAAAAGACCTTCAGTTTCCAAGAATATTTTCCGTTATAAATTGTTTCCATTAAAAATAGCAGAATGTCCACCATCCTACAATCATTCTCTCTCTCTCTCTCTTTCTCTCTCTCTCTCTGTAGATCAAGAATGGAGTCCTTACTCAGCTTATATTTTGCCCTTATTCTTACAACACTTCTGCTGACTCTGAACTGATCAAGTCAGGAAAACCTGAGTCAGGAATTGGCTGCAAATTAGGGAAGATGAGGCAGCTACTTCCTAGCTTAATGGGTAAGAGCACAACAATAAATCTCTATGCTTCCCAATTTAGAGAGCTAATCAGAACATTTACACAGATGGTTTTAGCTTTGTGTGGTTGCTTTCTTGTTGTTGTTTGTTTGTTTATTTTGTTTTCTTTAACATTTAGCTTTAATGAAAAAGTTGAATATATGCATATTTTTCTTAAATACTTAACAAATCCCTGAGGGAAGAGGTAACAAATGCACACATCAAAAGACACTTTCACTAAACCTTCAGGGACTAGCAACTAAATTTTTAGTTAAGCATTATTGTGTTGTTACAGTTCTCTATCCTTATTTCCTGCTCTGTAGTTGGACATGGGAATGGCATATGAGCTTCAGCAGAATCTCTTCACCAGCCAAAAATCCTTCAAAACAGAGGGACAGTACAACTGTCATATTGGATTAGAGTGAAGGTCTATCTAGTTCATTGGTCAGAACCAAAAGGAGTTCAGCAACAAACAGATGTGAGATAACATAGTTATACATAGCATCCTTTTGGACATTAAACTGGTAGATAAACCTCATTTACTTAGTAAGCATGTTTTAGGTCAGTTCCATTTCACAAGAGGTCATCAAAGTTACTGTAGCCCAGCTAAGGATTTGAACAAATGAATAGGTTATATGCTATCTTAGTTTAGCAATACCCTGTGGAGAAACAGAAAAAGGAAAAAAAAAAAAAAGATGAAAAAAGCAATAAAAGAAACCTCTTCCACTCTCTCCCTCCCCTCCGTCCCCCCTCAAAAAAAAAAAAAAATACAAATAAAAAAAAGATGATATGAAAAGTTAGGGGGAAAAAATAATAATAATAATAAAAAAATGAATCGAGATACAAGAAATTAAACAATCAGAATTTGTTTAAACCCTAACCAAACCCATGATCAGTCAGCTCAGAATTCCATACTTTCTCTTAAAATAGCATAACAAAACCTACACTGCAACAAAATACATAAATAAAATAAAAATAATATGATCCAAATTCACGTCTGCCTGATCTTTGGAGGTTCCTTTAATTGTTTTTATTTTGCCCCTGATGACTGCTTCATGCAGCTTCATATGCTCTGTATGTATATTAATACAGAATCTTGGTCATGTTTCAGCTCTCTTGAATTTTTAACTTCTTAGCCTTCCTTATAATTCTATAGTCAGACCATCAATAAAAAAATATTGTCAAGAAAGGGGGAAAAAGATCCTTCTCATAGTCATGGCAAATGGGAAAGCCACCCGCTAGAACTATTGCCTCCATGGGACTTAACTGCAGAAGATAATACTCCTCACACACAGAAATTAACAATGCAGGTAAACTAACAAGATAAATTATCAATAGAAGCTCCTACATGAACCTCTGAAAGTGTCTCCTGCTGTATTAATCTCATTTATCCAACAAAGTTTGTTCAGCTCCAGAAATAATTGTGCCAAAAAAGGCTGACTGAGACAGGTCCAGGGATAACCTCATTAGCATTTAGCACCATCACCATAAAATAGAGACAATAATCAGAAACAGGAGGATAAAAAGATAAAAAAACTGAAGTCTTTTCTACAAAAAGAAACAAAAAAAAAGTTTTTTTTGGCATTATGCTACTGAACTTTGATGGATCCCTATTGTCAAACAAGTGTAATTTGTGAAGATCAGTGGTTTTAGTTAAACTCAAGTCTATAGTTTCCCATCTTCTAATTCATCTACACAGAATATGTTTCTTTCTTTTGTAAAGAAAAGAGCATAAGGTCAGTCTCTAGCATTTTTATTGGTTCTTTTTTGTTTGTACAGCTAAAACAAACTATAAAGCTCAAATACTTAATGGGTACTTTAGCCAATATTCTTTGTCTGTAAGGTGAAATATGTCTGATAGTGATTGGGGAGATCTTGTTTCAGTACTTCCCATTAAGAATCAGCACTTACCAAGAACTGCTGTTAAAGATACTGCATACTCTAGTTGGCTCCCAGATATAAATTCTATGTTCCCAAGTAGCTGTCTGCATTTCTCCAACTCTTCCTTTCTTTCACCAGCCCATAAGAACACACTTGCAATTTGTCAGAGCTTATGACCCCTTTTCTTTGCAGCTGTAAATTACCTAGTTTATAATATGGCTCCTCTGGGTGTCAGTGGCTTACCCCATCCTCTCTCTCTTGCACCTTGTGCAGGTGTGTTTTGATGACAAACAAGCTCAGTTTTTCTTGTCCTTTCCTCCTCTAAATCCTTACTGATGATCATGACTACTTACTGCATTTTTCTACTATTCTTCTGCACTTGCCTGTGAAGTACTTTCTTGCCTCTCAGGTTACAACAATTATAAATTTTAAATTGTATGGAGGAGGCACTAAGTAACAATATAGTATAAGTAATCTTAAAGGAACTGCTGGGTGTTCCGTGAGATCTTCAAATAAATCCCTTTTGTAGTAGTACTGAGAATATGCTTTCACAACCCAACATTAGATTTTAATTCTTAATTCTAGTTTTGAGTTTAATGTTTTGATTATAAAATACACTAATTTCTGTTCTTGTTACCAATGTTCAGTGACTCCTATGCATTCATTTTATACCAACAGTAACTCCTGTTGCACTTTACAAAAGGTTTGAAATATTTTGTTTTTGAAGTTATGACCCTCTTAAATGTTCTTTAGAGCGTTTGAACAAAGTAGACTCTGAAAGCAAGAATCATCTACAGTGACTATACTACAGCCTCAGAGAAGCAAAAGCAAGTTATTTGCTTGTGTTAGGTAGATTTGGTATTTGCTTTTCCTCTCTGTTTTAATCAAGAATATCAAAGTTCTTAATGAATTCTGTCTACAAATGTCATTTTGGTGAGCAGTAGGGAAGAACCTGCTTTTTCATCCAATGGAAATTAATTCCTAAGAAATCCTGGTTTTACATTGGAATGCATGTTCACTGGGGAAAAAATAAATAAATAAATAAGGAGGGGGGAATTCTACATAGGACACTCCTTTTATCCTTGTGTCATATGTATTTTACATGTTAAATTTTAGTTGTGTGAATCCTTCTTATGCTTTTATTTTATTTTAGTTTAGTTTAGTTTAATTTAATTTTATTTTAGTTTTATTTAACTTTGAGCAATGGCTTCATTACCAGATGCTGTCTGTTCCTATAGAATTATAGAATTGTTATCTTTCTTATAATTAAAAAAAAAAAAAAAAAGAAATTCCTCATCCATGATTCTACAACATTTCCTGTTGTAAACTGAATATGACTTCCATGTACTTTAACCATGTTTTTGGCCATACAATACATTTTCTCCTGTGAACTTCCAGAAAACAAAAGAAATTCAGAGATAAATAATTTGTCACTAATGACATGATTTTTCCTTGACTTTCAGCTTTCCTTTTGCTCTGTACTTAACACCTTCAATTGTTTCGAACTTGTTACAGTTCTCAGCACCATCTTCTTGCATTCACTACTGCAAATTTAGGTTCCAGCACTACCACTTTCAGCATTTGCACAACTCTTCTGCCTTATTTAGAAAAATAAGAAACACTTCCCTCATACCATCCCTCCTTGATGATTCCTCCTTTCTATATTTTACTTTAAACCATAATTTTCAGTACTTTCTCCAATACATCTAGTCCTTTATCTGCAACCAGTCTTCTTTCTATTACTTAGCACAGCCACAACATAGTTAAAGTTAGTCTACCTTACAACAGTTCTAACCATTTGAAACACTGTCTTTTATCTCTTAATACAATTGATTCTCCATCTCTCTTCATGCCATGGTTCAAATCTCTAGCTAAGATTCATGCAAAAGTCCTATTGATTCAGTTTTCTTATATTTGTAATGTCTTTAATTTAAACTATATAATTTATAATGCATCCAAGGAGTCTGTAATTTTTAAAGGCATAAACAATACCTACTTTACCAGATAAACAATACCAGATAAAGAAGATTTCAAAATATGAAGTAGACCCTAAGTCTTATATACTATGATTCATCACACTAGAAAAATGCATTAAAGATTGACTCTCATAGGGTATATATTTTGCACTAATGCCACAGAGCAGAACATCATAATGCATTACAACTTGCATTAGCTCCCTAGGGCTACAGCTTCAATAAATTGTCTGGTATCTACACAGTCAATATTTCTTAGTAAGTTCCTGAACAAAGGGATTAGAAAGACTTCTATCCAGCATACCCACAATTGTGTTTTAATTCCACAGCGCTATTTGCAAGAGTAGCAGTTTTAGTCCTAGTGGATTGGCCAAATTCCGACTGAGGATTTGCATTTTGCATACCTACTTTGCCCCTGCAGTTCAATTTGATATGTTTTGGCTCATCACTTCCTGCCTTAATACATTTTAGCCTGATGCCAAGTATTGTTAAACAGCTGCTGTACTTCCCCTTAGAGGATTTCAGTAATGTGTGACAAATTCCTACAGATATGTCGAAATAAAAGGTGCTGCTGTGGGTTGTATAGAGTGTTTGAGGACTCAAATGGGACTTTCGTCTCCCTAGTGCCTCATTTTCACAGCTTTATTAGGAAGGAAAGAAGGAATTATCTACATATTGAGATAAGATGGATCTGTGGGACCTAAGTATCAAGGGAAATCCTTGCATAACACATGAAACTTTAAAAATAAAATATCCAACCTAATACTATGCAAGGAGTTTCAGACCCACCAGCAGGTAAAGATCTGCTGGGACATCTTCCTTGTCATTGCCATAAAGACATTTGGTAGGTCAATTACTTTCCCATTTCCCTAAATGAAGCTTCAAGATTTATTATGGGTGGACAGAAACTGATAACTAACCACAGTATTATTTAAGAATAAAAAAATAATGCCCTACCTTCAGTATTTTATTGCTGTATTCTAATTAAAAAATACTAAAATAATATTTATTGGTTAGTAATTTTATTCTTTTCAAATTTTAGTTACCTCAGCATCACTGTTCTCCATGCTTAATGGAACTATCACAAAACACACACACACACACACACAAACAAACAAACAAAACAGTAGATAGTGTACATGCAATTGAAGTTGTAGTCAAGGTAAAACTGATGGAACATCCTTCTTTAATTATATACTTTTTTTGTCCTTACAATTTGAGAAAGGATGAATTATACCATTCTAAAATGGATACAATAACTACAAGCTTTGTCAGGCAATAGAGGTCTATACTTGTGTATCCTACAGTGCCTATAGAATTGTATCTCATGAGTTTTATTCTCTTAAATATCAGTATCTAAACAGAGATCTTACAAGTCCTTGCAAGCTACGTAGCAGAAGATGTTTATACGAGTATAAACTTATGGTGAAGCTATCAGAAGAAAGAGAAAGCACTAGAGCTGCAGCTCATGACTGTGTTTCTTTGTACAACTGCACTGGAGACACTATCCTCATGACATCTTAAACCCCACTCTTCATGTACATTTAAACCGCACTGAATGGGACTTAAAGTAGTGTTTAATGCTGTACTTATGCTCAACAGCTACCCTAAATATTGTTCAACAGTATTAGGCAGAAGTTCTTGTTTCTTCTTTTATGACTCATAAGAATGAAAGCTGAAGCAGTGGTACAATGATGAACAATAGATATATCAGACTGCCAGTGGCTGTGAGCACAGTTCTTGTTATTCTACCTGGACACTAACCTCTTGTGCCATCTTCTGACAGAAGGTTTCAGTAATCCTCTTTTCAGTCCCTATGGTAACATTCAGCCAGTGAGATACTAGGCTTCTTTGTTTATCTTTTCTTGATCTTGATTTGCACATTAACATTGAAGAATGAAGCTTGAAATTCTGCACTTCAGAAAACTTACTCAGGATTTGGCAATATATCTCAGTAGAGAATATATTACATTACCAATATGCCAGTGAACTACCAGTGGTCCTATCAGCACTTTAATCAGGAATGCAAGATGGAAAAGAAATATATATATATATATATATATATATATATATATATATATATATTTATGTTTTGCACGTTAAATATAACCAAGCCAAATTTACACAGACATAAGATACTTGCAGAAAGTATTAGTAATTAAAATTGTGAACAAGAGATACTTAATAGGTATTAAGCATTGAATTACTTTGAAAGATTAATGGCTTAAAGAATATTATGCACTTTAAAAACCTTTGAAAAGCATAGTGTTAAATGCATCATTAATTGAATGTTCTGAAATTACATATATTTTATCCAAAGATAGACTCTCCATTGTGCAAAATGAAACAATGGAAATTAAATCAATGACATATTTGAATATATAGGATTACATCTGTTTAGAAAATGTCATTAACCTCAAAAAAAGCACAGGAAAAAGAAAAAAATAGTGTTTTTTTTTTTCTTTTTTTTTTTTTTTCTTTTTTAAAAAAGATGTTTAAATTATATAGGCAACATTTACTGTACCCTAGAGATTCTCTGCATACTGGCTGCAAATGGGGTTTGCTAGCTACATGCCACATGTATAAGAGAAATTCTGTTAAGGAAAAGGCAATACCATCATCTCTGTTCTGTTTGTAGGCCATATGTGTAACAGTGTACAGATTTTATATTCACATCTGCTCCTGACATCTCTCTTTTGCCCCTATTTCCCACCAAGCCATAAAATGCATTGCAAACAAGAATGAAGGACATTCTGCTAATGGTAGGTCTGGGTCAGTAATAAGCTAACTCTGTTTTTCTTTTTCCTTCTTCAAAATCTTGACTTCATCTCCAATACTATAGCTGCACTTCTGCTAGTTTCAGTGCGCTTATGTTTAATACTAACTATCTGCCCACTAGTATCTGCCTCCATCAGGAAATTCCAAGTTCAGAAATTTTAAGAAGTTTTAGCTTTCCTAAGATCTCCTAACCTTAATTAGTATTCTATGATCCAGATAGATGAGTCGCATATGAAAGAGTGAAGACAGAGAGACAGTGAAGTAAAATAGTAATGTTCTGTAGTGGAAATGCATTTCTTTGATCCTAAGGACTAGTGAACAATGATATATCTTCTTTTCATTTTTACATTTTCTTAGACTTCAATGGGAATTAGAATGAAGAGATGGAATAATATATTATTGTTTAGTAAATCTCCGTGTCTATTAAACAATACTTAAAATTAGGAAGTTCTATTGATTAACTGAACCAATATACCTCAATCTTCATGTAACAATTGAAATCTATTTCCTGAAATAGTACTCCTTCTCAATGCCTACTTACAGGGAATGTCATGAGTCTTGAGGAAATGAAGGTTTGTTAAAGGGCTCCTATTAATTCAGTCTGATTACCATTGAATCTTATAATCAGCTTCATATTTTAGTATGAATAACATGCAATTTCAGAGCCTGAAAAACAGCTTTTGGTTTGTACATCTTTATCAACATCAATCCAAGCTGCAAGTTACTTATTAAACAGTACAATTTGGTTTAAATGCATCTTATATAATGGGAATTTCTCATTTCTGTATTCTAGCTAATTTGACTTTCAGACAAACTATCATTTGCAGAATTTGTAAATACTGGAAACATAGAGGAGCTCTCACTGTGTACAGATCCTACCATTATAAAATGGTCTGTGAATTAGCAAGAGTTTGGAAGGTTGTTACTTTTCCCTACATCTTCTTACATATCTAACTAGAGTGCTGTAATGTGTATCTTCTGCAGGATAATATATTAAAGCTACTGTACATCTTTAAGAGGCTGTTAGACACTGATTTCCCATAGACTGCAATCAGCTCTTTGAAACTGTAGTGTTTGTGACAGAATAAACTCCATTAACTTGTTTTATTAGTACTGTGTGCAGTCAGGAGGAGCAATGCTGCAGAACATGATGAAATGACTAACAGTCTTCATCAGTGCACAGCAGAATGTTTTCTCCTTACATAGAATATATAATTATTGCTCACATAAACAGGTAGATTTTTTTTCCTATTTCTCAGGTTATATTGGGAAATGTAAGCCTCTTATTCATAGGAGGAATAAAAAATAAATTAAGCTTTCCTCCCCTGACTCTTCAGTCCAATTTGTTACCATGCTGCTGCTGTAATTCTTGTCTATGTTATAGAAAATGATCCATCAAATAAAATAAATAAATAAATAATAATTTAAATTCAGTTGGTTACTATAATGACAGATCTGTTTGACAAAGCCAGAGGAGCTTGAGAAAGGAAAGATTTAATGACCAGCTGACTCCCAGAGGACCATTAGTTAAATTTTGACAATTTGTACACATGGTAAGCTGCAAAGCAGAGTAAATGAAATCAGGATGGCAGTTTACCTTATGCAAGTAAATACACAACAGATATCACTGTATATTTCAGAAGCAGGTATTCTATACTGCAGATGGCACAGCTGCCAGTACTTATCTGAAGAGAGAAGTATTCTCTTTCAGAATAACTGTTAGAGCATTAGCCACTTCAGAAATATAAATTACTTTTTCTCTTCTCCTTTGCCTCCATTTTCTGCTGCCTTTTCACTTTGCTCATTTAAGATGAAAGGATGAAAGCCAGGTTCTGAGCTGATTAGCTGCATGGGACTCCCAATATAAACTTCAAGCACATTACATTCAAACCTGACAAAATATAAGAAACATGAAACTGAGCAATCACAAAGGAAATGACTGAAAGGAAGAGTCAGTACAGATGCAGAATGATAATGCAGAATGACACAAAGAAAAAAACAAACAAACAAACAAACATAAAAATCCAATCCAGTCTTTTTTTTTTTTTTTTTTTTTTCCTAGCAAGAATGTGTTTATGATTTGCAGGTTGAATGTAACTAAGGAGAAAGGTATTATTCATAACAATGAGTTATAGATTCACCCTTCTATTGCATAAAAGTTCTTTTCATGTTATAGTAGTGTCTGTTCTTGCTATTGTAGTTAAAGTCCTGTCAGCATTTTCATTATATGAATCCCTATATTCAGAGGCTTTTAATTTGGCCATAAAAATTCATAGCATGCTGAAACTTGAAACAAGATTTAAGTCAGAGAGTGATTTTTTTTTTTTTTAATATATTAAAAGAAAAGTCAAATTTTAAAGTAACAGAACAATGAAAATTCTCATGTTTACTGTCTTCAAATTCATCTTGCGTGTTACACCTTGCACATGTTTTACTTTTAAAAATACCACAGTATGGATTCTGGTGTTATGCTCTTAGAAAAACAACAGTGCCATGGGGCCACATTGTGCATGTCTAGCAGCTATAGCTTTTAATTTTGGGTAGGTGATTCAGGCTATGGATTTATAATATGCAAATACATGTATTAATGCCAGTATTCCTTAGGTCAGTGTGAAGTAAATGTGAAAATCAAAAAGGTCAGAAATTAAGTGTTATGGATGAAACTCTGTCCTTAAAGGACAACAGCATCTATTTTACTCAGCACAGTAATGTGGAAGTTGCAAGGTAAAGAGACTTGCTTAACAGGTGCAAGTTCTGAAAAGCATTTGAAAAATCACACTTCCAGCACCACACTGCTGGAAGAAGTCTTCTAGATGCAAAATTACATCTTATAGTGGGTTTAGTTTTCAAGGTTTTGGTATCAGGGGGCTGAAAGGGTGGTGTCTATGAGAAGAACCCAGAAGGTGACTTGTCTTAGATAAGGGCCAGTTTCAGCTGGGTCCAAAGGGACCAACCACTACCCAGAGCTGTGCCAATAAATTATGTTGTTTTCTCCTCTGTGAAAGATGATTTAAGAAAAGGGAAAAAAAAACTGCTGTGCAACAGCAGCTGGGAGAGTGAGGAGGGAGGAACAGCCCTGCAGACACCAAGGTCAGTGCAGAAAGAGGACAGGAGGTGCTCCAGGCACTGGAGCAGAAGTTTCCCTGTGGCCTGTGGAGAGGCCCCTGGTGGAGCAGGCTGTCCCCCTGCAGCCCATGGGTCCCACATGGAGCAGATCTCCATGCTCCAGCCCATGAAGGAGCCCCCAGTGGAGCAGGTGGATGTGGCCTGGAGGAGGCTGTGGCCCATGGAGAGCCCCTGCAGGAGCAAGCCAGAGCTGCAGCCCATGGAGAGGAGCCTATGCAGGAGCAGGGGGTTTGTGGGGAGCTGCTGCCTGTGGGGGACCTGAGCTGGAGCAGTTTGCTCTTGATGGATGGACCCCGTGGTATGGAGCCATGTGGGAGCAGTTCCTGAAGATCTGCTGCCTGTGGGAAGCCCCTGCAGGCTATGGTCGGGAAGGATGGCATCCCATGGGAGAGACCCCACGTGGAACAGGGGCAGAGAATGACTGTGAAGAAGTGGTAGAGACGAAGCATTATGGGCTGACCACAGCCCCCAATCCCAAATTCCCCTGTGCCACTCAAGGAGAGGAGGTAGAAGAGGGTGAATGGGGAGAAGAAGTTTTCATTTTTTTTTCTTTGTTTCTCATTTCCCTAGCTTGTTAGTAATGGGTAATAAATTTCTCTAATCTCCCTACCCTGTGTCTGTTTTGCTTATGACGTTAATTTTTGAGTTATCTCTCTGTCCTTACCCCAGCTCTTGAGCCCTTTGCATCGTATTTTCTTTCCCTTTTCCTTTGAGGAGGGGAAGTGAGAGAGCAGTTTTGATGGAGCGCAGCTGCCCAACTGGGTAAAACCAACACGTCTTTGTAATACTTGAAACATGGATAGAAAAATAATGTATTAGATGTTAACTTATGCTAACAGTTGATAATTATACCTCTCACAAAGAAAACATCTAACCTGAGAAGACCAAAATATTGGAAGTGAACAAACCTGTCTCATACCCTAACTTCTATGCCTTTCTCCTCATATTTCCAACCCCAGTGTCTTCTCTTGCATCCTTAAAAAAAAAAAAAAAAAAAAAAATGTTCCCACCTACTTAAATCTTGCTTCAGCTCTTCCAAAGTATATCGTTGTGCTTTTTGCCACTGTTAAACTTCTCACTTGCTTCTCACTAGTATTGCTAAGACCTGACCCCCTCACTCATTATCACTATTTTGAATCCTTGTGGTCTCATGACCCAAATTTCCTTCCCATCAAGTTCAGCCTAACAAGGCCTTCAAACACATTCTCTGAAACATCACAGGTATCATCTTCAGTCAATGTATTCTGGTTATTATAAACTGTACTGTGCAGCTATTTCAAATGACTTATTGCAGCAATTTTTCCACTTACATGTGCCATGTAGGAAAGACTGACACAGTAATAGACACAGTCTTACAATGAAAGTCAGCTGGTTCAGCTGATGTTGAATGCTTCGGGTGCTAGACATATAAGTTACCTATTAGCGAGAACCACTAGAAGTCTTTATTGATTAAAAAAAAAAATAAATAATTGTCAATGTAGATTCTTCACCTAAAAGAGTTACTTGGCTTGAAAGAAACTGCTAATTTGTAAGCCTGAGCACATTCCCATAGGAAGGGCAGATCTGACTGGAAATATTTCCTCTTTAAAAATCTCCACAGAAACAAACAAACAAACAAAAATTAAAAATCAAGCTACTAGTACCTAATATTAAAAATTAACAATGGTTCTTTTGCTGCACTTTATTTAGTACATCCAACTGTGTTGCAATGGTACAGTCTACCTTACCTGCATTTGTGCATGTTACTTAGCACAATTTCAGTATGAGTTTTGAATTGTACGTTTATTTTCTCTTGTAGTTCCCTGTATCAAAACTGCTTTCAGTGCTTTCAGGCCTCACTGAGAGGATTGGAAGGGATCACACATTTGTCTTTGCTAGATATTCCTCCCACTTTCCTCCTTTAGGCATCAGTCTACTTCCTCCCTACTTCAACAGGTAATCCTTGGTAACTAGTTGAAAGAATCATCATTCGCTTAAGGCTTACATATAATAGTGCACTTTGAAAACAATAGCTCCTCTTCATCTCTGAAATCTTATTGTGTAAATTTAGAAGTCATTCACTTTACATGCAGTGTCACATCCATCATGAAACCTGTGACAGTCCTCCCAGACTTTCTTGAGAGGTTGGATTGTCTTGTGCATTGCTGTGGGAGGCCATCTCCTTCTCAGAGGTTCTTTTCCTGCCTTTGGGCTGTCTCTTCTCAAAACTTTTTTTCTACCATGGACCTGACAATCTACTAGCTCAGTTCACTGAGATACCTTTTTGCCAACTGCAGCAAAGCTGTCCTGGGAAGACTCAAACCAAAGAATCACAGAATACTTTAGTTTGGAAAGGACATTTGTACATTTCTGGTCAACCTTTCTTCTCCAAGCAGGGCCAATATAATGTCAGCTTGCTCAGGGCCCTGCAACATGTGCAGTTGAGTTTTGAGTGTCTCTAAGAACGGAGATTCCTTAGACCCTCCCCTCTGGGTCTCATGCTTTCTCTTCCAGTCTCTGACTGCTCTCATTGTAAAAAAGTGTTTTCTTTACATACATAACAACTTGGAATAAGCCTTTGTCTCTTCCCCTCATCCTTTTGTTAGGCTCTTCTAGGAAGGGTCTGACTACATCCTCACTGTGCTGTCCCATTAAGTTATTGAAGACAGAAATTAGATCCCTATCCTTAAATTCTTCTTCTTAAGGCTGAACAAACCTATCTCTCTCAGCTTAACAAGCTTCAATTTCATATGCTTCATCTCATATGTTTCAATGCCCAATCCAGCCCTCAGTAGTCCTTCGCTGGAGCCCTCCAGTTTGTTAATTTCTTCCTTATACTAGAAATGCTGACTTTATACTTCCTTCTACAGTGAGGTTAGGCATCTTTGTTATCCTGACTAATTCCAGGAGCACAGTGCAGAGACACCTGGGCTAGTGGAAGGAGCCTTAGACCAACAGAGCTACTTCACTTGAGTTCTCTGCCTCACTTTGCATGAAATGTCCATGCTTCACCGAACAGCTAAAAACTACTGCCTTAAACAACGAACACTAAAGAAGAGTTCTACATTGTGAAAGAAATAGGGCAACTGCTGCTGACCCCTGTGTGAAACATTTTGAGGCCAAATGTCATATTACATATTAGCTGACAGTACTGGTAATGCTCTCATAGACATACACAGTGAACTATTCATGATGAAATTAATGTCAGAAATATATTTAATTTCAATTGGTTTACAGTAAGGTCTATAAACTATGTACTCAGTTTCTCTCCTTCACATGCACTATTCTACTGCAAATTTAGAGAACCGATATATATATACATATATATATATACTTGTAAGTAATCTGCCTTTTTTATTTAGTGTTTTTAGAAGTTCTACAAAATCCCAGCTGTTTGCAGAGAAAACTTTGGCTTAGTTTCCCATATTAAAATTCACCAGTCATACTGAAGAACTTGCTATTACATGGATGACTGAATGCTTTGCTATCAGGAGCTGATGCCTTGATGATATTCTTTTTCATTTCCTACAAAGTATACACAAGATTCTCTCAGCCATAGGTCCTGACTGACCAAAGGTGCCACATGAATGCGCAGATTCAGTAACAGAGGTAATAGAGCTGAGAGAGTTTTCCAAGTAACTTCTGGAACTACATGGGTAGGGTAGAAGAAACTTGTGTGGTCTTTTATCAGAAATCTCTCTCAGATGGTGAACCACTATCTTTTATTTAACAGCTGAAACCGGAAGATAAATTTCATGACCATTAGTACTATACTGTAACTAGTTCAGTGAACTTTAGAACTTACTTAAATGTTCAAGTTAGTCATATCAAACTCTGGTATCCATTTACTCTTGTAGAATGGCCCAGTATTTCAGTGACTATCCTCTGTTACAGAATTAATTGTTCTTTGGAATGCAGGATATAAATAAAATTTCAAACTTGAAATATCCAGTGAAATGTTCAGCATTGCCATATGTACATGGCAGATCACCTGACATGAAAATTATCAAGGTTTAATTTAAAACTTTCAAATTCAGGCATTGAACTTCTGTGCTGAACAAGTTTCTGAAGTTACCAACTTAAAATTAAAAAAAATAAATACATAATAATAATAATAATAATAATAATAATAATAATAATAATAATAATAATAATAATAATAATAATAATAATAATAATAATAATAATAAAATTATAATAACCCTTTCAGAAAGATTAGTCTTGATAGGCTGAAAAATGCAAAAATATAGGAACACTGTGTCCAGTACATTAGGTTACTGTCAAAATTAATAAATAATTGGTGAAAAATGAAGATGTTGCAGGAGAGCACTGTATATGAATATCTGAACAGGTTTCATACCAGTGGTAAAACTTATGGTCTTCCTAGATGTATCACACTGAAATAATTTAATTTGCCAGAAATAAGTGAAATCATTGTGAATCTTGTAATATTACCTGATAATAATGGAGGAAAAACAAATATGAAATCACTGTAATGACCTCCAGAGTATGTTGGTTATGCTATGGTAAATATCCTTTATTTGCAGAGGTATTGATTACTCTGCCAAAATAAATTGATTTGCATGAATACACTCTGGGAAATTAGAATTTAAATTTCTAGTGTAGATATTCATCTGATGAATATGGATAACAGCTCATTGATTGCATCTAATTCTCATCAGCTAAGGCTTTGACCCTCCATATTTGCTGCAGTGAAGATGTAATTTCTTATTCAAAAATAAATAAATAAATAAATAAATTAAAAAATAAAAAAATCCATTGCAACAGATTCCAACTATTCAACTAATGTTAATGTTAAATGAAAATCAAGGTCAAATACAACCTGAAATACCTTCACATGGTATTGCAAGTACAATCAAGCAGCCTAATTTAGAACACTGAACAATTTTAGTTGATTTCTGATTCCACTGTTTTTAGTCCATGTCTACAGAGCAGAAAATGTTTAGTGCAGTATCTCTGTGGTCAGAGATTTTACCCAATTGTTAAACAAAAATGTGACAATGTTGTCACATTTTTTACTGAATAATAACTTCCTCATTGACTAATCCAATTATATCCAATAAAAGGAAGTTAATCACCTAAACTAAAGATGGAAGGAACTGACTCTTATTACTTGAGTAAACCATTTGATTCCTGTATATTACTAATGCAGCATAATTGGAGGCAAATGCAACTGTTGGTAGTTGTTTCATGATGACTCATGAAGCTATGGATAGCAAAGCTCTTTTTATTAAACCAATTAAGATCCACAAAAGCCATTAATGTCTGCCCATGTTTCTAGGTAGGGTAGACTATCGTTACGATTGGAATGTTTTTGGAGTTGACCTTTCCTTGTAAAAGACCTTTATTCTTATATTCACTTAAAAATTTGGTAAGGTTTTTTCTCATATAAAAAAATTCAATCCATGATATTGAGACAGGTCCCTGTGCCACTTCCACAAATGCTTTCTTCTTTAGAGTTCAAAATTAAGCTCTTTAAGAGCTTAATTGCAATGTTGCAATTAAGCAAATTTGCAAGTGCAATTTGAATCCCAAGTTGCTACCCCTGTGAAGAAGCTTCTAGGTTTCTTAGGGTTCAGTGTTTCCTTGAAATGGTCATATGACATTCTTAATATAATATCAGATAAACCATTGGGTACTTCATCTGTAAGTAAGGGATAATTCAGATACTTAAAATGTAGTAAGCAGTCAGGTAATCCTGCTGTAAATGCCTGTATTTTAAAGAGGCTGCTTAATATAGTGTTCTAAGTTCTCATACTACCACATCTATACCCACACACACACCCCTATTGCCCAGCTGAAAGATACTTTTCTTATGCATCCTATGCAAGTTAGGAAAAAATACATTATTTTCCTTATTGTCCATTTTTGTACTGAAACATTTCCGGCATCAATTAATTTGTCAGACATACTTAGAGTTCGCCCAAGATAAAAACATCAATCAACTTAATCCAAGTAGTTTTATACAGCCAGGGAAGAGCCATCCTTTTAGGTAAATGAGATTGTAGTGCCTGCATGAGGAATGAAAGACAAGCATTCTTTATCCAGAAAGAGTTCAAACCTGCACAGTCCAGACTAGAATAAAGGGCATAACTGTTTTAAGAAGCAAGGTTGCGTGGTAGCATGTCTCTTCCACTTCTGCTGCCTCAAGAAACGATGCACTTCATGTCAGGAATATGAATTTCATGTGGCTAGAGAAGCACAGAAAGAAGTGACAGAATATAAAATAGAGAATTGAACTTTATTCTCTAGCTTGTTAAAAAGGGTGATGAACAGATTTAAAGAAAAAAAGAAAAAAAAGAAAAAAAGAAAAAAAAAGAAAAAAAAATCCATGTTCTAGCTTCCACTCCAATGACTTTTGAACTCTTTTACAGGCATTACAGGATAATTAGGTAACATATACAGAAAGTGCTAGCAGTGCAGTCAACAATTTTCTTAGTCTTACTCAATGCTGTCATCAAACACAAGGTGCCCTCCCCAGTCAATAAATCTTGTATTTCTTCCCTCACAATGCCAAAGTTTCAACACAAGAGGAAGTAAGTGGCTGTAATGTTCCAGGGCAGAATCATACTCATAGAAATTCATACTTTTGCATTACCTAGAAAGCAGCGTATGTAGCATTCCAGGATGTATGAATAGGAGTACAGCATGAAAGGCATATGAAGTATGAGGCTCCAAGGCTCTAAATTAAATACTTATGTTTACTGGGGTACAATGGAAACAATGGAAGTCAGGAAAGATAAGAAAGATAAAGGAACTGAAGGCGAGTGGATGGGGTGGGCAGCAGACAGCAAGAGTGATCAGACAGAAATACATGACCTGTAATGAAAGACTGAGACCATTCATTTCTGCAAAGAGAATACTTTGGGAGACCCGATAACAGTCTTCAAACATGAAAATAGGCCAAGCTACAACGAGTTTAAATTGCAGGCAAGGACAAATAGGTTAGACTTTAAGAAAAGCTTTCTAAATACCAGGACAGTTAAGCACTAGAACAGATTGCCTAAGAAGCTGTAGGATCATGAATGATTTTCAAGAGCAGATTAAAGAAATATTTTAGGTATTGTTGATCCCACCTGTGAGGAAGGAAGATTTAATGATATTTTGACCAGATCAGTTTACATGATTTTGGTCAGATGTGACTCAATTTTGATTTGGGACCAAGTTTACAAAGTCTAGGATATAAAAACCGAAGCCTTGTATCAAGACACAAGCATGAAAGTTACTGTATCTAAATCACACAATTAAAATTTGAATGATTTTGCTATGTCTAACCTAGCTGGTTTATTGCTGACATTTGTGGATGTAGAAATATGTCTCTCTATATGGCGTAGCTATACATCTCTACTCTTCTATAAAATTTCCCTGCCTATTGAAAAGAATTATTCACATTTTTTTTTTTCTTTTGCAATATATATATTATGTTGCAGAAGTTAAAATTTACTACTATTTTCTACACCAAACCTGTGGAGATGTTTACTTCCTCTGTTGATAGCACCATTGAATAAAGCAAACAAGTATTATTAATGCAAAGGCAAACAAAATAAATGAGTCAGATAATTATAAAAAGAACACTGACCTATTAAAAATTGGTCTGATCTTTAAAAATTTTCAGCATAGCAGTATTAATGTTATTAAAAATAGAAGAATCATGACAAGTATTCATTAGAATTTGCATATGTGAGTAATAATGCACTTAATTACAAATTGCATTCTGCAAATTATTTAGAAGCTGTAAATCACAGCAACAAAGAAGATTTAGGGACTAAGGGTTTTGAAGAATTTTGTAATGCAAATGTTTTTAACAACAACAGATTGGAGAAACTGTAAGATCTTTCCAAAAACAAATGATTTGAAAGAAAAAATGAGGTTCAGAAATTCTAATATTTGACATATAGGCATTTACTATAGGTAATGGAACATTATCTCAATTAGATCTGAAAGGATCTGTATGTGTAGAAGTACATGTGCTAAAATGTTGCTTCACTTGAAGCCAAAATAACATATTCAAAGGAAGAAGTCAACAGGCAAACTGCAGGTGTAATAAGTTTCATGGATTGTGTAATGCAGGTTTCTTTTTTTTCTTTTTTTTTTTTTTTTTAGCAGACATCAACACTTGTTTAGATGCTTGTGCAGAGCAGCCCCTGCTCCACAATGCTGAATCAGTGCTCCATGGCTTTCCATCTTATTGCCAACTAAAAGGGGCTGAAAGAGTTCACTGTCCCACTGAAATCCCTTCCTCAATGAACTGTGGCAGGCAACTAGGAGAAAAATGAGTGAAACTTATAAGATGTTGGAGTGCTAAATGCAAGGAATAGCAGTACAAAGTGGATATAGGATTTTGAATGAAGAGGAAGGGAAGATGACAGAGAAAGTCAAGAGAGAGTACTGTCATTGTTGCAGCAGGCCAGCTTCAACTTCCCTTCATTGAAGAGGAAGTACCAAGTACTTCAGGGAGCATACAGAAGCCAAACAAACAAACAAATAAAAGACACACATAGATTTTGTTTTAAAGCAGGGAAGAGCCATTCCCTATCAGAGGGAGGAATGTCTCCTTTTTCTCGATCATGTGAAGGAATAAGAAAAGTCATTCTTCCACAACCATTTTCCAACTACTGCCTCCAATTTATATCTATTTATTTATTTCTTTATTCATAGAGTAGGATTTTGCATGGCAGCCCATGGAGACAATGAGCCTTCATTGTACCTATGTTCCTTATTCTGTAGCTTCTGCAATCAAAAATGATCTGCAGTATTGCTTGGCCTCATGGATATTTATTGTTCATTTCTGTCATTATAGACAACTACCCATATATCAATTCAGCCCTGAATAGACTGCTCAATTTAAATGTACCTAATGATAAGTAAATGGAACAACTTCTCCTGTGTTACTACAGAAAGGAAGTGACAAATATTGTGATTATTGCTACTTAATGAATATTTTTAGTATTTCTCAGTCCTTCTTATTTGATATGTCTGTACTAACATAACTGGAGGAGAGTTCACAGCCCAGTGCTATTATGCTTCTACTATTTATTATTGTTACCAGCAGTAAAACAAGATGTCCAAATTCCACTTTACTTCAAAACTTTTAGAACTGATCTTACAAGACAGGTACATAAAGGAAGAACATTTGGATGAAGCCAGGAAAAGTATTCATTTAGAATTTTCACTAGGCTTTTTGGTTCTCTTGCTATAGAGCATACACAGCCTCGAGGGTGATCTTGAATGTTATCTCTGCAGCTGAGTGATTTTTGGAGGTCTGACTGAATATAAGGGTCAGAACCCTGAGTCCATTCTTATCTGTTTTAATAAAAAAATGACAATGAACTGTGCAATCCTCCATTGTCCCCTCAAGCAAAATGAAGGTGAATGTCACTCCTGTCTGTACAGACGAGTCTAATTGCAGTATTAGGGTCTAGTGCATGAAAATTCACTCCATTGAGGGTTTTAACTAGGTCTGTTGAAACACTGGAGTTCTGTTTTGCAAATTCCTGGATTTACTAAATTTTATCAAAGCCACCACGGAGTTTTTTGTTGCTACAAACTGGATCACACATAACATATTCTTTACAGCTCAGCACCATAACTGGATGATAGGATATTAAAACAATGATTTATTTCCACATAATGGAAGTTTTGTTTGTTTGGTTGGTTGGTTTGTTTGTTTGTTTTTTAATCTAGGACTATGGTAAGGTGAGTGAAATAAACACACTTTCTGAGACATTGTGTGAATATCAAACACCTCCCTCCCTGCTCTTCCACTGGTCTCAACATTCCAGTATAAATCAGGGCTCACGACAGCCAGAAAGGTGTGTGAATCAAAGTGTCTAAGCCCATTTCCTCATCATCTCTCTTAATGTACCAGTCATACACATCAACAATCTTCTATCATGTGAAAATACTTCAAGCTGGATGAACAGGACCTAGTATGCAGATCTTTTGCCCTCTGGGCTGCTAAGAAACAAGGAAGGTGTACTTCAGATAGAATATTTTTTGTTTGTTTTTGTTTTCCCTTTTTAATTATTGTTTCTTAAGAGAGAAATTTAAGAAAAACATTCAAAATCTATACAAGCAGATAAAGTCAGCCTTGGGTACAGTTAAGAGCATGTTTCATAATGAGACATGTACAATGATATTTTCTTGTTGATATAAACTGATAAAAGTTTAAAGACTGTAAACTAACACACTGAAGAGAATTTTTAAGCTTGAGATTAGCATTTTTACTTGAAGCTTATTTATTTTTGAAGTATCTAATACCATCATGATTGACTGAAATCCAAATGCTAAATAACACTTTACTTGCCCATAGCTTCAAAAGCTATAAATGTCCAGTCTTTCTAATCAAGAATTTGAATATGAATATTGTGGAAAAATAATAGACATCTGTTTTCCAATTCTCCTCAGTCTGATTTGCTAATCCAAGAGAAGGAAATTAAATCCAAGAAGGCATTTAAAAAAATTAATCAGTCCTGTTGTTGAGTAGAAAGAAAATCAAGTACCAGTGCATCATTACTAGAGAAATCGTGTGCTACAAGGAAATGCAAAAAAGAGAAACCTTAATAAAGGTGCTTGAAAAGTGGGCAACAAAGACTTTTCACTTCTTCTGCTTGATGATTCTTTAATGGCTGCAATCCTACAGGATCACAACCAGAAAATAGAGTATCAGTCTTTTGTCAAACAATTACTGTGTAAGTGGTTAAAGAGGTAAGATTATAGTAAATGGAGACATTGCAATCCATTACTTATAAGAGTAATTTGGTCCTTATTTTACCAGATCTTGATATCACAAGAAAAAATAAATTAATTTAAAAAAAAAAAAAAAGAAGAAAGAAAAGAAAAATGTCAGCAAAATTTCCCCATCTTACCAAGTATTTTTGTATCCTTTTGGCTAAAACACCCATTTAAGGGAAAGGCATATAGTTGATAGATAAAATTTAGGCCAATAAGAAATAATTTGTGTGTCTAAAACTAGCTACATAATGAAAGACAGAAAACTTTTGGCTCCTCCAGAGTCAATGGAGAGCAACAGGATGTGTATTAATTTTATTTAACTTCAGACTTATGACACTGCCTATATGATGATAGGACAAATTGCTTTTCGGATGTGTGTTTTTTTTTTTCTACTGATTGTGAGGGGAGTTTAATTGAACAAGGCAACTTTGTGACTTCAGTCAGATGCCTCAGGGTAGGTGGGATGTGTAGACCTAGATGCATTCATAATTTAATAAAGAAAGCCGTTAAAGAAAAGTGACCCAGGCTGAGTGCTGGACTATAACTGTCCACACTGCTTCCCTGTGGACTGAGCTAATGCTCACCACTTGGTCAATTTTGGACTGCATTAACAACATGGGTTATGAATCAGCTGCTGCTAACTGGACTCATAGCCAGTTCCTGGCTCTGTTTTATATATCACAGTGAATAAAGCTCAGAGTATTTAAGAGTTTAACTATTGTTAGATTTGCAAATCACTTTTCTTGAATTACTTTTATACCTGTCTTTCTGTCTCTCTCAGTTGAGAATTCTGGAAGCCTAGTAAGCAGTTTCTAATTTACCTGTCCTAGCTTGGCATCTGGAGTTGTTGATACTGGTAACACCTACCCCTGATGTGATTGCAGGTCCTGGAGGCATCTCAATGCAAGAGTTTAACTGAGATATTAGATACAGTATAACCACTGTGGAGTACTATACAGGCAGAAAACTTCAGACTGGAAGCAAGGTAAGTGCTTAACATGCTCAGATCTGTTTTACCAAAGTCAAATTCAATTTAAGGCAGGGATGTCTCCACAGCAGCAGTGATGTGATGTGCCTTACTTTTCAGTACTCTATTTCACACGTGGAAACTGAAATAAAACAATTCAACAAAACAGAAGAGAGAAGAACAGAATGCAGAAACCCTCACTCTGCCCTTTTATCCATATTATGTATTACCTGAGATATGTTTTAAAGACAGGTGAAAAAGAAGCACATTGTTTTCATTTACAAGAGTCCGTAATCAGAGAACACCACAAATAGCATTGCTTGAACAGTGCTCCCATGTCATTGCAGCCACAGTCAAACCAGGCATTTGTATTTCATACAGAGGAAAACTGAAAAAGAAAAAAAAATAAAGAAAGAATATCATACACCCAAAGACAGAAAGCTTCTCATGCTCTCTTCCAAAACCACACAACAGCTTCTGCACCCCAGAGAAAGGGGGCTGCAAGGAGAAGGAAGCTTAGTGGTAAATGTGTGCAGTGCTCACCTGGGGTCTGTTCCAGATGAAAGCAGATGTACTCAATGCAGATGATATTTAATGCTGTTCCTATGTGTTTAAAACTGAAAATATCACCTGGGCATAGAACTTTTATTATCAGTTAGATAGATTCTTTTGACAATTTTCAATTACATTTCTGAATTTTTATTATATGTTAATGGACCATATTAATTAAAGCAGACTGCAATGCACTAATAATGATTAATTCAGCCCAGGGTGCCTTAAACTGAGATTTTATGAGAGGTGAAATTCTCCATGGATCTCTAATTTGCATTTGCAACACAGGTAACTGTACTTCTGGATGGCAATCTCAAACCAACACACAAGCATGGGGCCAGGAAGTGAAAGGTGACAAGAGACTAGGATGAAAGACACCAGTGTCCTGAGGTGTTAAGAGAGGCGATAGCTTTCATTGGTCTCAGTGGATTAACACGTGCAACCTCACCTGATAATATATACAGTTTTTAGAGAGCAGAGCACAAAATATGGCAGAAAGCACAATCAGTTACTGGTGTAGAATATTAGCTGAGAAATAAGGACACTGTTAATGTACTGATTCCCACACCCCTGAGAGAAATAGCCACTTGTTAGTCCTTTTGTCATTCATGAGTAATATGCATTTAACAGAAATCTTAGTACAGGAAATGAAAAAACATGAAGATGTTAAATCTGTTTCACTTAGACAATAATCTTATAACATTGTGGCCTGTTAGTTTAATTTATAGACACCATTCCCCCTGGAAATCTTAAGTACAAAAATAAAAATAAAAATAAATTAAAAAAAAAAAAGCAAGGGAGAGTGGCAGAGTGGAAACTGTTGCAGGGTACCTCTTAACCACTGGAATGGTTAAATGGGAGAAAAACACTATTTAAGATTTCAGTGCTGCAAAGAAGTATTTACAGTAGCTGGCTGGGAGTTTTTCAAGGACTCACCCTCTGTTCCTTACCAAAATCTCTACACTGAAGTCTGAAGTGTGAATTGCTTAGATTTAACCTGTCGTGCCTCTTCCCCTCTCTCTCTCTCTCTCTCTCTCTCTCTCTCTCTCTCTCTCTCTCTTTTTTTTTTTTTTTTTTCCTCTTTTGAAGAGAATAAACACATTTGGACACCTGTGGCCACTAGAGATTACTAATCCATAAACATGTTTTTGGTCTCTTGCAACCTTCTAAAACCTTTTAACCTGTGTTGATAATTATTATGGCTGACACATACTTGCATGACTTCTAAAATGGAATTTAAACTGCTCTCCTTATCTATGTATACAGCACTTGTTTTCATACTGCTTGGATAATATTCATCTTTTTGTAATAGGTACCACTTAAATGTCCAGCAAATCCTCCAATAATTAACAATGACTAAGCCCTGGTTTCCTTGCAAAAACGAATCTTGTAGTTCAGAGTGATGAATAGAGTATTTACATTTAACAGCAAAATTCCTAGGCATGGAGTTACATTGTCAGTTACCTAAAGAAATTTCATGCTCATGGTGTTATTATTATTTACTTATTTATTTATTTCATTATGACTATCTCACTTTTAAATAGCTTGTAATATCTGTTCTGCTTAGCTTTGTATAAGATCTAGAAAATGGATTACTGTACATCAGGCAAACGAAAAGTATTTCCTAACCAAACTGTTGGCGTAATACTTTTTACACTTTCTATATGCAAAGACTACAAAATGTACAATGATTTGGTGTAGCCAAAATGAATAAGCTCATTTTTTTTATTATTATTTTTATTTTTGTTTGTTTTTGTTTTGTTTTCTTCTGGCCTATTCTTGACACTAACAAAGCAAAAAATAACAAACAAATAAATAAATAAATAAAGTTTAGGCAAAATAGACTGTATATGGAAAACTCCATGAATTTCTTTGATGTTGTAGAATTCTCTGAAAACAAATCAGATACAAGCACTAAATTTGTAAGATATTATTTCTTTTTGGAGGTCTAATGAAATTTGAATTTTGTATGTGCTCTATGTGATTAAATTTGAGATTGTGTTCTATTAAAAGAAGTGCAATTCTCTTAATGTATTCTAGATATATCCAGATATCTGGTAAAACAATTTTGTTCTCTCCTTCTAAAGTTGTGAATCCATGTTTTTAACAAAATTTTCCCACAATCAAAAGGTTCATTTTTTTCTTATTACTTTCATGGACACTCCAGAAACATCTCACAGCACAAAGCCCATTGCATGTTCATTCAGTAAAGTATTGCATACTCTTGTGTGCATCTTAAAACTTCTTTGAAATTAGTGCTTAGTAGGGTCCAGACCTGGCTGAGAATATAAATCAAATAATTTGTCTTAAGTCTCTTAATTACTAAACCATATAACAAAACAAGAGAAAGACTGATAGAAATGCAAAACTAAGTCTGGAATATAGCACCATATAATTAAAATATACAGGCTTTATTTATTTATTTATTTTGGCAGGGGTACTCTTCTTCCATTTATATGATGCTTTATAACTATTTAATTCTTCAGCTGGCTTCTTCTCAGACTACTGATGAAGCTGCTCAATACTTCCAAACCAAATAACATTTCTTTCCATCAACACAGAAATAGTTATCAATGTCTCAGTTTTCACCCTTTCATCCACTTCTTCCCCTTCCCACTCTCCCCCCTCCATCTCTCCAGGCTGTTTCTGTACAAGGAGAATAAAAGCTTATGTGCAAAAACTAACTGAAAAATTGCAATCTACTGCTGCATAACATAAAGGCAAAAGACGTTATGGCTACTATAATTCACACACAAGACAAACTTTGTGAACAAGGAGGATCCACAGTAAAGTCAGGTTGGCTTTGAGGTCAATGTACTGATTTACACAACAAAAATTATACAGACATAAGGAAGAATTCCTTTTTTACCATGAAATTGCTTGGGTAGAGTGAGATCTCCTGAGAGATTTATGCAAAGCCATATCTCCAGCAAGATGAAAAGAGCTTGCTGTCCTCAGAATCAAAGCCAAGGAAAAAGAAGAAAAAATAAGCAGCAGAGAGGACAAAACAGCCCATCATTCAAGCAACTGCTATGTGCTGAAAGGAATTGCCAGAGTTTTCAGTGAGATCTGTAGCACACACACATATTCTGTTATTAAAAAAAAAAAAAAAAAAAAAAAAAAAAAAAGACTTTATCTTATTTAAACCAAGTCCTAATTTTTCTTATTTCAAATATATATATATATATATATATATATATATAACTAGATTTAAATTCTCAAACATACAATTTGTCAATTATTAAGCAGTATATTACAGCAGGGATATAAAGTTCTTATTTTAAACAGCATTTTAATTGAACATTGCAATTTGACACAATAGTTTGAGATCAGTAGTCCTTAAAAGCTTGTAGAGAAGCTAACCAGAGACCCTGATAAAGGACTAGCTTTCCGAGTTTGGTGCTGGGGCTTTGAGATTTCCTTTCATACAAAGACAAAGCATGAGTGCAAAGGAGTAAGATAAAAGGCACCTCACCAAAACATTCATAATATGTTGATGTAGTTTTACAGATCTGTACTGCACCTTTCATTATAATTTATTTTGTAGTCTTTGTTTGTTCCCCTCTACCTGGTACTTCTTGACAGCATATATGAGGAATGAATTTCTGAAAGACTGATCTTCCTTTGTACCTCCATTTCAGTGGTCACAAGCAAATCTGCACTTCAAGGTACTTGATGGCAACTATAAATCAGATCATGGAGTTGCAAATCCCTGACTTGCACCATCAGTGTATTTGCAAGCACAGAAATTCAAGTGCAAATTTAAAGGAGTGAAAAGACAGTTCTCATAGAATCCTAGAATATCGTGAATTGGAAGGGACCCACAAGGATCATTGGATCCTGGATCCACAAAGGACCACCCAAAAATCAGACCATATGTCTGAGAGCATTGTCCAAATGGTGCTGTGACCACGGGGAGCCTCTTCTCATGCCGAACAACCCTCCCGGTAAAGAAACCTTTACTAATAACCAACTTGAACCACCCCTCTCATAGTTTCATGCTGTTGCCTTGGGTTCTATCACTGCTCACCAGAGAGAATAGATCAGTGCTTGTCCCTCCACTCCCCCTCCCCAGGAAGTTGTAGGCCACAATGAGGTCAGCCCATGGTCTCTTCTCTAGGCTGAACGAACCAACTGATTTTAATGGCTCCTCATATATCTTCCCCTCTAGACCCTTCATCCTCTCAGCTTTTTAGGTGTACCAGAGGAAATAAATGTATAATTCCTTTTGTATGACACACAACACACACTGCTGCCTCCTTTTTAAAATATTCTTTGAAAATACATCTTCCTATAATCTACATCAGAAACAAACTATTCAGATGTACAATCAGGGAGGGAGAGGGATGTACTTGAATTAAATTCCTCTTTGTGTTATCCACTTAAATGTATAATTAACAGTCCTGCTAAATGAGTTTTGATGTTGTTGTTGTTTGGGGATTATTTATTTATTTATTTATTTATTTAGATCTTTATTAGGTATCCCTGGGTTTTGTTTGCTTTGGTTTTCTGTAGGTTATCCACATGAAAATGCATAATTGTAGAAAGATGTAAATACAGTAATTAAGTTTAGAGGATAAACTTAAACTTAAACTTAAACATACTTGGCCCCTCACTACAAGAAGGACATCGAGGTGCTTGAGTGGGTCCAGAGAAGGGCGATGAAGCTGGTGAGGGGCCTGGAGAACAAGTCCTACGAGGAGCGGCTGAGGGAGCTGGGCTTGTTCAGCCTGGAGAAAAGGAGGCTCAGGGGCGACCTTATTGCTCTTTACAGATACCTTAAAGGAGGCTGTAGTGAGGTGGGGGTTGGTTTGTTCTCCCACGTGACTGGTAACAGAACAAAGGGGAATGGGCTAAAGTTGCGCCAGAGGAGTTTTAGGTTGGATGTTAGGAAGAACTTCTTTACTTTATTGTTAGACATTGGAACAGGCTGCCCAGGGAAGTGGTGGAGTCACCATCCCTGGAGGTCTTTAAAAGACATTTAGATGTAGAGCTTAGGGATATGGTTTAGTGGGGACTGTTAGTGTTAGGTCAGAGGTTGGACTCGATGATCTTGAGGTCTCTTCCAACCTAGAAATTCTGTGATTCTGTGATTCTGTGATTCTGTGATAAAATTAAGCTTGAGGTAGAAGGCTGGAGGAATCCCCTGGCTAGAACAGGAATGTGGTTGCCCTATTTAAAAAACCTGGTGAACAGTGCACTGCACAATCCCACGTTAGAGAAAGTTATTTGTAGAATCTGTGAGTAGAGTTTCTCCATGCATCATTGGCACATATATGTAGTAATATGAATAACCACTAATGTACATATGCAACAGATAGACCTAAAGCTCAGAACCCAAAAATCACAGCTCTGCATCTTGCCTTTGTCTGTGGAGATAGCTACTCATGAGTAATACTTCAGATTACAGCAACTTGTTTTACCCAGGCTTTAAGGAATGATATGAGTCTCATTAGTTTTTAAGGAGTCCTTTGTGCCAATCTAGGTCTGTATTTTTCTACAGACCTCTAAGATGGATTAATTGCTAATCTGCTCTTCCTGGAGACAGGACACTGTGGAGACTGTAAAATCACACATAAATCCCAGTGACTGGGAAGAAGAACACAGAAAGAAAAGAATGCCTTATCATGCTGATGATAGCCAAAAGAGATGAATGACAATAAGGAAGGAGTACAGCAGTCTTTGCTTCCTCTGGACCAGAATCAGCTTTGTCTCCATTTATTTAGGAGCAATGCTCCATCTAGTTGTTAAAGTGAATCTTGGAATCTGCTGAACTACTCCAGGATTTCTTTTCTTTACTTAGGAATTGTGCTGTCCACCTTTACATGTCTCACTTCCTACTTCTACAGCTACACTTTTTTCTTTATGTCTGAGTTATTAAAAACAAACAATGGCAAAAAACTTATTCATATCCAAAGAAAGAAAAAAAAGGCATGCAATGTTTAGTTAATGATATATGTCCTATGATGAAAACTTCTAAAAACTGTAACCATTTGCTCTTGTGATGTCACCAGAAATCTTTAACCATAATGATATTTTTAGACATGCTATAGGGATACCACAAACAAACATCAGCCACTGTGTCCTTTAACAGATCAGCAGTTCCATAATACTGAGCATAAAGGTCCAATTGAGTATTTGGCTTAAAACCACTGTTTATATTAATTGCTTCTGGTTTATACCTAACAACTGTTAAGTGACTGATGTGAATATTTCAGTGTTAGTCTTAGTCCCTTCACAATCTAGTTGCTATTATGCAGTCGTCTCATTTGTGTAGCTGGCAAAAGAAATAATTAAAGAGGTTTAATAAAAAATACCAGCTTCACTTTTACTGTAATAAATTAATAATACAGAAAAGATACCTAAATCTTCAGTATATTTGAAGTAAGGAAAAAAAAAAAAAAAAAAGGACCATGGAAAATGAATAAATTTATTGTATTTTAATTTTATAATGAATCAAAATATTAGTAGCACATGCAACAGACTTTATAAGTAATTCAGATAGTTAAGTATTATATACACTGTAACATAGAATCATAGAATCATAGAATATCCTGAGTTGGAAGGAACCCTTAGGGATCATCAAGTCCAACTCTTGACACCGCACAGGTCTACCCAAAAGTTCAGACCATGTGACTAAGTGCACAGTCCAATCTCTTCTTAAATTCAGACAGGCTCGGTGCAGTGACCACTTCCCTGGGGAGCCTGTTCCAGTGTTCAACCACTCTCTCTGTGAAGAACCCCCTCCTGATGTCAAGCCTACATCAATCAAAGCAAATAAATATTCAAGGATCTCAAATGAGATTGGAAAGCCAACGAGTGCTTAATAATTTCAATTTTATGGGAAAATGTAGAAAATTCAGCCATTTCTTCTGACTTCAAAATGACAGATCTTTTTCATGAAGTCATAGAATTTCTGATGATACCAAAATCCCGGTTTCAAAGGAGCTCAGTGAGGCTCAGGGACTCTTATCCCTAATGCTGGTCATTCCTCTGCACAGTTAAGCTTCTTTAGCAAAGTACTTAGCACTCTTTTTGGTGAGATTCCATCTATAGTGCACATGTAGTGTGTAAGAGGACTTAGTCCTCTATCATTAAAATCTGGCATGTCCCATGGGCATGAATTCACTTCTGAAAAATAAGGAAATAACATTTTCTTTTCCTAATATTCTATCATCTTAGGCACTTAAAAATACTACTGAGAAGGAAAATGGAGAGCCTTTAGCAAAATGAAGAAATAATTCTTTACATACTGTATTTTACAATCCACCAAAAAAAATAATAATAACAATAATACAATTTTTTATAAGACTAAATAATTCTCAAAGAAAGAAGCAGGTGGAAGGGGTCACTATAATTCTATGTATGTATACACATATACCTATACATATATATAGGGATGTAGATTTTAATATGAACTGTATAATTTTTAGGATGAGTAGCTGACATTGATGGAGATTAGGGAGAACTGGCTTTTCAGACATAATTTTTAAAATATTTTTTTTCAATATATATTATGCAAAGCAATAGGCAAAGGGGATGATTCCTTCTCTTTAAATAACGTATTTCTACCTGCTTTACTTGGCTTGAGCCTTCTTGTTGAACGAATAGTGACATATCACCCTACTCCTGTTCTACTGCTTCGCTCTAATGAGGCTGGGCAGATCTCATGAATTCTGAGGATAAATGAAGCTCTGATTTATTTATTTATTTATTTTTTATTTTGCAAGTCTAGATTGAGTTCACAGCCTTTCCCCTTCCAACCTCCACTGTGATTTAAATCCATTCATTTCCTTTCCTATGAATGTTTTCCCTTACATTTGATTTTCTAGAAAACAAGCTGTTGTCCTTGGTTCTATAATACCTACATGCATGTACCTTCATTTGGAGGTAGATATATATAGTTCAAATGAACTGAACAAATTCTCATGGTTGAGATTTCTAACCCACTGTGTGGGAAATTATACAAACACATTAGCAAACATATAATCTTTGTAAGAAGTATTCTACTCCGAAAAGTGTCTCTTTCTTCCTTATATCCTTCCTTTGTTCCTTCCTGCCTGCCTTTCTCCCTTTCTTTCTCACATTTTCTCTTTCTTTCCTTTTCTGCTTCTTTCTTTCTTTCTTTCTTTCTTTCTTTCTTTCTTTCTTTCTTTCTTTCTTTCTTTCTTTCTTTCTTTCTTTCTTTCTTTCTTTCTTTCTTTCTTTCTTTCTTTCTTTCTTTTTCTTTCTTTCTTTCTTTCTTTCTTTCTTTCTTTCTTTCTTTCTTTCTTTCTTTCTTTCTTTCTTTCTTTTTCTTTCTTTCTTTTTCTTTCTTTCTTTCTTTCTTTCTTTCTTTCTTTCTTTCTTTCTTTCTTTCTTTCTTTCTTTCTTTCTTTCTTTCTTTCTTCCTTCCTTCCTTCCTTCCTTCCTTCCTTCCTTCCTTCCTTCCTTCCTTCCTTCCTTCCTTCCTTCCTTCCTTCCTTCCTTCTTTCCTTCCTTCCTTCCTTCCTTCCTTCCTTCCTTCCTTCCTTCCTTCCTTCCTTCCTTCCTTCCTTCCTTCCTTCCTTCCTTCCTTCCTTCCTTCCTTCCTTCCTTCCTTCTTTTTTCCTTTATTTTATTCCCTTTCTTACTTTTCTCCTGACTACCTTATTTTTAATTCCCAAATAATACAAATTTTTCAAAGTAAAATATGAACATGTGTTTTCAGCAAAAGAGCAAAGCTAACGTTAGATCATCTTTTATTTTGAATGTATATTCCAACAGAAGATACAAGCAATCTGTAGGACAGTGTATTGAGAACAGATCTCATAAATGAGAGATGATTCCACTGAATGTTCTTCTAATGAACTTCTAATGAATACCTAATGCATATTTTATTTTTGTTTATTTATTTATTTATTCATTTTTCAGTAACATTTTCAGAAGCAGGAGGAAAGACTATTCCTCTATTTCCAGAATTTGGTCAATGCTTTACTCAAAAGAGACATCAAATTTAGACATATTTGGATTATCTTCAGGCAGTAAAAGAATGTTAAAGTGAGTATTCCTTCCCTTGGACAGACATATAAGTCACAAAACCTTATATAAATATATATAATATATAACCTTATAAACCTTTTATAAAAACCTCACTCACCGAAATGAAGGCTTTTTTCCTCACTGCTCATCTTTCTGTATTAGATAACATTAGACATTGGTGATATTTTGGAAAAGAAGGATTTAAAATTTTCTTGGGAAGGGGAGGGGAGGTCATCTAAATGAAGACAAGATAGATGTGAGATCAAAAAGTCCTTCCCTTCAGTGATTCCACTGATTCACTGATTAATGATAAAAAATATATATATATTTAGGTTTTGGATTTTCATTTTTTTCTGAGGGTTTAATCTTCTCCCAGGAACCATAGATGCTTAACACAGGGTTTCGAACACTCATCTCTGAACCAGAGTAGACATGACAGTGTTTGAACTTTGAAAAGTAAAATCTCATGTCTGAAAACTAACCTCATATCAGCTATTCTGAGTCACATCTCACCAGTTGGATGAAATGACCTCTAGAATTTCCTTCCAACCTCAACATGCTATGGTACACGAAGCTGATTATTCTCCCCCTCAATAAATAAATAAATAAAAATAAAATAAAAATACAACTTAGCTGAATTTTCAAATCTGTAATTTCAAAGTTGAGGTAAAATGCAATCAGATGAAATCATTCATCTCAGACTCTCATTCTCTATTAATGTAGTACATTCACTACTCCTAGACTCAAAGAGAGCACCACTTCTAGGACTACAATATAAAGCAGAACAATTAGAGACTTTATATGTCTATTACTCAGCTGATCTGTTGAATGATTAACCTAATTATTGGCAATCTTAAGAGATAGAACGAAAACATGATTCCTCATGTCTTTGCAGGAATGAATTGGAGCAGACAGATTGAATCTCATGACAAGGTTAAACCCTTTATTTTCAGTGACACCAATTATTTTGAGCACAAATACTTTAATTATCTCAACCAGACAATTAATAAATTGAACTTACAAAAATCAGGCACCAATGTGAAACTGTCCAGCATACACATTATTTTTTCCTTAAAGATATAAATCATGAAACCTTTCAAAAAGGTTTTTTTGTTGTTGTTGTTTTTTTTTTTTCCAGCTTATTTTTTTTCAGCAAAAAGCTTGAGGATTCACTCTCTCTCTCTTTACTATCATCTAATACAGTGCCAAAAGACATATGTTGACAAGAGGAAAAACTAAGCTCCCTAGTTCATAGCAAAAGTGTAGTATAAAAGTAAACTAACCTACTTGGAAGCTCTTTGGATCTGCCTTTTATAAGAGCTACATCAGTAATGTGTTCCTTGCTCCTGATACATGTATGTTCAACATTTCCCCCATAAGAGCAGACCTTCTGTACACAACTACTGTTGTACTCCAGGAGCTCTCCTTTTGCAATACTTAATAAGAATTTATTTAATAAGCAGATCTTAAAGAAGGCAAACCTGGCTAAATCATGGTTCCCTGTGAATATAACTTGCTTATTTTATGGAGTTGTCTGTAGCTAATTTTTTGGAGTTGATGTTTGGAATACAGAAGTTCTTGATTCCAAACAACAGAAAAGTATATTGCGAAAAAGTGTTCCTCTGCCTAGGACAATTACCAAGATTTTATGTATGAGCATAAGCTCAAAATGTTGAGAATGTCCTACAATATATCTAACCAATTAGGCAATGCAGAACATGCAAATGGAAAATCTTTCCTGACACATAAGGTGATTTGGTGAAGTCTCATGACAGGAAATGAGGTTGCTTTTATATATTAACTTGCATAACTACAAAGGTTTCAGATGCCATAAAACTATATAGGGCTTTTAAAGTTCAGCCTCCATAACTGCATTGACAGCCTAAGGCAGAATATTCCACGGGTTCACGTAAAGACTAAATTCCCTTTATTGGTTCTAATTTATTGGTATTAAGATGCAATACCCTAAATAGCTCTAACCAGGTTTAAACTGGAGTTTGAAACTTACTACAAAGCCCAAAGGCAATAGGACTACCTTGTTACTATACAGGGATCAGAGATTGTATCAACACCTCAGACCAGATATAATCAGTACCTCTGAAGTCATCTGAGAATACAAGACAAGAGCAATAGACAGAGATTTACTGGGTTCTGCTGGGATAAATAAGTCTTTTCCTCTTTCTTTTACATTTTTTTTCCCTTTCCCTTTCCCTCACCCTTTCTCTCTTTTTTTTTTTTTTCCCTTTTCTTTTACTATCTTTTTCTTCCCCTTCCCCTTCCCCTTCCTCTTTCTTTCCCTCTCCTTCTCCTCCTTCACCTTCACCTTTTGCCCTTACCTTCACCTTCTTCTTATTCCTTTTGAATTTTATTTTGCCTTTTTTCCTGTGCTGATATGATATGGTCATTATACATATATATATTGTGTCAGCCTCCACGTTATATATATATATACATGTATATATATATATATAACAATATATATATATAACATATATATATATATAACATATATATATAACACCACAATATATGGCTCACAATAGCTTAAAACAATCAATTTCAAACCCAGACACAGGAACAGTCTCTGAATTATATTTGATATGTTTTGTCTTGTACTAACTGATTGTAAGACATTGTCAGAAAAACAATGTATTTCTCACTTGACAGCAGACTTTTAACAATTGTTAAAGCTAGAGGGCATGGCCTAAACTTAGTCAACTGATAAGGCCAGGACATAAGGAAGCTAAAAAAAAAGGAATCCTGTACTTGGAGAGAAGTGAGAATGGTCAAAGGCAAACTGAGCTGAATGACAGCCGACAAGTATCAAAACTCCTGAAACTCCTGCTGGGAAAAAACAACAACAACAACAACAACAACAGAAGGTTAACATTTCATTAGGTCTTAAAATAACACAGAATCACAAAATCATCTCATCTAGGTTGGAAAAGACCTCCATGATCACCTAGACCAACCTCTCACCTAACACTGACAAATCCTCCACTAAACTATACCAGTAAGCTCTACATCTAAACATCTTTTAAAGACCTCCAGGGATGGTGACTCAACCACTTCCCTGGGAAGCCTATTCCAATGCCTAACAACCCTTCTGGTAAAGAAGTTCTTCCTAATATCCAACCCAAACCTCCCCAGGCACAACTTTACCCTTTCCCTAATCATCCTATCACTGGGCATGTGGGAGAATAGACCAACCCCCCCCCTCACTACAGACTCCTTTAATGTACATATAGAGAGTGATTAGGCCACCCCCAAGCCTCCTCTTCTCCAGACTGAACAATCCAAGCTCCCTCAGCCGCTCCTCTTAGGACTTGTTCTCCAGACCCCTCACCAGCTTCATTACCCTTCTCTTCTGCCCAAGGTACTTGCTCAAGTAACTTGATGTCCTTGTAGTGAGGGGCCCAAAAGTGAACACAGTACTCAAGGTACGGCCTCACCAGAGCCAAGTACAAGGGGACAATCACTTCCCTGGACCTGCTGGCCACACTGTTTCTTATACAAGCCAGGATGCTGTAGGCCTTCTTGGCCACCTGAGCACACTGCTGGCTCATATTCAGCCAACTATGACCAGGTTGAAACTAGATGCAGTTTAAGAAACCCTTCACTTACAGTATCATATTGTGTTTTAACTCTTGGTGGGAAACTGTGATTTGTTTTTGTTAATAAAATAAGAAAATTGAGCGGTTTCAGAAGGTTGCACTTTATACAGTCCACAGTGTGTGTATATATATATATATATATATATATATATAAATGAAAAGTTCTACATATATATATTTTTATAAATCAATATATATAAATAAAAAGTGAAGAAAAAATCCTTGAAAGAATAGATTGGGTAATCTAATTATTTTATATTCAAACTGGGAGAAGAAAGTAACAAGAAGTACATTTGGTTCTTTCTGATTTTTTCACAGTGCATGGATCAACAGCTGTGACTCTGAGCAGTCCAACAGCACCTTCTTTGCCAGGGTTATGACAAGAAAATGGCAGCAAGCTGCATAAGAACTGAGGGTGCAATGAAACTCAAATTTTGGCTGTGAAATAATGTGAGATTACAGGAACAGGTAAGATGTGCTCCTCTAGGAACCACTGTTCCTTCAGAGGAACAGGAACAAATTTGACCTCAAGTCATTTCTGTCTCCTATACAGGCTCGAAACTATGATTTGTCTCTCCCTACTATTATATATCCTATATTTTCCATTCCTAGTATATTTATAAGAAACAAGTGCAAAGAATTTAAAAGTGCAAAGGATTTAAGACACTGATAATTCAGAGGAATTATACACAAAACGTTAAAAAAAAAAAAAAAAAAGGAAAGGAATGACAGTGCTCTATTAATTAACTATCGAAGTATTTTGAATTTACAATGGCACTGTACATCTGTGCTGTATCTGCGGTGTCTCAGCCATACAAAACATCCTGTTTTATACCAATATATGTGGCAAAATATGTAATACTTTACAAGATCCATTCCTTTGTGACATGGGGCTTTGGAAAAGCCACTTGTAAGAATCACGCAAGGCTGTGCATGCACAAATCCCATTTGTAGCAATTAGTCTCCAGAACTGGCAACTTGCTTTACACTGCTGTGTACTTCAAAGAGAACAATAAAAGAAACAAAAATTTTTACCTGTCTTTCAAATTACGACCTTTTCAATGGAAGCAAATAGCTTATATGGAGGTTAACTCATATTTTAATACTTATCCATTATCATTTCTTATAAAACAAAATTTTCCTCACTTTTTCTTCATATTTAACCTGTCTGTTTGTGGCTTGAGTTTTTGTCTTTGTTTCTGAGCAAAGCTAAAGCTCAGAAAGCATGATTCACTGGACAGACCAAGTCTTACATTAGATTACATGTATGTCTGTTTTACCTTGTAGAAACAAAACTTTGAGAAAAAGAATCTTCCCTAACTGGCGTATGGCACTATGATATAGGGCTCTAAGATTTACCTTCTAAGGCAAGTACCTTTTTATCCTTGCCTTCCATCTATGAATTGAATGATTTTCATCAGCTGACAAATTTGGATTTATACCTGTTGTTCTGAACCACCTTTGCTATTCTAGAATCTGTATGCTCACTGTAAGATGAGTAACAAGTAAAGGTATTACAGAACCCAGAAAAAAATTGACTATAACAGACCTTCACCTAATCTACCCATTTGTTCTGATGCAGGATCCAGTATACCCCATTTCATTTCTGACAGATTTGTAACCCAGTCTTTAATGCTTCTGACAAAGACCTTCCTGGGCAACATATGCCACTACTTCTGCATCAACATGTATTAATGAATATTGTGTAAAGCCCTGTAGAGCCTATCAAAGATATTTCAGTTCAGTGCTGAAGGTTGAACAGCAGCAACTTCTCATTCTATTAGATTTTCTAGGCATTTTACAGTCACATTACAGAAGTTTCACTCAGATTACATTCCTTATGTGCCCTACGGGAATGTTATTAGACAACAAGTCCCAGGTAATAGAGAACCATAAAGAGTTAAAACTGTTTGACCTCACCTGGAGGACTCATAAATTCATAGTGAAACTTCTTTCAACTATTGATCAGATAAAGTTCTTCTTGAAGGCAACAGAAATTTGTTACATGTCGAAAGTAATAACATCTGTCTCTTCTGTACCTGACAAGGACTAAAATTTTCAGGAGTAGTTCCTAAACATTTTGTTATTGTTATTTTTGTTGTTTTCCGATTTCTAATTTCACTACGTATTTCTAGGATACTCTTTTATATAATGTAACATGTTTAGCTATTCTGAAAGATGTGATATATGTAATATATATGTAAAAACATGTATATAAGTATGTAAATATGTAATAAAACACGTTTCTCCCTTCTTTAACCACACATCTGAATTTACATTAAATAAATAATTAAAAAAAAATTATTTGAATGTGCAAACACTATATCTTCAGTATTATAGCTAAATTTGAATCTTTTTCCCGCCTAAAGCAATTATAATTTTCCTTTTCTTTTGTTTGTTTATGAAAAGGTGAGAACTTGTAATAATAAGATAAGAGACTGGAAATCTAGAGGCCGTGTACATTTACATATGTGTTCACAGAAAAGGCTATAAAATGACTGACCTGTAAGACGTACTTGCAGTGACATCTTGCATTGGAGCTGTTTCTGGTAAGGTATCAGTTATCTCAGGAACAAATTGGAAATTATGCAGTATCATTTGTGTTGGGTATACATAAAGAAACTATCAGTTTCTACAGTAATCAGATTTCTCAAGTGTACTTCAACACTTACAATGACGTCTTCACAAGATTTTCATCAAAAGATTTGAATAAGAATAAGCTATTGTAAGATTTTCACAACTTGAAAGCATTGCTTTCTTGAAATGATTGCTCCTGTGAGAAACAAAATTAGGAAGTCTGGATTACTAAGTACCATTCCCTGCTTTCTGACCTGAGGTAAAACTGTTTTGAGTATCTTTCATTTAACAAAGAAAGACCAATAAGTTCTGCATTTTTTATTCATTAGAATATTGTCCAGACTTAACACCATATGAATTTCCTGTCTTTAAACATTTTTCTATTTATCTTTTCAGAAAGATCAACTTCAGATTACTAATCTACAGTTCATACTTTATTACTGAAGTTACTACTCTTGGTCTCTAACGAAAATCAGTTGTGCTGGACTATGTTTAACAGCAGTGATCTGTATATGTATTATGGAGACATTTACCCTCTTGTTCAAAGATATGCTGTGCACACAGCTCACTACCCTTCACCATTATCTTAAGGACAGTTTTGGCAGCTAGTAATTTGGAAGGTGTAATTGTCTTAACAGCCATGAAATGACAAATTGTAGGCTACTGGCTATGACAAGTTCATCTGATTTTCTGAACTATGCATATATATTCCACATGCGATTTAAATAGCTCAAACTAGGAAAGTCAGAAAAATTGAACTTGAAAACTAGTTAGCTGCATTCCACTGCTTCTGCTTTTATCATTTAGTTTCCCTCCATGTACCCAGTTTTCTAGAGTTGGTCTGGTATATCGTTAAATCATAAATCATTAATGATTTTAAGTCTTTTTCTTTTCTTTTTCTTTTTCTTTTTCTTTTTCTTTTTCTTTTCTTTTTCTTTTTCTTTTTCTTTTTCTTTTTCTTTTTCTTTTTCTTTTTCTTTTTCTTTTTCTTTTTCTTTTTCTTTTCCTTTTCCTTTTCCTTTTCCTTTTCCTTTTCCTTTTCCTTTTCCTTTTCCTTTTCCTTTTCCTTTTCCTTTTCCTTTTTCTTTTTCTTTTCCTTTTCCTTTTCCTTTTCCTCTTCCTCTTCCTTTTCCTTTTCCTTTTCCTTTTCCTTTTCCTTTTCCTTTTCCTTTTCCTTTTCCTTTTCCTTTTCCTTTTCCTTTTCCTTTTCCTTTTCCTTTTCCTTTTCCTTTTCCTTTTCCTTTTCCTTTTCCTTTTCCTTTTCCTTTTCCTTTTCCTTTTCCTTTTCCTTTTCCTTTTCCTTTTTTTCTTTTAATTGACAAAATTCATACTGTTCACATCCATAGCAATGGTTCTCTTTGTCACGGCCCAAACATGATGTGTACTACACCCCTAATAACCCTAATAAAGTTTCCAAGCTAAATTTTTCTGCTTATGTCCTGGGAAAATTAACTCTCCAAGAAATATAATTTCCTTTTAAGCTGTAATACTTCCTTTCTTGAAAAATAAAGTCTGGTGACCATTGGGTATTCTAGAACAGTTTGATATGTTTTTGTGACACTGCAAAAGGAACAGGAGCTTTGTTTTTTCAGTACCAAATCCATTTTAAGTTTCATCTTCTTCAAACATCTGCAATGTTCCAGCCTCAGTACATTGTAAGAGTGTCTAGACAGGGTATCAGCAACTGCAGCACCTTGCTGTGCACTTGCTCTGCCTGCAGATTGTACTACATCATGCACAGACATGGTCTTTGACATCTCACCAACACACGTTTTTGCTGTTTCCCAAGGAAAATCATCATTTGTTTTGTGTATAAATGTGCAGCAATCTAATATGCACAAGTATTTTCTACAGGTTTTTCCTTAGCCACTGACAGCAAGTCATTCCTTCTGAATATGAACATGCAAAGTCACAGCATCAGTTAACGTGTCAGCAGTGTATGCAACAGCATTAGAGGACCATCAATCCTGTGCCTGCATTCTGCAAAGTAAATATAGTGCATGATTTATTGCATCTGATTCCCAATTCTTTCTCCCTCACTTCTGAGTCACTATGCCTGACTCTGCATGTCTAGGTTTTTAATTCTAAATTTCTAATAGTCATGCTTCATCCTAAAGGCTGATAGAAGAATTTCAGTATTTAGGGCAAGAATGTGGTGTTCAATACTGCATAGTAAATCTGCATTTTATCAAAGTCTTAGACTAATCTAATCCTATATTTGCTCTCACCAGTCAAAACAGCTTCTAAAATGATGCAGAAAACCAACACCCTGCATACTGTTAAACATTAACATCTTTTAAAAGTTCTGAGATTGTGGTTGATTTTTGATTTTGTTTTTTTTTTTTTTGTTTGTTTTGTTTTGTTTGTTTTGTTTTGTTTGGTTTGGTTGTTTTCTTGCTTTTGTTCAGGGCTTCACTTGTGATTGTCAATCAAGAACATTGGAGCATATTGACTTTCCTCATCAGCCTTTCACAAAGTAAATACGTTTGCTGTCTCTAGAAAATACCAATTCGCTACTAAATTCAGAAGTATTTAGTATTTTCTGTGTCCAAGCAACAAAGAACACGTTTGGTGGACGTATGCCAATATTCACTTTCCATTACATTTTGTTGATTTATTTATTTAAAGATCTGACTTTTAGGAAGTGAACACAAATATGTGGACTTCCTCTTTTCAGTCCTGACCATATAATGATGAAGTTCTGTGGTGCTTTCGAAATATTACTTTTCCTGTTTTCTCCTAACTTCACCTGAATTTAATACCTAGGAAGTAACCAAATGCAAACAAACAAAAAGTATTAGAAATAATGTATTTTGTCATTCATTCTTTTCTTTTCTCTGCTTGATGGACAAAAAGCCAATATAATTGTAATTTTCACTGGAATAATATTACTTTATATGCAGTTATTTTATTACCTTGTATTGAATATTCAGAGATTGACTGCCTTTCCTATTAGAGAGGCTTACCAAAATTTCATGATTCAGTTAAAAAAAAAAAAAGCAAGGAAGCAAGGAATGCTTTTCATTGTTTGTGACATGGATCCTTGTAACCATTTATCTCTGATAAATTTTGATTTTACTCTGGAATGATGACATAAACCAAGCAGAGATCCTCTCACGACAGAAAGATTGGTGAGGAAAACTCCACAAGTCACTTAGGATGGTATTCATCTCACTTAACTTCAGACATCTACATCTGAGTTAATCACTGCATACTCCCTTTATAGTCAATGGAAAGAAATAAGCAGTTTTAGGATGCAATTTATCTGCCCTATTCCAGATATCTACTTTAGGAGAGAATCAATCACTGTTTCAGGCTGTCTTCTCACCATTGACTATAAAGGTAGTCCACAGTGACTAGGTCAGATGTAAATGTCTGCCTTTTAGACTTTTATGTTTGATGAGGTAAATCTTGCCATGAGATATAGTGGAAGAAATGGTTAGCTGAGGTAAAATATCCCCGTATAACTGTGGAAATAGAAGGCTTTGTTCTATTTTTTGTTTTGTTTTGTTTTGTTTTGTTTTCTGGCTTTCTCTGTCTACACTTCTTTACAGTAGGTAAAGTTCAGACTGAAAGTCAGAATGTCTTTAGTATGCTTTTGTGCTGATTACACATCAGAAAACTTCATATATGCATTTTAATTCCGTCAAACAGAGATTAAATTCAAACAGAGATTACAAATTCAGATCCTCAGACGGGAATGCTGGGCAAGAATGAAGAGAAATAAATGTGAAACTGCTTTGCTAAACATCCTCATACCAAATCAGCACCTGACTGATAACTGGCATACACATGGAAGATGTCTTGGAAACTGGCATACCACTCCTGGCAGTTCTGGTAGAAAAACTGAGATCAAAGAGCATTTGGGTCCAAGGGAACCAGAAGACTTCTGTGTTTCCCCCGGTTTGTCCATTCTCTGCTGACCTGGCACTTAGAAACTGCCAAAACTTTAAAGCTACAGTGTGCTGATAAAGCTAAAAAAGCAGATCAAATTTAATAGATTGTCTCCTCTAGATTTGAAACACTATCATATGTATTCATAGCTCTAATTTTGCATAAAAAGATGAAGGAGTTGTGTTTCTTAATTAACTTGGGGGGTGGGGGGGAGGGATTAGCCAATATCATTTGCATGAACAACATTCTTTATATAAGCATTTCAGTTAAAATCCATTAATTATTGGTTGAGAGCATCAGATTGCTGTCACCCTCTGCATACAAACAAATTTTATGCTCCCAGATCAAAAGCTTGGTCATATACCATATAGTATTTAGATTTAGAAATGAAAAGTGAAGGGAAAAAAGATGTTTCTAACCTGCAAGATATGTATATTTTTGTTAGTAAAGGTTCTGCTCAACAGACCCATATGTCACTGGACCAATATAATACTTGGGTGGCAGGAAACTCCAGAAGGCAATTCAAATCCTGGCAGGGCTGATGTACCTTCTGAAGGTATCCAGGAGTGCAGCCATCTTTGCCAAGATGTACCATGGCACCCTCTCCTATTCTGCCGCATTCCATGTCCAGATCATGGAAAATGTCATAGCTCCTCTTTGTGGTATAAGCTCGTTTTCTCTCCATGAAAATCTGCATGTAAGTACAGACACCATTTACAAAGGGAAAACTAGTGTGTACATACAGAATAAGAAGTTTGCACACCCAAGTTCTATAATCTAGAAGTAGCTTATTCTTTTCCTCTTCACCCTTTACAGAGAGTCTAGAGCTTCCAGTTTCATAAAGTAAATGTCACAGTAAAGTCAGAAAAAAATAAAACTTTGTAGTACAAACTGCAGCTGCAGTCTACAGCAGGTGACATTGGTTTCAAATAGTACTGATGGAGTCCATAGGACCATCTATAGTATTTGTAAGAAATGGATACTGGGTTTTGAAACTGGCAACACTCAGCAGAAAAGTTGTCTAAGTTTGTAGCAGTATTCAGAGAGAAACAAATGTCAGCAGTGGTCAGGTAAGACCTGACCTAGTAAGAGCTGCTATCCCATAACATCTAGAGCATTAACATTATCTCATGTTTTGATCTGGAAGAATATCAAACTTTTGAGGAAAACTTTTGGAAACAGACGACTGACATTACCTATTTCAGAACAGTATTATCAGTTTTTACCTGGCACAAAAATTTGCATCAAGAATTTGCATTGTTAATTTGGCCTTTCACTGCAAGTACAAATATAAAAAATGACTCTTTGTGATGGGCATAATTTTGTTTTGAGCCCATTTTTCTGTTACTATCTCTCTTTCTGCATAGAGCTTTTGAGAAATGTTTCCCTTATCCTCCTAGTCACTATAGAAATGTCATTCTCCAGAAAATGGGAAACCTGGATTGTAACCTGTACAGCATCTTAGTAGCTTTTGGGTGTTGAGGTCAGGGTGGAGCTTTAAATAATTTTCAGAACAAGAGAATCACAAATAGGCTTGATAAATTGAATTAATATCTGGATTCTACTTTATTATTATTATTATTATTATTATTATTATTATTATTATTATTATTATTATTATTATGTATTTTATTTTATTATTTTAATCTTTTTTTTTTTTTAATTTTATTTTGAGCAGACAGTCAGGAAATATCAGAATCTATTGTATACATAATCCACCTTTTTTGTAGAAGGATTTGGTTATAGACTGGAGCAACTTTACATAAAGGTGTTCTAAGTCTGCATAATTATGGATTTACCCAAAGGACCAGGATAGCTTCACTTAGCCCAAGAATTTACATGCATACACACACAAATAAAAATTTACTTATTACTCCCTTCTTGGACTATAGTTACATGTATACAACTATATAGTTGTTAAAGCCTCAGAGACTTATGTGGTTCATAAATAAATGTATTTTATACCACACCATGAAAATAAATATTTCTTATAATATTATGTTTTCATTAAGGCATGCAATTAAGTTAGACACAGGAATGGTCCAGATTCTTGGCTTCACTCTTTGAGATGCTTTAGTAGCATAAATGGGCTATAAAGTCAATTTAACAAAGCAGATGAAGATTCTTGTGTAGAGGGAATGTGAAATGGAAATATGCCACTTCTCTTGCAATACTGATTGGATTATAACAGCGTGTTTCAGAATGTTGCTGTGTAACCGTGAACCCTTTGAACATAATGGCCCTTTGGAATTAGACTCACAAAATTAGGTCTGGAATCCGCCCCAGGACTGCAATACAATAACAAATCCTTTATGTCTCACCACCTGTGTCCAGTGTATATGTGCACAGCTGAGAAGCTAGACAATGTATTTAACAACTTATTTAGACCACAGTCTAATAATAAAAAAAAAAAAAAAAAAAAAAAGCCAACAATCATCATGATACAATATTAAGAAACTCCTTGATTATGTCCGAACTGTAACTGTATGCAGACATCAGGACATCAAGTTTGGCTATACATCTCCCACTAACATACATATATGATATTTGTTTTGGAGATGCATGTTTTTCCACTGCCAGATTGATTTTCTCATTGCCTTTATTCTTTCACCAAGGCAGTCTTTACTGTTCTGAGTTACTATGAAGACAAATACATTCTGCATCCGACTCAATCAGGCTTTTGATCTTTGCCTGACTGCAAGTATACAAGATGTGGGCAATTACAAAGGTTCATAGAAATTTGCATTTGGGGAAAGAAATGCAGATTGTAACTGTTTCTAATGTTTTCTGCAGCTTATGTGACAAGCCCCTCAGGAAACAGTGTTTTGGATGCTAACTCTCTTGTTACCATATTAATTGCCTTTGTCATGACAGTTTTGGCATCTGAAAATGGCTGGGAACATGCTGTGCTCCTCAAGAGACCAATCAAGGGCAGGGGAAATTGGTTTATTGGTTCCCAAAGCAGCCTGCACTAAAGGTGCCGCTATTCAAGCATAGTTTTGAGTCTTGAATGAGGAGCCAAAGATACTTCAGGCTAAGGAAAACAGAGCTTTCATTTAGAAAGATGAAGGGGAAATTGCAAAGTTTATTTCTCTGCCAGGATGATTTCTGCAGTCAGCCTTTGTGTGCAAATCTGTGTGTCAGAGTACAGAGGGTGGGACCTAGAACTAGGACTGCCAAAATCCAGTGAGGTCCTAGACTTCCCATTGGGGATCCTGAACATCTTTATTTTTAAATGAACTTCAGCTAAACTTGCTGAAGTGCTTGCTTTTAATCTGTTTTTCCTGTCATCAAAGAAACTAATCACAAGGACAGAGCACAAACTGGAGAAAAGGTATTAAGGGATAAATATTGGGGATAAACCATTATGAATATCATTTTAAGTGATGCTGGATTTATAATGTAAGAACAAGAAAATGTTAATTTCTGATTTTATTTCTTTCTTTGAGAAGAGCAACAAGCAGCCATTATGCTGTAGGTAATAGTCTGTAGGTGGTAAAAGGATGGGTAACAATGACAAGTGGTGGGGCACCAAGAGAAACTGGAAGAAAAAGAACATTAGGAAATGAAGATCACATATGCATAAAAAAAAAAAAAAAGTAGTTGGCACGAGAGAAAGAGAAAGAGAAAGAGAAAGAGAAAGAGAAAGAGAAAGAGAAAGAGAAAGAGAAAGAGAAAGAGAAAGAGAAAGAGAAAGAGAAAGAGAAAGAGAAAGAGAAAGAGAAAGAGAAAGAGAAAGAGAAAGAGAAAGAGAAAGAGAAAAAAGTGGCAGTGACAGATTCGATTACTAACTTCATGTTATGACCAGAAAACTCGGATCCTGTAAAAAATCAGTGATACAGCAGAATTATGTCTATAATATTAAAAAATGGAAGAGTTCATGCTTTTCACCATGAACTTCAGGAGATATAAAGAAAGTGTACAGCCAGACACTACTATCTTTTCTGTGCCTCAAAAAGACAGGGAAGACATTCTGAGATTTTACTGACATAGGCAATATATATATTTTTTGAAATAGTGAAACGATTGAGATGGTAATACTGTAGGGCCAGAAGAGTAAATTTATTTCAGATGGTTCCAATAAGTGTGGAGAGGGAATAGAAGGGAGGGAAGTAGGCTAAAAAAGATGCAAAAAAAAAAAAAAGACAAGCAAGGCAAGCTTGGTTACTAGCTTGATGTAGGCAGAAAGCAAGAGAATAAGCTGCTTTTTTTCTTTTTTTTTTTTTTTTTTAATAAATATATTTGTCTTCCTTTTAGCTAGTTGTAACCCATTCTTGATCCTTATGTCAAAACAGGTGTGGGGGAGAAAGAAATAGGAAAGCCTATGTGCTTTCATCTTGCATTGCATTAGCCACTTTTTCCTGTCTTGAGAATCCGCTGCACTGAGCATTCCCTGCAAGAGTGGCTCACTTATCTCTCACACAGTACTCACTCACACTAAAGCTCATGCATCTTTACATACGCACACCAGAGGTCACAGAATACATCTTTTATGTCCTGAAGGCCTCAGCAGAAATTGTAAGTGCTTCCTTAATGTAGACACATCTCAGAATAGCACAGAAACCTGCAGAAACACGATAGGGAGCACTGTGCCTCTGGAAAGAAAATGCAGTATTTTAGTAACCAACAAAATAGTAAATTTTACTGCAGAATTTAGCTCTAGCAAGCAATCAAAATGGATGAAGTAAGAAATTATGCAACATATTTCCTGTTTCCTTCTTCCCCTTATTTATATGATGCATTTTTGCAACAAAACAGAAGCCATGAGTCAGGAAGAGGCACCAGGATCAGTAGGATTTAAGTGAGAGCATCAGCATGTCATGACAGATTGTGAATGGCATTGCATCTATTATTCATTTCTTGCTCACATCCAAGTCCACAGTTAAGGGAAGTGATTTGACAGGCAAGGCATGTACGTAAATTGCCCATCAGATGATATAATCTACTACTGAAGGAACATTTCAAATGGCCCAAAATACAACAAAAAACATAATACAGCCTGCATACTAAGTGCATAATCGTCCAAAATGCATGCCCTGAACTTTACAGCCCTTCTCATTTGCAAAGTTCAAGAATTCTCAGGAACTCACAGAACACTATATGAATTTTCAAAATAGACCATAGTTTTAAATGCATCGCAGAGTTGGAGGAACTGTCCTTACATCAGTGTTCTGGGATTTGTCAAGAGAACATTAAGACACGTATACAGGTAGCTCTAACTACTTACAGGTTCCAATGTAATACACTACCAGAACACCAATGTTTCTTCTGTAATTTCTGTTCAAGAAGATCTCAAAATACATCTTTTGTAGGTAGTTATCCTGATTAAGTTAGTTGCATTTAGTTGCACTACTAGCAGTACACATCCTCCCCTTCTCCCCACCTTTTTTCTTAGTTGAAAAATAAATCAAACAAGATTTCTTGCATTGACCAGACATTCCAGGATAGATATAAAATATCTGATGCCCTTTCTGTTTGCTACAGCATGAAAGAAAATAGTCTCTTAAAGCTGTAAAGAAACTATTAGGAGAAACAGTTTTTTGTCATCTGTGACTTGCCTCCTACTACAGCTGAGTAAATACGTAACTTTGTTCTTCCACTACCAAGGAGATCAGAAATGGCTTACTATTTTTCTACCTGTATTTCTTCTTTGAGCATTACTAAGATGGGAACATGGGGTAGAGTCTTTTTGATCCCTCCTTTCAGGTTTCATTGGTTTTCAACTTATGGAAATTTGTATATGCATATGGCAATGTAAATAAGACTGGAAATTTTCATGACATTTTCTAGGTTTTCTAAATTTTATTGAAATTGCTTGAAGAACTTTCTTGGATGTTGTATAACCTGCCACAGAATCCAGTATCAACAATATTTGCCAAAATCTGCTGAAGATTTTCAGTAGCCCCAACTCAGACTATTTTTGTTCTGAAACATTGCACTGAAAATAAGGAAAAATACTTTGATACAATTTGGGGAAAGGGGGAGGAGAATAATGCCTTATATCCTATGTTTAGAAAAAATATGTGTAAAAAAGATGGCCCAAATAAGACCACTGCTGTTTTGCACTTGCACTGCATACCTTTAAATGTTTTTGCAAAGGGTAAATCAGGCACAACCTACATGCTGCTTACCAATTAGACTGGAGGAGGTCACAGAAGTTATAAGCCCCAGAAGAAGCAGTCCCAGCTATACTATCCATTTTATTTGTCTGTTGAAGAAAACAATGTGCTGTATCCAAGAGCACTTTGTCCTGAAGTGACTAATGCTGCTGCTGTAGTGTAGTTGGAGGACAGCATGTTAGGCATAAAGAATCAGGATCCTCAGCAAGAAGCACAGCAAGAAATCAGAGAAGTATATTCTAGCCATAGAGAAGAGACAGGAGAGATGAATAGGATACAAGAGCTGAATTCTTCTCTTTTACCTCAGGAAATGAGATAGGCATATAACAGACATGCAGTCTGCTTTACATCTTGAAATGCCTGGCTCTTCAGGAGCAAATGATATGTTAAAAAAAAAAAAAAAAAAAATTAGGTAAAGAGAGAGAGAGATTTGGGTTGGGTAAAGAACCCTAAATTCTGCTTTTCTGTGTTTTAGTGGTTCTTTTATTTCCCTCTGTATTTTACCCAGAGACCCTGATTATTGCATTGTATTACAGCAGCAGTTATGTCAAAGGAAAAGGTTTCGTAGAAGCTTATGGTCACAGAGCAAGAGAAAGTCCAACATCCTATTCACATAGGGACTGTTATTGTTCAGTGCTTGGCTAGACTGGCCAAATCTTGCATAGCCCTGTGGTTGGAGATGGCACAGCTACCCTGGGTAGTTTTACTGTGTGCTCCACAATGGTCATAGGATAAAGTTATTCCAAACATCCAAGCTGAAGTTTGAAAATAATTATTTGTGTCCACTGTCCCTTGTTTTTACCATCCTTATAATCCACCCTATGCCTTGTTTTTTTCCTTTCATTACTCTGTCACGTGCTATCTTTTACAGGAGTTCCTTGCAACATTTTTTGTTTTGTTTTGCAGCAGAATTTGTTAGTTCTATCACTTGTTCAACTGTCATTGGCTTAAAAAGAGACATTAGAAAACTCCCAAATTGTTCAGGAAATATATCACTGGAAATCTAATTTTCAAAATTCAAAGTTGTTAATTCATGAGTTCAGTGATGATTTTATGATTGAATATGGTTTGAAGGACAGGTGCTGTGCCTATACATCATCAGACAAACTTCTTGACTTCCTCATGCCATCTTGAAGATGACAGTATAGACAAAATTCATCTATTGTGCCTTTAAAATATACTGCTGTCTACCACAAGCATGGTTTTGACCTTTGGGGTTTTGCTTTATTGTACATTTGTTTCTTTCTCAGGCTATTCATTTGTTATCCTGGCTGTAGATCTTTTCCTGCTCATTATTCTAAGTACAATTGTCCTCAACTGTTTCTCTTTTCTCATCTACCCCACCTACCCTGCTTACTGTTGCTTCTTTCCCTCTGATCACTTTGTACCATGGCATCTGTGCAATATTGCATTACTCATTAATAACTTCCTAGAGTACTTTACCAATGGAAGAAGATAGTTAAAAAGTCTTTGTGGAGCAGTTTAAAAAGAAACATGTCCAGATTTTGGTAAAATAATTCACAGATTTTTCTTGACTTGAGTAACCAGCAAAAGTTTTTCTTTTTTTCTTTATTTTCTAGTGAATTCCAACATGCCTCTTATTATCACTACTCATTGTATTTTCTACCTGAATGTGTAAAAGTCCCTCCTGCTTCTTTTAACAGAATTAAACACTAATTATAAGCCCCGCATCAGAATCAAAACTCTGTTTAGCTAACAAATAAACTTTTTGGTGATAAAAAATGACACATTGTATTACAATACCTTTCTTTTGGTTCAAACTTTTTTTCCTTTCTAGAAAGAGTTCAGAGTTTGTCATATAATGTACAGAAGTAAAATGAACCCACAAAAGATCTCCTGAGAAATCTACTAAAGTGGATTTCCACAGTAGATATATTAAAGTGGGTGTAAGGCTAATAGGAAGCCCTGATCATAGATCCAATAAAAAACTGTGGGGCAGGAATCAGTGAATTTACATAGACTCAGCTAATAGCATCAGAACTGCTCAGTTTGGTTCATAGAGAATAAGGAGACCTTTGTCACTGACTAAAGTTAGGACTGGAAACATCTTGATTTTCTTGGTTACATTTGAACTTATGAATGTGAGTTTATGACACTGAAATCTGAGCATGCAGACTGGCGGGTTTTCATACTCATTTCAGTTTTAGAGCAACATTTATTTTCTTTTTTTGTTCTTCCTTCCTCCCTTTCATCTCTACACTTGGAGATCCACACATAGGAACGCAGGCAAATAGTTGCATTGCCACCAGCAATCAGTCTTGGGCAGTGAGAGGACCAGATACAGCAGTGGAAAATTGCCTTTCAATCTAAATACCTCCTTTGAGTGAATCCAGGACTCAAGCTATGAGCAGCCTCCTCTCTCAGGACAGAGGTTTTGTATACTCAGACTGACCTCATCAACAGTGATGCCATATGATCACAGTACTACACATTCAAGAACTCAGTAAACAAATACTTGTTTCATTAAAACCAAAGCATTTCACATGAAAACAAACAAACAAAAAATCTCTCTTCATAATAGTCCATAACCTGTCTATCATCTATCTTTCCTAAGGTTTATTATTTTATGTCATCTGGGGAAGACCCTTATTACTCTGACACTTATATCTCCAAAAGTCTGTTCCTTACCAAAAATAATAAAAAATAATAAAAAAAAAATCAGCAGCAATATAACCTGTTCCCTTCATGTCTCTCTTTCTCTCTCTCCTTGAGTCTTTTCAACAATGTTGAAATAAACCAATATGCTGGGTTACTTTGTGCACTAACATATTGTTGATCCTAGGCAGGTAACGTTTGGGTCTTTCTGGTTAGTTTCCATCAAGAAATGGAATTGATATCAAGAGTGATTTTTGGTACCATTCAATTTACTTCAATGGAATGGGTACAAATTCTTGTTTTCCTAAATGAAATAGAAGCAAACAGGAACTGACAGTTTTGTTGCCCACAATCTCTATGATGAGCTTTCTGGCATTTCCAGGATTCTTCTCTCTGACTAACACAGGTTTCCACATCTATTTCAACTTTTGACACAAATAGATCCAATCAGTTCTTATATCTATGAATTTGTGCAAAAAAAAATCTGAATTCTCAGGACTTTCTTTATAGCTCGTTACATTGGGTCATGGCTATTGGGATTTAACTATATTGTTCCAGAAAGAAATGTAAGTACTTCCATTTAAGGTTTTCTACACCTGGAACTATTGAGAATTAATTACTCAGCAATGGTTTAGTAACACATAACTATGTTATAAATGCATTCTGATTTCAGACACAAGGGTGTATTATATGATAAATGAAAGTGCTGTTTAAAATGAGTTCACAGTGAGCTATTGTTGAATACCTATTCTAATATCAGTTACTATTTTCTGACGGCTTCTAGATATAAAAATACTTAGAGCTGGCCACATCTTACACTATATGCTTAGTTGTGTCATTTTTCGTTATTAAGAAACAACAACAACAAACAAACAAACAAACAAAAAAAAACAATTAACAAACAAACAAACAAAAACAGATACCTTCAGAAAGTGTTTTCAATTTTGGAGAACACTTTTTTTTTCATATTTGCAGAAAATGACCTGAGAGTCCTGGTGGACACCAAGATCAACATGAACCAGCAATGTGCCCTTGCCACTATTGTGTTTTAACATCTGCACAAGCTAAGCACCACACAGCCATTCAGTCACTCTCCCTGCCCAGTGGAATGGGGGAAAGAATCAGGAAAAAAAAAAATAAAAATAAAAATAAAACCTCATGGGTTGAGATAAAGACAGTTTAATAGGACAGAAATGAAATAAAAACAGCACTAATAAATAATAATAATAATAATAATAATAATAATAATAGTGTACAAAACAAGTGATGCACAGTGAAATTGCTTACTGTTCACTGACTGATGTCCATTCCATCCCTGAACAGTGGTCCCTCCCCACCCCATATTAATTACTACACATAACATCATATGGTACAGGATATGGTACACAAAGATTGTCCAGTTTGGGTCAGTTGTCATGATTCTATCCCCTCCCAGCTCCTTGTCCACTCCCAGCCTCCTATCTGGCAGGGTAGAACAAGAAGCTGAAAAGTCCTTGTTTTAGTGTAAACACTGCTCTGCAACAATTAAAATATCAGCATGTTATCAATATTATTCTCATCCTAAATCCAAAACACAGCACCATACCACCTACTAGGAGGGAAATTAACTCTATTCTAGCAAAAAACAGGACTGCCACAAAGCAAGGAAACTGATCTATGTTAGGTATTGTCAACAGGTTGAGAGAGGTGATACTCCCCCTCACCACTGGTGAGGCCACACCTGGAGTACTGTGTCCAGTCCAGGCACAAACATACTGGAAAGGTTCCAACATAGGGCCATGAAGATGATGAAGGGACTGGAGCATCTCTCCTATGAGGGAAGGCTGACAGAGATGGGACCATTCAGCCTGAAGAATAAGAGTCTTGGCAATTCACACACCTAAAAGGAGTGTTCAAAGAGGACAGAACCAGGCTCATTTCAGTAGTGCACATTGGCAGGACAAGAGGCGATGGGCATGAACTGAAATAGAGGAGGTTTCCTCCAAACATCAGGAAACACTTTACTATGCAGATGATGGAGCACTGACACAGGTTTCCCAGAGAGGCTGTGGAGTTTTGAGATATTCAAAAGTGATTCAAAAGGATATGGCCCTGGAAAATCATCTACAGCTGATCCTGTCTGAACAGGGTGACCTCTAGAGGTCTCTCCCAGCCTCATCACTGTATGGTTCTATTCCTAGCAGTTGCACATATCTGTTAAACAATATGGGCTCCAACAATAATTTGCAAATAATTACCTTTGGCCTACAATTATTTTATTTTATTTTATTTTATTTTATTTTATTTTATTTGTAATATTATGCATAATGTGTGTGTTTATATCTGTGCATATCCATTTACACCTAGTTACATCTGCATCTATGTATTATCATAAAAAGAACAGAAAGGCAAAAATTATTTAAGATCTGTTACTGCATATTGTGTTTGAAAAATACTGCACAAACTACAGAAATCTCCATACATCCACTGTCTGACAAATAAAACAGAATGCACTTACTCATCCAAAGAGAGCAATCACCATTTAGTAAACAGAAAAATGTGGGTACATGTCAATAGCCATAATTTAATGATATTCATTAAGCTGTGACTGCAGATAAACTAACACAGTAGCAGACATCGTCTGTGAAAAATTACTGATCAAAAATGTAACATCTGATGAAATAGCTTGAAATAATTATTTTTGGTTATTGTACTTTAAGTATTCTGATGTAGAGAAAGATCCTTTTTATATTTTGTTTAAAGACACAGCAATGACTACAGTTCAAAGAGATTTCATATTTAATTTATATTGTGAAGGTACTGTTCCTTTGTTTAATGTATATTTGTATGATCATTCATGATGCTTAAAACAGGGTAATTATGGACCACATATGGAACTGCAATATTAACATTAAGTAATTAAAATTATAATAATTTGTGTTTTCAACAAAGGCAGAGTGTCTTATTGTTAAAGATATATGATTCATAAAAGGTAGAAATTCAATGAGAGTAGGAGCCCATGAAGGTCTCATGTCTCAGCTGCATTATGCTAAGCAACCTAAAGCCCATCAGTAGCTTTGTGTATTTAGTGTGCTATTCTATAGACAGCTAGATAACAAATGAAAACAGTGATTAAAAATAAAGAGAAATCTGTGATGCAATATTATCAATTATTCCTGTCAAGGGAAAAACTGTGTTATTTAATAAAAGCAATTTGTTGATAAAAGTATTTTGTTCTTCTTTCTTGTAAAATTCAACCTCTAGAAATAAAAGCATGTGTAAAAAAATTGTTAGCAAGATAAAATAAAACATATGTCAATATGACATTTTGTTTTGTTGCTGTTTTTTTTGTTTGTTTGTTTTGTTTTTACCATTTCAATGAATATTTTCATCTAGTACAATTATGAAATGAAAATTCAGAGATGCTTTTAGGATTTTTTCAGGTTTTATAATCAACAGTAAAAGATAAATATCTCCAAAGGCTTTTCAGCCTACGTTACCACTTGGAGGTGCCTCTTTTTCTCCTCTGTAGGGAACTTAAATCACCTGCAATCATATTTACGCACCTTACGTGTCTTAGGCACTTTGTGTGTCTAACTTAGGCAGCTTAAAGACAGATTGAATGTACTCAGGCCAAGTTGTCAAAATCTCTTTCTCCGATAGTTATTTTCCTTAAATATTTACCAATTTTTGATTTGTTATTTTCTACAGGTAAGAAGTTCTGAACATACTCATTTTCTTTCTTACAGTCACACAGATTACATTATTCCAGTTCTCCATGTTGGCAGCACTTATTTATGTTTAATCAATATTTATATAATGGAAACCTTGCCTACCTCAGTACTTTATTGCCAGTGAATAAATACTACCCTGGCCAACACTCTCAGTCAGTTAATCTGGAATACATATTAAAGTTTTTAAGAAAGTAATGAACTTGAACTAAAATCTAGACACCAGTTTGTGGTAATAGTACCATCCTATATTAAGGATTGAATAAAAACAATAATAAAAGCAAAGAAAGATGATGAAATGTTGTGATTTTAAAATGAATTAAGCAGACATGAAGTTATAAAAAAAAAAAAAAAAAAAACAGGAAAATGATTTGGAATCATCACGTGCAAGGATCATTAAAATCACTAATAGAAAATTGTATTTCTTTTGAAGATTCTGCAGTAAACCATTAGTTTGTAAGACATAATCCTCTAGAAGAGCTAAGATAAAGAATAAAACTACAGCTTATTTGAGAATTTGGAATGATTTCAGTGCTGACCATAAAAGATCTATGTGAAATTAAATGGCATGTATATTTTTTGTTTGTTTCTTTTTTTTTTTTTTTTATGCTGCCTATCACCAGTGCATCCAAGTCCCATCTATGTAAAATTGGTAACAATAACAAAATAATAATAAACTTCAAAGATTAACTAGAAGGGAAAAAAAAAAAAAAAAGAGCAACATTTTGCTTAGATTTTTTTTTTTTTTTGGGGGGGGGAAGGGCAATGGTTTGTCACAAAGTCAGTTTATTTATATTTTAATGTTATTTCAGTGCATTACTAGTAGAAACAACATTCTTATATCCATACTGTCCTGTGATGTTCTGAAAAGACTTTTAAAAACAGAAAATAAGTTTATAAAGAAGAAATTCTAGGGGCCTTAAATAATGCTGGAGGAGAACAGAAGACAACGTGATGTAGAACACTAGGTTCTACATTACGTTGAATTCATTGTTTCAGCTACATAATAACATATATCTGCTATATAAAGCAATCAATAAATACCCCCAAAAATCTGAACAGGTTTGTTATTTATGTTTTATGTCAGCTCTTAAACCCTCAAATAGGTACACTTAAAGAGATTGTATGTCTGCACGATATTGTTTGGAAAATAGTTGACCACAGAATTCATGGAATCTCTCTCTCTCTGTTTGTGACAGAAGGTACTTAGACAACTAACTTAAACCATATAAGCAGTTCATATGTGAGGCAAACAGCATCCATATAGAAAGAAAGTCTAGGTAGTTAAACATGAGACTTCTACTTGTCTTTGAGACATAGGTGTCTAAGCTCCTTAGAAATTCCCCCAAATGCCTATCTGAGTCATTAGGTACCTAGTTGCTATCTCTTATTCCACTGACTTTCACATTACCATTGTTATTCCTGAAGACCAGCATGGAAATAATAGTACTTTCCTATCTCTAAGAAATTGTGAATATAAATATATTGTTTGCAAGATAATCATACCCAATGATAATGAAGGCCGCATAAATATAAAGATTTTTTATTTTATATTTGAAAACTACATCATGCACAGTGGGAAGTTCTAAGGACTAACAATAACAACAATAACAATAACTTTCTTAGTTCTTTTTTAAAAGATGTTTCTATAGAATAAATATGGAATGACTAATGCTATCACAATGTAATGGTATTATTAAAATGAAAAACAAAACAAAACAAAACAAAACAACAAAACAAAACAAAACATAGTTTTAGTGTATAAATGCAGAAACCAAGAGCTTTTGTTATATTCACATACATATACAATTTTTGTTTACAGGAAAAAAAAAAAAAAGGTGGACAGAACAAAACTGGAGTGATTTTAAAGGCTTGAGCTCTTTGAGACAGGTACATCAGTAACATTATCATTAGAGTTTTCAGAATGCACCACAAGCCTGCAAAGTTTATTGTTTCACCACATGCTGCAGAGTTTATTATTTCAGGAGTGAAATCTACAAACATAATGAAATTGAATTGAATATACAAAGCTGTATATGTACCTTGAGGGCATTTCAAATACTTGCACGCTGAGAAACCATAGAGAAGGAATGTAAGGATAAAACAAATGTAGCAAATAGAAGTGAGCATCAGAAAACCAGAGAGCAAGACTGGAGGAGATATAACTGATAAAATAACATGATGTTTGGAGGGTTTCTTTGCATCTTCTTTACATGCTCTTTCACTAGCTAGGTGGATTTTAGAAGCATAATTTTTAGTATATTCAGATCACTGGCTCAATCACCTCAGTCTCACAGTCCTGCTTACGTAAAAAAGTTCAGCTGCTGTGAGGATCCCTTCTCTGACAGAAGTTGGTGCAAGGTTAGGCACCTGTTCCGAGGCATTTTGTCTCCAGGTAAAAGTTAATGCTACCATTCAATAATTAAAGGTTGAATCACATCTTAAAATGTAAATTGACAACTCTTTAATAGCACATCACTATTTCTGCCATGGAAAGTAATCACCAGTTTAGAAAGTCCCAGAATTACCAATTAGGAATTACAAAAAGTTGGGAGGATGAATTAAGAGATCACCTTCTTCCTTGTATGTATGGATCTGATGTTCCACTTACTAAGGTGAAGTGAACCTTCAGATGACTTAGCCTAGGGTTAGGAAAGGCTTTTCTTCGATTTTATTTGCACATTTCTAGAAAGAAAGGAATTGACCAAAAATAAGCTGTGTATTGTTATTGGTCAAAGTTCCTCTATCATGCCATATTCTGTATATTAGCTAATGGTTATTTTTACCCTACTCACTAATGGCTAATCATCAGTGTGTTTTCCTAGCCTTCGAGTTTAACATTGCTATACAAGTAGAAAATTGTTTTTGTTGGTTTGGTTTGGTTTGGTTTCCTTGATTGTTTGTTTGTTTGTGATTTTGTTTGTTTGTTTGTTTTCCCCTCTTACAATGTAACCACAAGTTCAGTAAGACAAAATCTTAATGAAAATAGTATGCTACATCATGAGTGAAACAACACCATCCCAGTACAGCCTTGCACTAGAAATCTACAATAGAGTTACATCTTATTCATAGTTGTTAACAGATAAATTAAGAGGAGCTTATTAAAACTAGAAAGCCTGCAAATCCCAGTGTGCAGAACCAACTTCATCAGTCTGGTTCTGGGCCAGGGGAGCAACAGAAAAAAATATCTGTTCTCTCAAGAGTGGTGTGCTCTGGGATTTTTAGTGGTCTATAAACTAGACATTTCCAATGGGTAATAAAACTGCTTCAGGCTGCACAGAAGAGCTGTTGGATGTGGGTCACATTCTACCTGCAAGTAAGAGTTTGGCCACACTACAAGTTAAATATTTATTTTGTTAGAGTTAGTTTCTTAACATATCCACTTTAGTTTCCAAGGGTCCTTTTGATGGTATTAATGCCATAAGCAGAACTAAATATCTGCAGAATTATAGCAAGTTTCTCTATAATATTTCACTTGAATCTTATTCCTCCTTCAGTAGATTAAAAGGTCTTTCATCTCTGCAATTTTAAGAGTATTTTCCACAGTAACAAGGGAAGGCCACATCTCTGTTAGACAGTTTGTGGACTGTTTTAAAGTTTTATAATTTTGTAATGTTCTCCCCTCAGGCAGTCCAAGGGTGATGCAAAAGCTCTGCTCCAATGCCTGATGTTAGTTGTCCAAGACAATGCATTGGTTCTTGACTTTTTTCTTTCTTCCTCTCTGCTCATTGAAGATAAAGAAAACTGTGCTGGTAGTGTCAGGAGACCTTGGGCTTTTAAGACAAGCTATTTTCTACAACTTCATTTAAGAATCTTCTCCTAATATTACAAATTAATTCCCCTCAAAACAGAGAGACAGTCATCAAAGGTAAAAGACTGTTGCAATTACTGCTCTACCCAGAAAGGCTACTTCTCATTGCTAAAGATGCCTGGAATAAACTTGCTTTATTCTGTGCCTTCATTACTGTGACAATGCTGGGAGAGGCACAGCACCGAGAACATTAAAAACTGACAAAAGATTTGCACAGGTATCAGCATATTCCATATCAAGAGGAGTAACCTGTCCTGGTGGCAGTCAGACCGTGTCTACCTGGGGGGAACTGACAATGGAGAAATAAAATGATTCCAAACTCTCCCTAACTGTCACAGACAACTTCAGCTCTGGCAACTTCAGCTCTGCCATTCTTGACTGAATAGCCTTTTTAATATGGGCAATTCTATTGGCAGTTAGAATCCTGGAATGCAGAAAAAGTGAAAATGTAACTTCAGGAATAACAGTTTGGGGGTGGAAAATAGGATTCTCTCTGATGATTGGATAAAATATTTTGGCTACCATCAGAAGCTAAGAAACTTTTGTCCTCAGTGGTAAGCTATGCCTGCAGAAAAAGGTGTGAGAATGAGTTTTCATGCCAGGACCAGGAATCCAATGCAATCAACCGTATCTTTTTGCGGAAGAACAAGGCACAATCAAAGCATAAAGGAATCTTGTATCCTGTGCTCCATATCATCTCAGTTCTGTCTCCATTTTTTTCTGGTTCCTTATTAACATGACCCCATGGTCCAGAACAATCCATGTCCTCAGACTGCTTCCTCTTACTTTTATCCTGTCAATAACTATGGCTGAGAATGATCTCTTAATGGATATTCATGTTCAGTTTCAGAAAATGTCATCTCAGTCTGTTTGCTCGAGGGGTCTGATTATTTTCTTAGATCTTGTTTCATCCTGCCTCAAGCACCACTGCTTTATCTTCTTTGCAATGGATTTGATTCCCAGCTCAGTGAGCCTCTGCAACACCTGAGGATAGACTTTGGTGTTTTTCATCATGGAGACAAGCTCTCTTGGACTGTGTTTTTAGTCAGATCCTCTAGAAAGGCCATTGTGCCAGCCTCAAGCTTTTACTTGTTTGAAATTCTTTCCAGAAGTCAACATGATAAGAAGAATAATGTTGAGAGAAAAGGATAGTATTAGAGAAATTTTGCAATAACTACACAAGTAGATGTTGGCATTTAATTCTTACTGCAATGCGTCCTTATTAGGAAATCCATTAATAGACTTTTTATATAGCCAAAGAATTCCACTCAAGCTTTGTACATGAGGTTTGGCATAACAATGAAATAGATCTATAGTGCATGCACCTTGTCTTACACAATTTGAGAAAGAAGTATAAACCACAATGATGCATCCACACATTATTTAAGGGATTTCTCATTAATAATACTACCTGACAGCATCAAGAATGAAATCTGCAGTGAACTGTAACAGTTTTAGTGGGCTACATTGCTGTTAAGGATGTATAAAAAGGATATTTTTGTTCCTAGCAAAAGAAAGATGCACAGCATAATATATACATAATGATTTATTACTTACTAGTTAAAATATGTGATCCCTAGTGTCCCAAGAAATTTAATGTGTCATCCTCTGCTTCAAATCAAGTCCAGTACTTGACACTCTATGACTAACTCAATCTTGTGTGTGCATCTGTGTATTTTATGTTAATATTTCTATCACATGTATTCAGGTTCTTCTTCAGAAAATTGTTAACCACAATTTCTGTTGTTATCTTGATTCAATGCTATCCATGGTCACAACCTGCCCTAGAATAATGGAAGGTTAGGCAATTTGTTCGTAAATGATTACTTCAGTGAAGAAAAGATTTTAAGGACAGCAATTGTGGTCTGTCTTCAGTGCTGGAGTTTTTTTTTAAGTCACTTGTTTCACTGATTTAACTTTGAAAGGCCAAGTAGCAAGGGAAAAAAATATAAAACCTTAGGCCATATTTCCTAAGGGATACTTATTACCATTATTGACCTGTTCAAGGGGAAGTAGCAGCCAGAGGTGGAGTTGCACACAGTGTTCCCTGGTATGCTTTTACTTTAACTACAAGGACTTCTTTGCAGTTATCAATGTTTGTACCTAGCAGAGGTTTGACTTTCTTGTTTCCCTTTCAATACAGGTCAAACTATCAATGTAGCAATACTGTTCCTCTTCAAACGCTTTAGTTTTGTAGGGTACCAATGTTACCACAATCATATTCCCTTTAATTTTCAAATCAACTTTGGATTTGTTCCAGGGTCTCCTTTAGTTAATTGATTTTTTAGCAGTAAGTGGCTTACATTGTCCATGTTTCTTCAGAAACTGTCATGCTTTGGAAACTTAAAAAAATACAAGACAAGGAAACAAGGAAAAAACAAAAACAAACAAGCAAACAAACAAACAAAAGCATACTCCACATCCTTGTACAAGTTGGGCATTATCTAGCATTTATTATTTCAAGTTCTATTAAGTCTCCCTTGATGTCACATGCTTCTATCAGCTGTCATTTTTCTTTTGTAGTTACCATCTTCCTTTAGTAATTCGGTCTCTTTCCTTACCTTAACCTACTTTTCACAGTAAAAAGAAAAAAAGAAAAAAAAATAAAAGAGAAAATACAGAGAGTGTACAGAGGATGACTGGCTTTATGGCTTCATTTATCTATGACTTGGTGTTTACTTCACATGTAATACTTAGCATTTACATATTAGGATATGCTCAACCTGGCTGCCCAACTATTTTTTGTTATCCTTTATCCAGCCATAAAGGGTAACAAAAAATACGCAGAGTGGAACATGACTACTGAGGATAAGGAAAAAGCTCAGGTTCTTAATGCCTTCTTTACATCTGTCTTTACTAATGAGACCACTTATCCTCGGGTTACTCAGCCTCGCAACCTGGAAGTCTGACAAGGGGAGCAGAAGAAACCCCCCACAGTTCAGATGGAAAGAGTTAGAGACCTGCTGCTTCACCTGGACTGTCACAAACCCATGGGGCCAAATGGTATCTACCCGCAGGTGCTGAGGGAGATGGTGGATGTGATTGCTGAGCTGCTTTCTATCATCTCAACATCAATCAGCAGTAAAGGTCATCCAGAGAGGTCCTGGATTACCAGAGACTTGGAAATGTTATGCCCATCTATAAGAAGTGTCATAAGGAGAACCTGGGAAACTATAGGCCTGTCAGCCTGACTTTGGTGCCTGGAAAGATGATGGAGCAGGTCATCTTGAATGCAATCACACAGTATATGTGGGACCACTAGGGGATCAGGCCCAGTCAGCATGGGTTTGTGAAAAACAAGTCCTGCCTGACTAACCTCATCTCCTTCTATGACTGGGTGACGTATATGGTGAATGAGGGAAAGGATGTTGATGTAGTCTACCTAAACTTCAGCAAAGCCTTTCACATGGTCTCCCACCATATTCTCCTGAAGAAGACGACATCTTATGGCTTAGACAGGTAAACTCTGCTAGCTTAAAAACTGGCTGAAGAGCTGGGCACAGAGTAGTGCTGAACAAAGTTAAATCCAGCTGGTAACCGGTCACCAGTGGTGTTCCCCAGATGCTGGTGTTGGGAACCATCTTCTTTAATATCTTTACTGATTATTTGGATGAGGGAATTGGGTACACCCATAGTAAGTTTGCATATGACACCACATTGGGAGGAAGTGTTGATATGTTGGAGAGCAGGAAGGCTCTGCAGAGGGACCTGGACAGGTTGGATCAATGGGCAGAGGCCTATGGGATGAAGATCAACATGGCTAAATGCTGGGTCCTGCACTTTGGTCACAACAACCCCTTGCAATGCTACAGGCTTGGGGCAGAGTGTCTCAAAAGCTGTGCAGAGGAAAATGTTCTGGGGGTGTTGATTGATGCTTAGTTGAACATGAGCTGGCAGTGTGCCCAGGTGGCCAACAAGGCCAGCAGCATCCTGGCTTGTATCAGGAATAGTGTGGCCAGCAGGACCAGGGAGGTGATCGTCCCCCTGTATTCTGCTCTGGTGAGGCCGCACCTTGAGTATTGTGTTCAGTTTTGGGCCCCTCAGTGCAAGGACATCAAGGACTTGGAAGGTGTCCAGAGAAGGGCTAGGAAGCTGGTGAAGGGTCTGAAACAGAATCACAGAATTGAAGGGGTTGGAAGGGACCTCAAAAGATCATCAGGTCAAATCTCCCTGCCAAAGCAGGTTCCTCAGAGCAGGCTGCCCAGGTAGACATCCAGATGGGTCTTATCTCCAGAGAAGGAGACTCCACAACCTCCCTGGGCAGCCTGTTTCAGTGCTCCGTCATCCTCACCGTGAAGAAGTTCTTTTGCACGTTGGTGTGGAACTATCTACTCTTATCTTGTGACCATTACTCATTGTCTTGTCCCAGCAAACCACTGAAAAGAGGTTGGCCAAATCCCTCTGTCTCCCACACCTCAGGTATTTATACGTATTGATGAGATCCCCTCTCAGTCTTTTCTCCAGGCTGAACAGACCCAGGTCTTTTGGCCTTTCCTCATAAGGAAGATGCTCCAGGGCCCGTATCATCTTTGTGGCCCTCTGCAGGACTCTTTCCAAGAGATCCATATCTTTTTTGTACTAGGGAGCCCAAAACTGGACACAGTACTCCAGGTGAGGCCTGACCAGGGCAGAGTAGAGGGGGAAGATCACCCCCCTTGACTTGCTGGCCACACTCCTTTTAATGCACGCCATGATCCCTTTGGCCCTCTTGGCCACTAGAGCACACTGATGGCTCATGGTCCACCTGTCATCCACCAGGACCCCCAGGTCCTTCTCCTCAGAGTTCCTCTCTAGAAGGTCATCCCCCAGCCTGTACTGATACACGTGGTTGTTCCTTCCCAGGTGCAGGACTCTACACGTGCTCTTATTAAACCTCATTTGGTTTAATATTTCCTACCCATCTCTCTAGCCTGTCCAGGTCTCTCTGAATGGCAGCACAGATGTCGCGTTAAGGGGTGTAGCTGATTAACCATTACGGGCCCAGTCGGATTCAGAGTACTGAACCAGTCAGACATTCACCAAAAACACATTAACCATCTGGGGGTCTGGTTGGATTCAGAACACTGAACTATCACAGATAACCACCCTCACCCTAGTTGCACTTAATGAGATCTATCACAATGCAATCAAGTATGGTTTATTACAGCAACAGATAATCAGGTTCTTTTGGATTGCCGGTGATAGTGACTGTCTGCAAAAGCAAGCCAGTATGCATGAAATACACAGGTGTTATAGGTGTTATAGGTGTTACAGATGTTACAGGTGTCACAGGTGTTACAGGTGTGCAGCCTAGGAATAAACGCGTTAAAAAAATCAAAGACTCTATAGAGATTTATAAACAAGTATTCAGATCTCACCCAAAGGCATCCCAATGGGGGGGGAAGAGAGGCTCAGCCCGTTGACTGATCCCAGGAGTCAGGAGGTCCTAAGGATGTTGTATTTCCTCGGGATGGTATCTCCCCTGACGGTGGTATCTTCCCTAACATCCCCTCTCTCTTAGGCCAATTTATATTATTTTCTATCTTTTAGGTGGAGCTTGAGTGGCTCTAGTCAAGCATATCTTAGTTATGATTGGTGTAAAGTTCTCCCATCTCCGTTTAAAGTAATAGGCTCCGAGAAATTCAGGGCGCATGCTCAGTGAGGGGTGGTCGCACCTTGGAGGCAGGTAGCTTTTGGGATGGAGGTGTGTTTTGGTATTATAATGATATTATAATGAGCAAAAAGTACACTAGGGTACAGCATTTGTCAAAACATGACAGGTCTTTGGCTCAGGGTGGCAAAAAGTGCAGCTTTGTGCACAAGAACAATTGAGGCCCCACCTGATTACAGAGCCTAGCCGTGGTGTCTCCACTCCACTCTATGCTCCGTGCTGTTCCTTAGGGATAGCACACCAAGTTTCCCCAGCACGATCGCATCTAAGGTTGGAAGCCTAGGGAACGCTCAGGTAATGCAGTTTGCCCTACCCTGAAAGCCTCTTCAATGCTGTACCTTTTCCTTAAAAATGTGAATGTTAGTTTTATTTTCCTAGTTACTTCAGGCAATTACACCACAACAGCCTTCTGGCATGTCAGCCACTCCTCCCAGCTTTGTGTCATCAGTGTACTTGCTGAGGGCAGACACTATTACCTCATCAATGTTGTCAATGAAGATGGTGAACAAGATTGGACCCAGCACGGACCCCTGAAAAACACCACTAGTTACAGGTCTCCAGCCAGACTCTGTGCGGCCGATCACCACCCTCTGAACTCGGCCAGTCAGCCAGTTCTCAACCCACCTTACTGTCCACTCCTCTATCCCACACTTTCTCAGCCTTGCTAGCAGGATGTCATGGGAGACAGTATCGAAAGCCTTGCTAAAGTCAAGGTAGATGACATCCACCACTCTCCCCTCATCTACCCAGCTGGTGATGCCATCATAGAAGGCAATGAGGTTGGTTGAGCATGACTTCCCCTTGGTGAATCCATGCTGATTACTCCTCATAACCTTCTTCTCTTCCAATTGCTTGGAGGTGGCATCCAGAACAAGCTGTTCCAACACCTTTCCAGGGACAGAGTTCAGACTGACTGGCCTGTAGTTTCCCCAATCCTCCTTCCTACCCTTCTTGAAGACCGGAGTGACATTGGCTATCCTCCAGTCTTCAGTCACCTTTCCTATTCTCCAGGACCTTTTAAAGATGATAGAGGTTCGGCAATCACCTCTGCCAACTCCCTTAGCACACGTGGATGTGTCCCGTTGGGACCCATGGATTTGTGTGCGTTGAGCCCACTCTGGTGCTCCCGAACCACTCCCTTGTCAACAAGAGGGGAGATCTCCACTTCCCAGACTTTCTCCTCCCTCCAGGGTCAAGGAGTCCCAGGGGAGAGTCCTTGAAGCAAAGACTGAAGCACAGAAAGCATTCAGTATCTCCGCCTTCTCAGTATCTCCTGTTACCAGGACACCCTCCTCGTTCAGCAAGGGACCCACATTATCCCTAGTCTTCCTTTTACTGATAACATACTTAAAAAAAAAAAAAAAAAAAAAAAAAACCCACCTTCTTATTATCTTTTATCTCTTTTGCAAGCCTCATCTCTAGGTGGGCTTTAGTCTTCCTTGTCGCATCCCTGCAGGCCCTGACAACACTTCTATACTCCTCCCAAGAGGACAGGCCCTTTTTCCACATTTCATAAACTTTACTCTTCCTTTTGATTTTTTTGATGAGCTCCTTGCTCATCCACGCAGGTTTCCTGCCCCCCTTCCTCAATTTCCTACTCTTAGGGATGCACCGATCCTGGGCTTGGAAGAAGTGCTCTTTAAATGTAGCCCAGCTCTCACATGCACCCTTGCCTTCTAGCAACCTAGCCCATGAGATACTCCCAAGCGGGACCCAGAAGAGGTTGAAGTTGGCTCTCTGAAAGTCCAGGGTTGCAATCCTGCTTTTAGCCTCACTTCTTCCACCAAGTGAACACAAGTCTTATGAGGAGCAGGTGAGGGAACCGGGGTTGTTTAATCCGGAGAAGAGGAGGCTTAGGGGAAACCTTATAGCTCTCTACAACAACCTGAAAGGAAGGTGTGGGGAGCTGGGTGTCAGCTTCTTTTCTCAGATAACCAGTGATAGGACTAGAGGGAATGGCCTCAAGTTGCACAAAGGGAGGTCCAGGTTTGAAATTTGCAGAAATTTCTTCTCAGAAAGAGCAGTCAGTCATTGGAATGGGTTGCCCAGGGAGGTGGTGGAGTCACCGTCCCTGGAGGTGTTTAAGGGAAGGTTGGACGTGGTGCTTAGGGACATGGTTTAGTGGGTGATCCTGGTGGTAGGTGGATGGTTGGACCAGATGACCGTAGAGGTCTTTTCCAACTTTAATGGTTCTATGATTCTGTATTTTTGAAGTACTCTAGAAACACTTGCCCAAATTAATCCATCATATAATTCCTTGAAATAAATGAAATTATGCTATTATCTAACTATTCCATTAGTTAATTAATCATCCTGGTCACTCAGTGTTATAAAAAAGTACTAAAAGTTAAGGTAACTTGCTCAAAGTAGCAAATGCTGGATCCACAGAACTAGAAAAATAAATCGGTAGTTCCTGGATACTGCCCCCAAAAATAAATCAAATGGGGTATATAGCCTGAATCTCTGAATAACAGTTGCTACTAAATAAGAATCTTAATAGGAAATATTCTGAGCTTTCACAGGTTCATATTTTGCTGGTAAGAATTGAAGTCGGAAGTCTATCACAGTTCTCCAGTGGAATCCAACCTTCACTAGGGATGCATATCACCAACACGAAAAAACAAACAAAACCAAACAACCAACCAAAAAAAGCATATTACTTAATGCTGTATTAGTTAATGTCATAACATTGCCTCATTTGAAAGGATGAATGTCAGAAGTGGAAATTATAAAAGCTTAGAAAATTACTAGAGCTCCAAGATTAAGAGTTTCCAGCCAACAACAAACTCTCCTCCACCAAATACGTTATCAACACGTGTGATAGATATTGTTTTTGTCATTGCTATGCTTCTTTCCATATGCAGATACTGATACTCCTTTTAGAAGAATTCAAGCTTTTTCTCCAAGCAAGATAAGGGAACAAAAGAGATAGACCATCACTTTCCTTGCTTTCCACCAAAAAGTAAACTTGACAATAATGGCAGAGAGGGGAGCCCACCCACTGCAGTCTGCAAAATGTGAATCCCAAAATACTTCACTAAATTGTTCAGTGGTATTTTCCAGAGATAAGGTGAGGACAACGGGCACATATGGTTTCCTTTCCTATAGTCCAGTATAGTCTGATGCTATTCAGAGGTCATTCTTTGAATGACTGACAATGAATTTTAAATTCCTATTGAGCTAAAATCTTGACATTTAGTACATTCATTCTTTATGAGATGCTGAAGAAAAAAAATAAAAAAAGAAAAAGAAAAAAAAATATATGTATCTATATATATATATATCTATCTCCCGCTTGAATTTTGACTTTTCCATTGCAGGTTTCTAAAAGGTCATTGGTCCTTTTTATTAACTGCAGCCATTGTCAACTCTTTGTACTAGGGTGGAACAGTTAACAAGAGAGAGGATTTAAGAGTTCTATGGGGAGTAAGAGTCAAACCATCACTACCTTTCAAGATTATATATATATATTTTTTTATTTTATTTTTTGGCACTAGAGTTTGTTATACCTCTCATTTATAAAAATTAAGGTTATTTGGAGCTACAGTCATTAAATTTCAACCCCAATCTATACAAATATTCAGAATAAATTTAAAATAATCCATTCCCAGTGCACAGATGATACAGGGATTTTTCTCTACATAAGCAGATATTAGTCTATAAATTACATAATCTTGCATTGTGTGTGCTGTTTCTACAATCTTTGAAACAAAAATGCCCAAGCATTAGAGCTCACCTAAGCAAGAGTACATAAATTCTAATACTAATAATCACAGTAACAACAGACAGTGACATAATATATGTAATTTACGTAATCAGAAGATCCTAGTCCAACCTCTCTGCTCAAGTCAGGGTCAGCTGGGGCAGGTTGCTCAGAACCATGTTCCATGTGAGTATCTGCAAAGATGGATGCTCCACAACCTCTCTGGGCAACCTGGTTCAAATCTTCAAAGTAAAAGATGTTTATATATTTAAATGGATTTTTAATATATCAGCTTATGTTCATTGCCTTTCATCCTGCCAGGATGTACCATTGTTTTCCTTATTCCGTCTGCCAGGTATTTTCATACATTAGCCAGCCTGTTAATGAAGATACTTTTGCCACATTTGGTCAGGTGTACCTCATCTCTTCCTAGCAGTTAAAGGGTTCAGTGATCATAAAAGCCAAACCTCTCTTGTTGTTCAGACCATCTACACTAACAGCAGCTAATCCACAGGATCAATCCACACCTTCAGTCCTGTCCCTCCCCAGCATTATTCAGGAGAAAACCCTCTGGACCTCCAGTCTCCGTGCCTTCTGCCCTCACTCCTGGAGTCATGCAGTCACACTTGATATATTTTCTAGAACTCCCTGGCAGGGAGGTCCTCCTGGACAACTTTCCTCATTGGTGACCATGAGGAAAATTAGCAAGGGGTAACAATTCAAGGTCTGGACAAACCTCAGAAGCCTCTCTATAATATCCAGGCACCTGACAGGTACCAGGCAGCAAAACAGGAAGGCAAACAGTGCCCTCTGTTCCACACAGCCTCCAACTATCACAACACTGCCCCTCAACTATCAGAACACTGATCCTATTCCACAGGTGGAGATCTTCAGGTAGACCATTTTAGAATGGTCCTCTAAATAAGAAGAACAATATAGACTGTTCAACATAAACATCCAATAGAAAATATTTAGGGAAGGTAAGTAAAAAATAATGTAATTATTGATGTAATTATTGTCAATGATGGCTTGTCTACATAGATATTTCCTGGCATAGATATTCTGGACTAATTATTCTGCCACAGTTCTATCAGTCTTAGCTCCCATGTGGACATCCTGCATGCCAAAACTGTTATATTGTCCCAGAATAATTACTGTAGAGTAATTATGCCAAATAACATGACTATTATTATGAAACAGAATGTCCACAAAATGTCCATACCGATCTTAAACCAATACCAGCTGTAGCAGAATATATTATGGATATGCCAAAAAATATCTGTTTGTCCCTCCAGTATCATTAAAGTCATCAAGTTACAACAATTAATATTATTTTTTGTAATGAGGTAGAGATTTGATTCTGTGTTACATGAGAAGAAAAAATAAGCGCTATGATACCACTGAAATCATTTTATATGATTGTCCATCTTTATCCTGAAACACTATTCTTTAAGAATAGCTAGTTTTACAGATTGTTCCCCATGCATTCTGTGATTATGAACTGTATTTTCTACAGAATCATACAAAATTTCAAAGTTCAACAATCTGTAAATAACCATGGTTAATGAAGCTTATCCTATGACAGCTTTTTGGATCAGAGCCCATGAAAGATGACATGGTTATTGCCCTGAAATATTTTTTGTCCACGATACATATCTTTATTCTTTTGTATATTTTTCTCCTTCTTTTATATGTCCTTCACCCAATTTCACTATGAGAGGTGATTTATTTTCCTTATACAGTATATTAAATATAAACAGTCACCTTAACATTTCTAGACATGTGAAAAGAACTGACCTAATAGCGAACGGCAAAAACCTCATATTATTGTTGTAGATTTTTTGTTCATAGAATCATAGAATATCCCAAGTTGGAAGGTACCCACAAAGATCATCAAGTCCAACTCTTTGCTCCACGTAGGTCTACCCAGAAATTCAGACCATATGGCTAAGTGCACAGTCCAAGCACTTCTTAAGCTCCAACCGGCTTGGTGCCGTGACTACATCCCTGGGGAGCCTGTTCCAGTGCGCGAAAACCCTCTCGGGGAAGAACCTTTTCCTAATATCCAACCTGAACCTCCCCTGTCACAGCCTGACATCATTCCCTCGGGTCCCATTGCTGGTCACCAGAGAGAATAGATCGGCACCTGCCCCTTTGCTCCCCCTCGTATGGAAGCTGTAGACCACAATGAGGTCTCTCCTCATCCTCCTCTTTTCCAGGCTGAACAGGCCAAGTGACCTCAGCCACTCCTCATACATCTTCCCCTCTAAACTGTTCACCACCTTTCTAGCCCTTCTTTGGACACTCAGCTGCACCTCATATTTCTTCCCCTGTACGCCCTTCATCATCTTGTAGCCTTACTGTTCTGAAATGTAAGTAAACAATGTCCTAAAAACCTGAGGTCTTCCTAAAAAGCATTTTACTGACTTTATTTGTAGTTCGGCTAGTGACAAAGCATTTGGTATTTTTTTAGTACTTGTGCAGATATATGGCAATTCAATGTAAACAGCTTTCTCTTGTCATTTCGCCTAAACTGAATGAGGACATTGGCTCCCACAAATATTTTACTTATGCAGTTTTTAAATTTCTCTAAAATACTTTGATATCTTTGGCTTTTCTTGTTACAGAAACATTTTAAACATATTCAAGAGCAATAACCAGAGCCACATCTTTTTTTTTTTTTTTTTTTTTCAAGGATTCTTCTAAGTTTTGCATAGTATATTATATTTTCCTTGTTGATACATTGATTTTTCAGAAAAATCAGGCAAGCACTCTTTGCAGGAGGGTGTCATTGCAGTGAGAGCAGCAGCTTATTATGATAGTATTAGCAATAAAACCAGTAACCAGCTTCTGAAAATTAGCACAACAAGAAAGAAATAGAGGGAGAGAGAAAGGGAGAAAGGGAGAAAGAGAGAGAAAGAGAGAGAAAGAGAGAGAGAAAGAGTCTGAAGAGCAAAATTGGCTGAATAACTTCCTTGAGTTTCAAAGGTGGGGAGCATGTTTTGAAGTAATATTAGTGCAGTGCACCATTAAGAACTTAGAACAGATATATGAAGATAAAAAAGAGACCAATGGTTCCTAATAGAAATGCCTGAGTGACAAAAAAAAAAAAAAAAAAAAAAAAGCCTAATTTGCCTAATGATCCCATAAAATAGTAACAATCAATTAACCAGGAGAATGCAATGTATTGTGTACATGAACATATAATTTTAAAAACTTTTTATGCTTGTATTAACAACATAACAAGATTAAAAAAAAATAGGAAACTAAAAATAAAATTAATAAAAAATATGTGTTAAAATATATACATTGGGGATTAGGAAGGTATGGAACAGATTTACTAGTTTTAATAAAAGATGACAAGGTGCAGACCATTTGAACTTATCCCAGATTAAATTAAGGATCATTTCTGAGGTTGACAATTCTATAAACAATACAACTGGTTTTAAATCCATTCACCACAAATCTTTGGTCTCAGCCTCCCATCCAGTTTTTCACCACATGAAGCATATGTGTGTCCAAGCTACGTGTATTTTTGCCAGCTATCTTGATGAAGTGCCTGCTGGAGATGCCTGAGAGAGTTTAACAAACTATCTTAGACTAGGCATCTAACTTTTAACTCTTAGGATATGCCTGAGATACATCTTAATCTTGGGTCATAGATCTTTGATTTTGGTTTTGATAATTTATAACATTTAGATCTTGTTCTCCTTCATATATTTCTTATATGGTAATTCTGCTGATCAGTCAGCAGTGTCACACAGGCCTTCCATTTTAATGGATAGCATAAAGCTGCTCCAACTTTTATTTACAAGCACTATAGGACACAGTGTGTAGTCCTATGAATATGTACTTTATATGAATCAGAAAAGTAGAACAATCAATGACAATGTCTCTCTCTGCTCTTTTCCCTTCTTAATTAACAGCAGGTCAAGCCTAAAACTTCAAAGACAAAGGATTATGATTTGTTCTTTCTCACGGAAAGCAAGTTAATATAATAGCAAGCAATATAATATTATTTATTTGTTTGAGGTTTCTTAAGTACATCACCTGGTATTTGTGGCTTGTTGTTCATCAGTTTATCATACAATTAAAGCCTATTCTGTTTGAATTCAGTGTTTTCTGAAAGCATCCCCATCCTGCTAATAGTTATGGTGAAATTTTTAATTCTGTTTTGGTGGAAGACTCATCTGAAGATGAGAACACTTCAGACAGGATACTGAAAGTGAAAGTCACAGGATACAGGATTTTTCTAGTTTTTATGTTAATTTAATCAATGTTCTCTGATGTGATTTATAGCAATGATAATACTTAGATAAATAAACTTCTATTATCCAGAGCATTGAAACAAATTAATTGTATGTAACTGTCTTATTATATCGTTTTAAACCATTTAAGTATTTTATTTATTTATTTATTATGCTTAAAATAAAAGATTGGATACTAAAAAAGATGCTTCTCTTACTAATTCCCTCCTACATATGACGTTTTATGACCAGCTTTGGGGCAGACCCTTTCTGCAGCAGAGCAGGGGATCGGGGCAGGCAGGACTTTTTTTTCCAGAACTGAGGCCACTCAAGGCAGTCAAGGGAGTCGCCAGGGCCCAACACGCGTCATGAGCGCAGCTGACAAGGTGTAGGCAGAGCCAGCAGTATCCCTTCTACAGCAGTACAAAGGCACCCCTGGGGAGAGTGAGCTATCAGAAGCACTGCGACCAGGATGGACAAATAGGGCATGGCACCTCACTCAGGGCAGGGCATGGCAGTGCACACAGGCAGGGCACTCTTCCAATGTTTTTTTTTCAATGGTGGTTGTAACCTGCTCATGAAGAGCCCAGCCATGGTATACACCCAGCGGAAATCCATGGCCTCTGAATCTCTTGCAGCCTCTCCAGTCACAGTCACTGATGTGGCTACCCAGACAGAGAAAGAAGGGTTATCGTCATGGGGGACAGGTTCCTCAGGAGGGACAGGCAGGGCAGGAGAGCTGGTGGGGTGGCGATGTGCATGATGGAGGGGCTGGACTGTGTGGAGCTTGCAGTCAGCAATGGCAAAGTTGACAGCCTCTGAGGATTAAGGGACAAAGAAATAAAAGGGATATCATTGTGGGAATATATTACAGACCACCCAGACAGAATGATGACACTGATGAATTATTCTTCGAGGAACGGAGATACCTTGAGATAAACTCTCCTTGTCCTTATGGGGGACTTCAATTTGCCATACATCAACTGGGATTACCATACAGCCAACATGAGCAGGTCCAGGAGGTTCCTAAAGCACCTTGATGCAGGTGCAGGTGCTAAGGGAGCCAACTAGGAAAGGTACCCTCCTAGATCTGTTGCTGGAGAACAGAGAGGGTCTTGTGGGGGATGTGGCAGTTGGTGGCCATCTTGCTCATAATGACCATAAAGCGGTTGAGTTTGAAATTTTTGGTGACAGGAGGAAAACTGCCACCAAAACATCAACCCTGGATATGGGGAGAGCAGGCTTCAGGCTGTTCAGGGAACTAGTTATCAAGGTCCCCTGGGAAACTGCTTTTGAAGTTATTGGTGTCGATCAGTGCTGGTCAGTCTTTAACCGCTGCCTCCTAAAAGCACAGTATCAAGCAATTCCAAAGTATCATAGGTCAAGCAGGCAAGGCAGAAGGTCGTCTTGGCTGACCAGGGCTCTTCTTCTGGAACTTAGGCATGAACAGAAAGCATGTAGCTGCTGGAACAGGGTCAGGCAACATGGAAGAAATACAAAGAATATAAGGATGCTGTTCACATTTTTAGGCAGAAAATTTGGGTGGCCAAAGCCCAATTAGAATTGAAACTGGCCAGGTTTTTGGGAGACAATTAAAGTGGTTTTTTGTTTTTTTGTTTGTTTGTTTTTGTTTGTTTGTTTTTTAAATATGTGAACAGGAAAAGGAGGATCAAAGAAAACATAGGTCCACTACTTGATGGGGAGGGTCAGCTCACAGACAAGGACATAGGCAAAGCAGAGACATTTAATGCCTTCTTTGACTCTGTCTTCAATGCTGATGATGTGCTTCAGGATCCAGAGAGCTGGCTGACATCACGGCGAGACCTCTCAATTATTTTTCAATGCTCTTGGGAATCTGGAGAGGTCCCAGTAGACTGGAAGCTGGAAAATGTGCCAGTTTTCAAGAAGGGCAAGAAAGAAGACCCTTTTAACTACATGCCTGTTAGTCTCCTATCAGTGCCTGGTAAAATTATAAAGAACATTATCCCTGAAGTTATTGAAGCACACTTGGGGGACTATGCAGTCACTGGTCCCAGTCAACATGGGTTCACGAGAGGTAGGTCCTGTTTGACTAACTTGATTTCCTTTCCTAACTTGATAAGATCACCCATCTAGTCAATCAAGGGAAAAGAGCTGATGTGATTTTTTTGGATTTCAGTAAAGCTTTTGACACAGTTTCCCATAGGATCGTACTGGGCAAAATGTCCATCATACACCTAAACAAAAACATCACATAATGGGTGAACAGTTGGCTGATGGATTGTGGTAAATAGGTCTGCATCAGGCTGGCAGCTGGTCACTAATGGCGTCCCTCAAGGCTCCATTTTAGGGCCAGTCCTCTTCAATGTTTCTATAAACAATTTGAATGTAGGACTAGAAAGGGTTTTGAGCAAATTTGCTGATGATACTAAATTTGGAGGAGTTGTTGACAATGTTGAGCATGGAAAGGCAATGCAGAGAGATCTGGACAAATTGGAGAGCTGGATGATGACCAACCACATGAAGTTTAACAAGAGCAAGTTCTGGGTCCTGCACCTGGGATGGGGTAACCCAGGCTATATGTACAGACTGAGCAATGAGATGCTGCAAAGGAGCCCTGCAGAGAGGGATCTGGGGATTGTGGTTGATAGCAAGTTGAATATGAGCCAGCAGTGTGCTCTGGCAGACGGGAGGGCCAACCATATCCTGGGGTACATCGAGCATGGCATTGCTAGTCAGTCGAGGGAGGTGATTGTCCCATTCTACTCTGTGCTGGTACGGCCTCACCTCGAGTACTATGTGCAGTTCTGGGCACCACAGTACAAAAAAGACATTAAACTATTGGAGAGTGTCCAAAGAAGGGCTAGAAAGGTGGTGTACAGTTTAGAGGGGAAGACGTATGAGGAGTGGCTGAGGTCACTTGGCCTGTTCAGCCTGGAAAAGAGGAGGATGAGGGGAGACTTCATTGCGGTCTACAGCTTCCATACGAGGGGGAGCAAAGGGGCAGGTGCCGATCTATTCTCTCTGGTGACCAGCAATGGGACCCGAGGGAATGGTGTCAGGCTGTGACAGGGGAGGTTCAGGTTGGATATTAGGAAAAGGTTCTTCCCCGAGAGGGTTTTCGCGCACTGGAACAGGCTCCCCAGGGGTGTAGTCACGGCACCAAGCCAGTTGGAGCTTAAGAAGTGCTTGGACTGTGCACTTAGTCATATGGTTGGACACTTTTTGCAGGGATCTAAATGCAGTTCCTCTATGCCCATGTGGTTACATGTCAGATGCAACACTGTAATAATTAGAAACTAAGATCTTTATGATCCTATGATCATCAGCAGTGGCAGGATGTTTGCTTTGTGAACTGGAACTAGATAATGTGCACCCAGCTATGTCCTTGATTCCTCACCAGCCATCTGATTTCTCCCCTTACAATAGGTAATTCACCTTCCTGAGGATCATTTCATGTCTCAGTCCTCACAAGTAGCTCAGACACATGCATTATGAGTAGCTGAGGCTTAACAGCCTAGATATCTTTTGTTGCTTCTGTTGTTATGAGCCTGGCTCCATCCCCTTAGTACCCTGCCTTCAGGTATTTATATCCACTGATGAGATCCTTCTGGTGTTTTTTTTTTTTTTTTTTTTTTTTTTTTTTTTTTTTTTTCAGTTCTCACAATTCTGTCAGTTCTGTCAACTTTTATTCACAGGTGAGATGCTGTGGTCCCTTAATCAATTTAGTGGCCCTTGGCCCTTCACTGGATTTCAATATGTCTACAATTCTCTTGTACTGGGAATACCAGAACTGGACCCAGTACTGCAGGTGCAGCCTTAACCATGCTGAGTAGAAGAGAAAGATCACCTCCCCTGAACTGCTGGTGATACTTTGCCTAATGCAGCCAAAAATACCATCAGCCTTGTCAGCAGCAAGGGCACGTTACTGACTCACATTCAACTTGGTATTCATCAGAACTTTGATATGCATCAGAACTTTGATATTCATCAGAACTTTGTTCTTTTCTGCAGAGCTGCTTTCCATTTGGGTAGCCCCCAGCATGTTCTGGTGCCAGGTGTTGTTCCTCCCCAGGTGTAGGGCTTTTCACTTTTTGTTTCATGAGTTTCTTGTCAACTCATTTCTCCAGCCTGTCCTTGTCTGTTTAGATGACAGCATAACCCTCTCGTGTTTCAGCCACTCCTCCCAGTTTTGTGTCATCTGATACTTGCTGAGGGTACACACTGCCCCTAGATCATTAATGAAGATGTTAAAGGGGACTGGAGCCAGTAATGGCCCTTGGAGAATACTGGTAGTTACTGGCCTCCGATTAGGTTTTGTGCTACTGATCACCTCCCTCTGGCCTCAGCCATTGAGGAGGTTTCAATCCACTTCATTGTCTGCTCATCTGGGCCATAGCAGCTTCCCTATGAGCCACCTAATGTAAAACAGTGTTGAAATAAAACAAAAGGAGCAATTTCAACCTCAGCCAAGCTGTTTATCATCTTTTACTTTCATAGCTTTAGCAAGGTGGGGGTTGGTCTATTCTCCCACGTGCCTGGTGACAGGATGAGGGGGAATGGGCTAAAGTTGCGCCAGGGGTGTTTTAGGTTGGATATTAGGAAGAACTTCTTTACTGAAAGGGTTGCGAGGCATTGGAATAGGCTGCCCAGGGAAGTGGTGGAGTCACCATCCCTGGAGGTCTTTAAAAGACGTTTAGATGTTGAACTTAGTGATATGGTTTAGTGGAGGACTTGTTAGTGTTAGGTCAGAGGTTGGACTCGATGATCTTGAGGTCTCTTCCAGCCTAGACAATTCTGTGATTCTATGATTCTGTGATAGCCAAACATAATTTTTTAGAATGAGAATAACTTTCTAGCCCAATATTTAGGTTGCTCGGCTAGGTGATGGAAAACCTGCAGTCTGATTCCTGCTCTCAGGGACATTTGCATAGTGACATTAAACAGATATTGGATAAATGACTTCAGAATGGTTTTGAGTTTTCTAGGCAAAGCAAAGCAAATCTTATTCAAGTTTAATGGACTATTCATGCTCCATCAAATTAATGACAAAATCCTATTTTCAGTTGAAGAAATTGAATTGTTTCCTAGAAACACACAACTGTAACAGACTGACGTAGTCTGCTTTATAATATGACCAAGGATTTGTAATTCCAGAACTCATACAGATGCATAATAAAACATGCAATATGCTGGAGTGGTGCATTTGAATTCAGAGAAATGACCCTTGGTATGTAACATATAACTATAAACCTTCGAGCAAGATGGAACATCTGAAAGCTGATTATCAGCTTTATTTATGAATGCTGATCATAGCTGACATTTCTAGACGTTTCAGTAATTAAAAATTATAGTATACTAGAAAATTTGCTTACATTTCAAGAAGTATGAAACCTAAATGCACAAACTAAATTTTGGAATTGCTCAGAACCATGCATAATCTTCTGAATAATATTTACTAACTGTATTATAAAATGACAAAATAAATTTAAGTGAATTCTGTATTTTCTAATTAAATCAAATACATAGTTTTATCCTTATAAAATATAAAATATATGAATATATCAAATACATAGTTTTATCCTTATAAAATATAAAATATATGAATATATCAAATACATAGTTTTATCCTTATAAAATATAAAATATATGAATATCTGCCTACTAAAAATGGGAGTGGCTGGTTATGTACCTTAACACTTTCATAGGGAATTATAAAATTCTTTGGCACTACACAACCTGTACAGAAATCTTAACCTTCTGTTCTTACCAAAAGAAACCTTTATTTCTACCAAACAACAATGTTGGGAACAACATTTCCTGAAAGAACTAGAACATCTCTTTATTATTTTATATACATTCACATTTCTTTCAAACTGAATAATAAATAGAAGAAAAACAAATGCAGAAGCAACAGTAACAAAGTGAATACGCAGAGTCTGATTATTTTAGATTTATCAAAACTAATGAAAACGTTATTAGAAAAAGAAGTTATAAACACCACAGGAAGTTGTGTTCTCTTATTCAATAGAAAAGACATTTTCAAAACACAAATAAAATGGATTAATAGAATGCCAAAGACAGGTATACACAGAAAAGCAGCATGTTGGGTTCCCTTTTTTCATTTGATCTGATTTTTTTTTTTTAATTTTCAGGTATTTGCAGTTCACATTCATCTTATTTTTACATCTTGACCATATCGAAAGAAACATTAAGACAGATTTCAGAACAGGACACACTAAGAACAGTGAAGAAGGCAAACATAATTAGTGTGGATTCTCAGAATATTGGGCCCTTGATACAATATATGATGGACATGAAAGAATTAAAGATGTTTGATCCACCCACTTCCATTTTGCTTGTTTTACAGTACAGTGTTTGGGTACAGTGTCCATATGGACAGTTACCGCATCTGAGTGGATATAATACAGCCAAAGGTGGTAAACTTCAAACAGCCAAATCATCTCTATTTTTAGCCTATGTCATTTACAGATGTTATTCTTTTCAGACACAATTAATTCTGCTATTCCTGCATTTCTGTAAATTAAAACTGCTGAACTACACGTGAGTGTATGGAAGTGATGGGAAAGATCATATCTAAATATTTTTAAAAGAAAATAAGAAAGTGAAAGAGACAATTGCTTTATAATAGTTTTTTACTTCTAAAAATAAATAAATAAATAATAACAGATTTTTAAAAATCTTGAAAACTAGAACTATCTGCATCTTATGCAGATGTTTGAAAAGAGCATTTATCTCACACTGCTTCACCTATAGATGCCTATGTATAAACATCTGAATTAATTGACACAAGGGCTCTTGTAATAGTCAAAGAAAATAAGGAAGAACTTTCTATCACATTAATTTAGATATCAAAACAGATCAGAAGAATCATACTATAATTTTTTATCTCAGTGACTATTGTATGACCAGCTCAGATGTCATTGTCAAACTTGATACACCTAAAATTCAACATAAGATGAACTCTGCCACTGAATATCTCCCTTAGTTTAAGGACAGGGCCTTAAAAACCACATCCTGTGACTCTTAATTTTTTTTTAATAGTGTTCTCTGTTTTGTTGAAACAAACAAAGAAAACAAATGAAGACCCTATAAATTCTGAAGCTCTTGATGTTACAAGCCAACATGTCTCCTTCCTGATTGAATCTCATCTTTTGTCTTAAGCTGTCATGGGCCGTAAAAGTCTTTAGGATGGCTTCTCTTTGTATCTTGTTTAATGTAGTAAAAAACATTAGTGGGATCTTACACTTTCTGATAACTTTGTAATACCTCAGTATACTACAGACGATTAGGAAATAAATACATTCACTGAGCGAAGAAACCTATAATTTTAGGATTCGAATAAAACAAAGCAAAGAGTTTGCCTGCAATGAAATGAGCACAAACCTGAGCATGGAACCAACTTTTAGCTATTGATATCTGAGTCCTGTACATTCAAAGGACTGCACATAGTTCAAAACTGTACCATACATACCAAGTCCTCATAGTGCTCAAGAGTAAAGCTCTTCTAGTTAGACAAAATCACAACTTACACCAGATTTTTTGCCCTATTGGACCTCCGTCCTCTGTAACAACACACAAGGAAGGCAGTCCAGTCAAGTGGATAACAGAACAGAACAGATGCCTGTGCCTCTATTTAGCTGAAAAGGAGGGGGAGGGGAGGAGGGAAGACAGAGAGGGTGGGTAGGGGGTAGGCTTCAAAAATGTTTTTTGTTGTTAATGACTTTTGTTATTGTTGCTTGTTTTTCTTTTTGAGTGCTATCTTTAATCTGTAGAGTTTAATGCCTGTAACAAAGACTTCCAGAACAGAGCTTTAATATTCCATATCAACTATATGTAAGTACTCTGTATAGATATTCCATGTATAAAAGTTTACAGGAAAACAATGCATCAGATTGCAATTAAAAATGGGAGGCAAACATTCACATTTTCAGAATGCTCAGGAAAGCGTAACAAATATGACTGTGAAGAGAGGTTACTTTTAAGCATTTCTGTTGCAGCTACAATAAAAGAGTTTTGTTAAACTTAAAGCAACAACAAAGGAAGAAAGTCACTACTTAGAAACCTCATAAGGAATACAGCATACGGGACAGAAAGAAGGATATTTTTACTTTGACAAAAGTAAATATTAGAAAAAAAGGCACGTTAATTTTCAGACAAATAGGGGAATTTCTAAGAAATGTATCCTTCTGAGATCCAGTATCAAAAATCAAAAGAAATCATTTGGATGGATCAAAAAGATTGGTCATATAAAGAGGTAGCTGATGAATTAATTTTCCCTGGGAAAGCTGACATGATTGTGCAGTGAAATTAATGAAAATGAGAATTAGAATCATGAGGGAGAACCCCCAGTATGGAATGAACAGTCTTCACTGTTTGCTTAGAGAAGACACTTGCCTATACTACAAAGCTCTAAATCTTTGCTTAAGTTTTTCAAACACCAAAGACATTTAGGTTTAGGAGCTTGGTTAGCACCAATCTATAGCTAAAAAGTATATATTGCAGAACTGTTACATATTTAATTACTTGGCTGTGCAATTCCTGTGATAGAACTGAGGGAAAGGTTCATTTTATTGAACTTCAGTCAAGCTTGTAGAGAAGTAGCTTTTGTAGATTAAATTAGTCATCTATGCTTCCTCTGAAGTAAATGGAGAGAGAGAGACACCTCCAGCAGAAAATTCATTTTAACTTAAGTTAGCTAAGACTGTTTGGATGAATCACCTTCTGATGGTGTCTTTCTCTCTTTATCTATTTCAGAGGGCATCTACTTGGCTTTAGCTGGCTATTAAATTTTCAAATGACTCTTATTAAGCAAAATAAATCCTACCAATATTTATTTACAGCTGCTTTGAACTAAATAAGCACATACATTTTATCTGTTTTTTTTTTTTTTTTTTTTTTTTTTTTTTTTTTTTGAGTTGTTAAAAGTGTTAACTGTGTAAATCTCTTCTCTGATTCTGGAGGAATGTTCAAAATTCTCATCCAAAACAAAGTGAGCTGAAAAAAACACAACATCAAAAATGTGGACTTAGTTTCAATGTATTTACTCAACTTTATTGCATGTAAAACCTTAGAGCTCTGTAGAGGACCTCTGATCACAGCTTTTCCAGTCAAACTTGCTTCACAAAACTTAAACTTACTGAACTCCTCCACTGCTATGGAGCACCTACAACTGTATTTAATCAAAGGTTCCTATTACATTGACATGATGTTTGTATTTCCATAGAAAAGACTACTAAAAACTGCAGATACTATGCACTATGCAAGTGTTTATGTAAAATTTAAACTTAGAGCAGTAGGAAGAACTGAGAATCTCACAACAGTGGCAAAGAAGATGAAAGATTAAAGACTAAACAAAACAACAACAACAAAAACCACTGAGATTAAAAAGGACGGTATTATTGGTATGGATAAGAAGTAACAAAGATTGCATGTCAGTATTAATTTGTAGGTAATAGCAACCCCTTTCCACTATGAACAGTAAAAATTCCATTGCATGGAAAATTGGCATAGTTCTTAATAATTGCTTAAAGAAGTTGAGCCAGAAAAAAAAAAAATAATAATAATAAAACTGCATTATAACCACTGTGTAGAATTAAAACTGTATTTATGACAATAATTCTTAAAATCAGAGAATTACAGGTGTTGTAGCAGATATTATAGGAAAAAGAAATCATTTGCCATTGAACAATAAATGAGTTCAGAAAAGCTACAGTGGTGAATCTGAGGAAACAGTCTGTATGGACCAGCCTCTGGTGCTTTCTGTTATAATGTATGTGTCAATCAAAATGTTTGCTTTTTTACATATTAATTGTTCCTCTGATACTGTACATTTATTGAAATATATATATATATAATGTAAACATTGAATCTTTACATCAGTTTACTGGAAGATACAAAATTTTTGGTTTTCCAAACACTGCTACTCTTATTAGCATGTGAATTCATTTCCATCAACATTGAGCTATTCATCAAAAATGTTTAGAAACTTTTTAGAAGCAGATATTTCAGTTAGAAGAATTCTTTTTTTTTAAAAAACCTGTCTTCAGACAGCTGAGCAGAAAATGGTCTTAAAGGCTATTTTTCTCTTTTGAGGATACACTGTCTTTGATGTTGCGCAGAAAGATATAAGAGAAAAGGATGGGACCTCTACAATAAAAAAATTTATGAGGTTGCATGGGTGTGAAGGAAAATAGGCAAGGAAAGAAAAGTAACTGGCAGAATGTGGGTGGTATATGCAGTATTTGTTGATTGTTGTTGCTAGTTAATAGTCATTAGGCATGCTGGCATGGTTCCCAACCCAAACCACTGTGACCTCTGTCAGCCCAAAATTCAAACTTAACCAAATGACCCTTGACAGAGATACAGCAAATGTAAACCTTTCCAAAATCTGACCACTGCCATCACTCCAGACCATTTGGACCCTGGATGCTTCAGATCTAAACTTACCAGGGAGAAGGAAGGGAAAAGGGAGAGGTGCTCCTGAGTGCCAGCCTGGCATTAACAAGATAGTACCTTAGGTTATATTTAGCATGTACTAAATCAAGGAAGGGAATCACAGAATCACAGAATCACAGAATTGTAGGGGTTGGAAGGGATCTCAAGAGATCCTCGGGTCCAATCCCCCTGCCAAAACACCCAAATGAAGTTTAGATAGATTTTCCACATTATTGTTTTATATCTGGCTAGTCTAATACTTAACAATTTGTTGATCTTCTGATTGACAGCATGTTAAAGATAAAAATTTAGTGTAGGCAGAGAGGTAGTATGAGGACTACAGAATATCTACTAGCACTATTTGATTCTAGAAAATTGTACCTTCCTTCTCTTGGGTCATGGTTTGTTGCTTCTGGAATATTTTATGAGTTGAGATTTGATACGTTCAACTTTTACACAGATTCACTCTTTTTCAGGGTTGGAAGTTCTCTGAGATTAAGTAATGTTTACTGAATGCAAATAGATTAAATAGATTCACCCACTACAGGGTTAAGTAACCTGCTAGTAGACATTCACATGCATTAATAGTCTATATGGGCTGAGTAAATATTAGAAATAAAATAGAGAAAAGGAACATGGTGAAAGATCTAGAGGGAAGGAAAGTATTATTATTTGGCTCTAAGGCCAATTGGCATTAACTGACTTAAATCCATGTTTATGAGCTAGTGGATTTCATAATTTGCTTTGGAAATACATCCATGCAGAAGCCCTGTGTGAGGATTTTTCTGGCTATCTTCAGGGCCCTGGAAATGGGCATATGGCAACTCAGGCCAAGTGTGATAAGTGGAGAGAGTTACAAAATTGTTTACAAGGAAATCAACATTTTTTTTCTATTTTCCAGCATATAACTAATAATTCTCTTCTTGTTAGTGTTATCCTGAAAAATAACAGGTACTGTTTCTGCTTTATATGATATTTCTTTCTTAAATCTCCTTTGCATTATGCACTTGCTTGTACATACATAAATGCATAACCACAAAAATTCCCATTGAGTTCCCCACCAGTGAAAGATCATGAGAGTCACCACTGGTATAGACAGTCAGAGACCTCATATAAAAACTGGCTAATAAGCTTGTGTGGTGGTTTAATGATGGTAGGTTGCTCAGTACCACCATGCTGCTCTCTCACTTCCCCTCCTTAAAAAAAGAGACAAATTTTAACAGGAAAAAAATGATAATAAAACATGGACTGAGATAAGGTCGGGAAGATCATTCACCAGTTACTGTCATGGGCCAAACAGATTCAGTGCAAGGAAGATAAATACAATTTATTGCCTATTGATAACAGACTAGAATAGTAAGAACTAAAAGCAAACTAAAAACACCTTCCCACCCATCCTATTCTACCTCTTTCCCCCAGGCATCACAGATGAACAGGGCATTGTGGTCAGACCATAGAACTTCATCTCTGCTACTCTTTCATCCTCACTCTTCCTCTCTTCCATTGTGAGGTACCTCTCATGGAATGTAATCCTTCCCAAATTGGTAGTATGTGGGCTTCCCATAGACAGTAGTTCTTTAAGAACATCTCCAATATAGGTTTGTACCATGGGGTCCATTCTTCAGGAACAGACTGTTCAAGCATGGGTCTCCCATGGATGGCAGCTCCTGACAGTCCTCCTGATCCACCATGGTCTTCAGTTCCAGCCTGACATCTGCTCCTGCATAGGATCTCCATGACAGTGGCACAACCTGCTCCACCACCATCCTCTCCACAGAATACAGGGGAACTTCTACACTGACACCTTAAAACACCTCTTCCCCTGAAGCAAAACCTAGGTGCCTGCAGGGTTGTTTCTTTCATATTTTATCAGTCCTCTCTCCCAGATGCTTCTTCACAGCAGTTTTTCCCTTTCTCAAATAAAGAGGAACAACCAGAGTAGCTAATAGGCTCCTCTTTGGCCAGTGGCAGGCCCTTTTTGGAGCCAGATGGAACTGGCTCTTTTCTAACATGACATGGCTTCTGCGCTCTTCTCACAAGAGCCAGCATTGCAGCCCCCCATCACAAAAACCTTGTCATGTAAACCAAATACAGCTTGGTTATTTTCCATTTGTCCATATAGGTTATGACTAACTCTAGTATATCAGCCTCTTGTCAGACAAACTAGCAATATTCATAAATGAACTTTAATGGGTAGACCCTGCTAGCCAATCTGTAAATGAAGTCCTGCTACTTCTGATGCAATGAAAAATAAATTGAAATTGGTAGCTCCTCCAGATCCATACGACACACCGATCCTTAACACATGACCTGTGCTACCTAATACACAGATGATAAACTCAACAGCCCAGACACTGTATCTGTCCCATACTTAAACCTAACACTCTAATGTTTATTCCCAAAGGCTGGAATTCAAACTTTTATTGTAATCTTGTCAATCCTTGTCAAATTTAGATCTAATCCCATCCAGCTGCTTCTACTATTTATTACCATGTTCTTACAGTCCACAGTAAATTAATTTCCAGCTGTTACCTATCAGATCCTCCCAAAACCCAAGTCTTCAGTCATAAACCCATTCCAAACATAGCCACATAGCCTATTTATTACTTGCACAAATACAAGATTTAACTCATTTTTGGTCTTTACCTTGTTTCTAGCTCAGCAGTTATAGCCATTACATGGTAACCTCTATTAACCCATGTCCTAAAGCAGCCATCCAGTCCTAAACTTGCATCACACTTAAACATATTCCAGTATTGCTTCTAAGCAATTCACTCAGAAGTTTTCAAAGAAATTAGAAGTATTATTCCCCCCTCCTTTTTTTTTTTTTTTTACTAAATGAAGAATATCAATTTATAAACACAACTTATCACCAATCTTTAATAAAAGTGTAATTGATTTATTTCATAAGGGAACTTTTTTGTTTGTTTGTTTTAGATGATATATATTGCTTTACCAAATATTGCTCCATATTGCCATATAATATAATGGGCAGTGTACATGGTGCAATCTGATTGGTATAATAACACTGTGAAAGTCTATAAGTGAAGAAGTCTTTCTACAAATTATTTGAAGAAGCCTGGGAAGCAATTTAACAAAAGCAGAACTAATGCTAATACAAGTAATATATACACCTTAGTTTACAATGAAATCAAATTAGTTTTATCTCTTCTCAACTGATTTGGTTACCATGTTAAGTTAGATCAATCTGCTTATCTTGACAAAGATTGATTCCCAATTAAAAATCACATAAGCTAATAAAGTTATAGCTTCAAGTTTATCCAGATAGCTTTATTAAAAACAATTATCTATGACATAAGCACTACTTGGAATGAATGTATTGATGGAAAAAAATCAGAAATGATAAAAAGCAGGAAATCTTAGAAGATATGTAGCGAGACTTAAGGTGACCTTATAAATAGCCTATATAAAAACTTTTATAAAACTGTGGTTTCCTGACATTCTACATTTTCCACCATCTGATGTCAGGTTACATCCAGTGAAATGAAACTATATGAACAGCCGTCCTTCAAATCTTAAGTTCCATCATTTTTTCTGCCTCCTAGTGCATGAAATAACTACCCACCACCTGCTGTTCATAGGTTTGTATGTCAGGTTGCAAGTCAGAATCGATGTGCACTGACTTTTTTCTTGCCCCAAACTTTATTGTATCTGTGTAGTGCTTGGAATTGTCACTGGTGCCCTGTGCTTGTCTGCAAGCATTCCAAGAACTAAATTAACACAAAACTAATTTTTGGCTAAGCTGTCTATGTCTGAATTTTACCATATATCATGCAAGGAATTTGAATGAAAATTCTATATTTGGAGCAAGTTACAGAACAGCCTGGGGCAAATTCATTAAGCATCTGCAGACAAAATTAATTTGGGTTCATTGGTTCAATGTTTTTCATGAAATAATCATATGCAGTTATTTAGATTTACAAACAAATATTTCTGTTTGTCAAACTGCTGATGGATAGAAACTTACTCAAGGAACTATCTTTTAGCTAACATCCTCTATGTGCACTTAGTATATGAAGTTGTCCAGGTATATTTCCATCTTTTTTCTTAAACAATTGAAGCAACAATATTATTTACTTATTTCATATGAACACACAAGTTGGAAGTAAGTGCAAAATATATCAGAAGATTCAACTCATATAAGCAGTGAGAAAGCTTTCAGGCTATGTTTTTCTCATCACTGTTTACTTGATGGAAAGAAACTAAATTCCTTGACCTTGGGTTAGCTATCATAAAATGTAATCAACATTTAAGCTCAGAATAAAATGTTCGAAACAGGTTAGCAAGCTAAGTTTACTCAATTTCTATGATGTATCATGTACTGAAGCAGGTCATATTGCCCCCCCCCCAAAAAATGAACAACAACAATAAAAAACTTTTTATTGTAGAAAAAAAAAAACAGGTTAAGAGCTAGTGACAGGCTAATCATAAGGTGCTGTTATTTCTTAGAAACACGGGAAAATGTACAATCTAACAAACAACAACAAAAACCCTAAAAGGTCCACAAGGAAGGATTTAGTTAAAAATCAGACAGACTAATGGAAACATTATATATATTTATATATCTCTATACACACATATGCATTTTAAGAAATCTCCAATGTTGATAGTGTTTTTATTGTTGGTATATATATTCTTAATGACATTTACCTCACTACTGCTGCCAGCTACAGGACCAGTAATGTTGGTTACACCCAGAAGCCAGCCCTCTGGCTCTTTGTCCCCTTTGCATCATTGTTTTCACTGGTTTGTTTTATTTTTTATTTTATTTAAATCTTCTTACAAGTCTTTCTATATTGACATTACTAGCAAAAGAGTCATGTAAGCATTGATTTCTCCAGGAGAGCAGAGCAATCTGGTGGATCACTCAAACGTGCAATAACACATTGAAGGTATTATATGCCATAGTTGGGGAAACACAGCAGGGAAACTTGATGACATACCTTCATCCTTTTCAGTAAAAAACAAACAAACAAATAAATAGAACCAACATAACAATACAAAAACAGCAAATGACTATACAGTATTGACAAGACAGGTTTACATCATCTAGCCCAAAACATAATGAGAAGCAAAAATTGTGTACTCTTGACTGTCAACTTTTTTCAAAAAATGTTTAGAAGATTCATCCACATACTTTTCTAGCTGCAAAAATAATCAGCAAACAGAAAGCTGCCCACAGTTTGATTAAATGCTAGCTCAACACTGAATTAAAATGAAGGAATGTTTAACAGCTGAAGCTAGATATTTCATTTGCTAAACAACACAAAACTTTAGATGGTCACAAAGAATTGATTGTGGTTCAATAGAATAAAACTTCACATAGTGTCCTTGCACACAATATGCAGCCATCGTTTACAAAGATTCTTAAATGTTCAAAGAGCTGTTCCTTCATTACTGAGAATGAATAAATTTTCTTTGTCTCCAAAAACATTTTCAAAATTAGCAGTACACCCCAGAGGTCTATGGGAATAAGTGTTATTCTTCACAGTTTAAACAGTAAAACATATCAATTAATATTTCTGAAATATAACTAAAGTAAGAAATATGTTTGTATAGTCCACAGTGAATAGGCATATTTTGCCAAACATATTTTTGAAACCTTATTTGGAAATATTTCTTTCATTTCAGTATCTTTGTTGTTTTTGTCATATCTATTTTGGTATCTTGAATTATAATATCTATATATTACATATATCTTATATCTTAGATATCATTATATTATTATTATATATTATTATATTTTATGTATTATATATAAGTAATATTCATATATTACATATATTCCCCCTATACATCCAAAAAAAAAACAACCAACAACATTACTTTTAAATTTATTATGGTTTAATAACTATTGATCTGAAAGCAAGCAAATGAACAAACAAAACCAACATGAACTGCCAGAAATGCGATAACAGCAACTGTTTTCTCAGGCTGAAACTGATTGAAAGCATCCCCTATATAAAAATGAAATGCATTTCTGTGGATGCACTGACGCTTCACCATCTGTCCAACATCTCAGATTTACTCTCCCAGATAACTTCATATTTCACCCTGAAGTCCCTAAAGAAACATCACTTTAAACAGGGCCACATGGAAAAATGCACTTCAATAACATCTGAAGGTCTTGCATTTAGCTGCAAGGGCCTCCAATCTAAATGAATGATGTGCCTGTAGAGTAAGCTCCATTTAGAGTTATGGAAATAGGGAGGAGAAAATGTAAGAAAATGTTTTCTTTCTTTCCTTCCTTCCTTCCTTCCTTCCTTTCTTTCTTTCTTTCTTTCTTTCTTTCTTTCTTTCTTTCTTTCTTTCTTTCTTTCTTTCTTTCTTTCTTTCTTTCTTTCTTTTTCTTTCTTTCTTTCTTTCTTTCTTTCTTTCTTTCTTTCTTTCTTTCTTTCTTTCTTTCTTTCTTTCTTTCTTTCTTTCTTTCTTTTTCTTTCTTTCTTTCCTTTCTTTCTTTCTTTCTTTCTTTCTTTCTTTCTTTCTTTCTTTCTTTCTTTCTTTCTTTCTTTCTTTCTTTCTTTCTTTCTTTCTTTCTTTCTTTCTTTCTTTCTTTCTTTCTTTCTTTCTTTCTTTCTTTCTTTCTTTCTTTCTTTCTTTCTTTCTTTCTTTCTTTCTTTCTTTCTTCCTTTCTTTCTTCCTTTCTTTCTTCCTTTCTTTCTTCCTTCCTTCCTTCCTTTCCTCCTTCCTTCCTTTCTTTCTTTTTCTTTCTTTCTTTCTTTCTTTCTTTCTTTCTTTCTTTCTTTCTTTCTTTCTTTCTTTCTTTCTTTCTTTCTTTCTTTCTTTCTTTCTTTCTTTCTTTCTTTCTTTCTCTTTCTCTCTTTCTTTTCCTCCTTCCTTCCTTCCTTCCTTCCTTCCTTCCTTCCTTCCTTCCTTCCTTCCTTCCTTCCTTCCTTCCTTCCTTCCTTCCTTCCTTCCTTCCTTCCTTCCTTCCTTCCTTCCTTCCTTCTTTCAAGAGAAATAGTAGGGAGTGGGGTAGGGGAAGACTGGGAAGAACAAAGGCGCTGGAGAAGAGAGAGAAGAAAAAAAAATAAAAAGAAAAAAAAATATTAATAAATAAAAATAAAATAAAAAAATAAAAAATAAAAAATAAATCAGCAGCTCCAGAACAGTGGCAGTAAAAGACACAGGGATTTACAGATAAAGCAAGAAGATGCTGGCAGCCATCTATCAGTCTGCCTTGATGAAACAGGTATTGGAAATTAACTCAGGAATCCTATGAATTACATTCAACCCATGCTCTGAGCTAAGCACTTGTCAATTTTAGCTGTTATTGCAACCTATTACTTACAGACTACATGGCTGGCAAGCTAATGATTCTGGAGAGTGTTAAAGAATAGCAACATAAACTGTATACAGAGATGTTTGTCACAGACTGAGCATATCTTCCCATAAACCCATGTGAAAACTGAAAGCCCAAACTTTTTGTTCCTCAGTGAGCACTTAAGCCCATATCACATTATTTCATACAGTGGAAAAATACATACCTAAGAACTAATCAGTGATCTGCCTGTCCACAGAAAACTTTTTCCCAAGATTTTCTGAGCATTGTGAAAAAGTGCTTTGATTAAACTTTTCTTGAACTTTATTCCCCCTCTCCACAGGATAATTCACTCTGTGGCAGAGCTCTTGAAACTGACAATTTTTTTGGGGGGGATGATGATAAAATAATAGACAAATATAAAACCCCAGCCTCTAACATATAGAATGCATTTTGCTGTGGATTGGGACTTCCACTTGGCTAATGTTTGATTACTTAGCTTTCAAAAACAACCTTCAAGGGAAGGTTAATTTAATTTTATATCTTCAGATACATACAGTAATAGTTGTGCACTGAAGTACTGGAAACACATTTTATCAGAAATTTACTCAACCAATATACTGGAACTTTTTTGTATGTTTCATCTGATAAACTTGTCTAACAGTGAAATATTTTAATAAGCAAACATATTCAGAGTAAATGTCAGAGAGTGTGATCCTGTGACTAACATCTGCTGCTGCTGCTGTTGGGGAGCTGGGGAGAAGAGAAAGGATGAAAAATAAAGTACCAAAAAAAAACCAACCAAGGAAGTCCAAATTAGAGCAAATGTTTGTCAAATAAAAAGTACAGCTTTTTGTCCAATGGACAAGATTTAATTAGAAAAGTCATGGAAATAAGCTGCCTGAGTATCAGATCCATTTTCTTCAGATGAGCTAGTGAACCTCATTGAACTTTTCAAAGAATTGCAAATACAGGGGGGAAAAATTCTGCTGTAACATCCCTTACAAATGAATTAATCAATTACCAATATGACGCCCCACCCCAGGTAAGGAATAGTATGACAGATTTAGTTAAAGATTTTTCTTCTATTAAGCAATGGTCAAATAAATTAATAATAAAAAAAGTATTTTGTACTTTTTTTTTCTGCTACAGTAGACCATAACTTCAAAATTTAAATATCATATTGTATGTGTTAAGTCACCTACATGGTACATTATTTATCCAGTTTGTTATCTAATTCTATCTTTTTATTTTTTTTCCCTTAACAACAACCATAACAAAAAACTATTAAGGAACATAATATTTTGCATTAGACAAGGGCATCTTGAATACCACTGTAAACAAAATTATTTTAACAGTGAAATTAAAGGAAAAGAAAAAATCCAGCCCAGAGGAAGGTGATTATGTAGAAATTCATGACAATTCAAAAACTCTCTCTCTCTAAATAAATAAATAAATAGATAGATAGATAAAAAGAGGTCTTTAAATATTCTGAATTGTTTTATGCTTCATTACTATTCTTCATGTGCTTTTCTTCTTGTTGTTTAGTCTTTTACAATATATCCATGCTTGGCACAAAGCTGCAGGCCTGTAATTCAAGTATACAAAATGTGCGGAATGTGGTCTTAAAACACGTATACTCCTATGCCTGTCAATTAACCAAAATTTTATTTTAAACATTGGATAGATTCAATAATAATAATAATAATAATAATAATAATAATAATAATAATAATAATAATAATAATAATAATAATAATTTTTAAAATAAAGACATTATCATAAGCTAGAACTTAAAGATCCATAGAAAATTTATTGCATTTCAAAAGCAGAAAAGTCAGGTCTTTAAGTGCTTGAAAGCCACATCTTTGCTCTAAGGATTTCCATGTGAGACTTTGCATACGAGATTCTCAAAAGGCTTGCTGAAGTCTATGGAAATTTTTTATCCTCATATGAGATGTCATTTTAAAAGGAAAACAAAGTAAGGATAGAGTTAGGGTTTTTTTTTAGGTTTTGGAATACATAATAAAACAAACACTTTTCTGTAACAGAATACACTTTAGTTAGCTAATAAAAAGTATTCAGTGTACTTAACAGAGAACTCCCGTCTCTAACAGAGTAGAAGGATAGCTTGAGTTCATACTTTCACCCTTTTATGTGCAATATGTGTCATTTTCTAAAAAGATTATTTTAATAAACATAGTTTCAGACAGTCAATGCATTTTATTTGACCCTGCAAATATACACTTGATTAAGAGTATGTGCTTATTTTTATGAAGGCTGAGAAAATCACTAGTGTTTGTAGTAGTATAAATGAATAAAGAACTAGTAAATTTCTCTTTGTCTTCCCTATTATTGTCCTCTTCCCCTTCCATCTTGGGTATTTATACATACATAATGTATACTTAGTACTTTAAGCTAGATTAGTGGTAGGAATATATCTTTTGGACATTCCTAAAATGGAACTTTTTTCCCCCTCCAGTAACTGGAAAAGGTGAAAGGAAGGAGACATTTATTCTTTCCCCCTCTAAAACCATCCTACAGAGATAGTTATATACACAGAAAGGAAAGGAGTGAAGTAGTAATGTTTTCCTAAGCATGCTTCTGACATATAGTTTGGCTAGTTGTCAAAAAATTACATCTCTTCCTACATCTGAAATCAAGCGTGTACATACATATTCTTCAAAGCAAATTTTGTGTAGAAATAGTTGAACCTCTTGCATACTATTTTTTTTTTTTTTTTTTTTTTAGTATTGATACACTTCTTTTCTGCAGGTATACATACCCATGGTACTGATTGCAGAGAGGCTGAATATACAGTTGAGCATGACACCAGCAATTAGATAAGTCATCTTACCTTTACAAATATATCCTTTTTTAGGTTAAAAAAAATAAATAAATAACATCTGATTCCTGAAGATGGTGAAATTCAGATAGATTACATGGGTAGTCCTTGGTTCACATAGGTATAGAAAAATGTTTTTGGAACCATTGTACAGTCTACTCATATGGTGTCATAAAGTCCTGCCAATGACATGTTAGGTTGATAGGGGTCAAAGAAGCAAAAATATGAAGCAATATTTGTGGAAAAATCCCAAATACTTTCTACTCCTCAAAGAAAGTAGATTTTTCTTTTTATTATTATTAGGAATGATGTTGTTGTGTGCCAGTCCAGCATGTTATTGTTCAGTGGTCAAGATGTTAGCAAAGGGGATAGCATGCTGTTGCTAGGTGAACTCTACTTGAACATCGATTTTGCCAGCGAATGGAAAACTACAGGTAACAAATTCTTGAGGTCACCCCTCCTGAATGATGGCTTTCTCAGATTTTGGACTATCTGTGAAAACTCAAGCAGGTACACTTTTAAATATTGATTTTTTTTTCTCTATCAGCATTACTCACATTTCTTACTCTCTGTACAGATCAGGATAGGTAGGAATACACATGTTCTAACATTAATATTTCTCTGATCTTCTGGATCCTTGTTGCATAGTAGGTGTCCAAACTGCAGTAAAGATGAGAAGCAGTTTGTATAGGCTATATCAATTTGGGATTTTGTGGTTTTCAAGCTAAATATTCAGTCAGGTCATCTCTTTTTTCAAAGAAACATGAGAACCCTCAAAAGTTTATACTGTATTGTCCAGAGACTGCTTAGTCTGTTCACCATGTAGAACAGTGATGAATCTAGTGATGGTTTTTCAGCTGTGATGACAGTGGAAAAGATTATTTTTTACTGCTATTATGTAAGAATTCTTGATACTGTTTTGTCATTTTAGTACACATATGCATAAACGATTGATAACCCACTGGATTAAAAACAGTCTTGCACCATGGGAATAACAACATCCCGATCTTGCGGACTCTTGCTGTTTTACTTTCTACAGAAAACTAAGAAATTATTAAACTTTGAAACCTTTTTTTTGTCGTTGTTTACTGATAAAGGCCAATAAAGATATTTGTCTGGATGTAACGATAATCTGATTAAATGCTAGCTTCAGTATTTTGTGTTGTAAATCAAGACCATTCCTACGTTCTTTTACACATGGTACAAGAAATGATTCGGTTTCCAGAGAGATAACATTTGGAGGATGTGTTATCTGTAGGCAGACTGCAGTGTCTGATAACGAGTCTGGGGGAGTCATTGCCATATTGGGCACCTGGCATATGAGCTCTTCCAGAAACCCTGATAAGACCCATTCTGCATAATGTCCATATGTATGTAAATGATGTTTAGAATTGTACCTGAATGGAACTCAGCTCAGAATACTAAAATTAATGGGAATCCTAATTACTCTGTTGGGAGCTTGCTCATGTATTGCAATGTTAACTTGTTTAGATTTTTCTGTATTTCCAGTTTTTTTTACGTGGTAACATTTTTCATGTAATAGCATGGTCAATCCAAAAAAAAAATAAATAATATTAACTGTGTCTTGCTGTACCACTCCATGAGATTGTGGTTGTTTTTTGTTTGTTTGTTTGTTTTGGTTTGTTTTCCCCCTCACATAAGACGCTTCTTAGGTCTAATGGTTTCATTTCTTCCTATCAGCCCTGTGAAGAGAGACTTGGGGGTTCTGCTGGATGAAAAGCTTGACATGACCCATCAGTGAGCGCTTGCATCCCAGAAAGCCAGCTGCATCCTAGGCTGCATCAAAAGAGGTGTGACCATCAGGTCAACAGTGGTGACTGTCCCCCTCTACTACATCCTTGTGAGGCCCCACCTGGAGTTCTTCATCCAGGTTTGAGGCCCCCAGCATAAGAAAGACGTGGAAATGTTAGAGTGAGTCCGGAGGGGGCTGCAAAGATGATCAAGGGGCTGGAACACCTCTCCTATGAGGAAAGACTGAGAGAGCCTGGAGAAGAGAAGGCTCTGAGGAGACCTCATTGTGGTCTTCCGATACTTAAAGGGGTCTTATAAAAAGGATGGAGAAGGACTCTTTACTTGGGTAGATAATGGTAGGACAAGGTGAAATGGTCTTAAACTAAAAGAGGATAGATTTAGACTAGACAATAGGAGGAAATTCTTCACTGTAATGTTAGTGAGACACTGGAAGAGATTGCCTAGAGAAGTTGTGGATGCCTCATCCCTGGTGGTGTTTAAGGCCAGGTTGGATGGGGCTTTGGCCAACCTGATCTAGTGGGTGTTGTCCCCATCTATGGCAGGAAGGTTGGAGTTAGATGATCTTTAAGGTCCCTTCCAACCCAAGCCTTTCTATGGCTCTGTGATTGATTCTGGAACATTATGGATGTATCCAATCTGTGCACATGGTTGTGACAGGGTTAATGTGCACTCCAGCTCCCCTTGCAGCCTCATTTTTGGGATGAGGAAGGCTAGTTAGACAGATCTGAAGGAAGTTTCAATACACTGATGTTAGTTTCTTTATCTGGACAACTGAGACACTGTGAGGGCAGAGCTAACCATTGCTTTGAAGGCTATATACAGGTTGTATGTAAAATCACAGAATTGTGGAATCATTCAGGTTAGAAAAGGTCTCTACGTCCCTCTTGTCCAACCTTTAACCTAGTACTAAAGTCCACCAATAAACCATGCTACTAAGTTCGCAATCTGCACATTTTTTGAATACTTCAAGGGTGACCCAACCACTTCCCTGGGCAGCCTTTTCCAATGCCACACAATCCTTTCAGTAAAGAGATTTCTCCTGATATCCAACCTAAACCTCCCCTTGCAACTTGAGGCCATTTCCTCTTGTCTTATCACATGGTGTTTGGGAGAAGAGTCCAATCCCCATCTCACTACAGCCTCCTTTAAAGTAGAGTGCAATGTGGTCTTCCCACAGCCTCTTTTTCTCAGGCTAAATGGCCCCAGTTCCCTCAACTGCTTGTTGTAAGACTTGTTTTCTAGATTTTCAGTAGCTTTGTTGCCCTTCTTTGGACATGCTCTAGCACCTCAATGCCTTTCTTGTAGTTAGGGGCCTAAAACTGAATTCAAACATAAATAAATGATATCACTATGCTTATTGTCAGAAGATAATTCATTATATGTAAAACATTGGATCATTTACCCTAAAGACAGCATAAGTATTCCTTGAATCTAAACAGCATCTATAACTGGATGGTTGCTTCAAGCTTACCGTTTTTAAAATTTGCTTTTAACATGTACAGCTAAACTACAGTTTTTATGTATTTTCAATGACCAAAAAGACCACAGTCTTTCTATTTACATTTAATTTGTAAGTTAACATTTTCATGATGTGTGTAAGAACATACATAGTTTTCTATATATCAAACTATTTTTGTTATGATTAAAGTAAGAAAAAATGTTAGACTTATGACTGGATCTACAATTTCTATTGTATGCAGTTCTCATTACATTAGGTTTCTTTTATTTGATTTGTGCTGAAAATATTTCTGTTGACCATTAGCTAACTATGGTCAGTCACAGCTTAAGTAATTTTTAATCTTTTCAATTATATAGAATTCTATTTAGCTCAAGTTAGTTAAACTGCTACGTCCCTTTTTGTTTTTTTACTTTTTTTTTTTTTTCATTTTGCATTCACAGCTACAGGTTACAATAAACATTCAGTATTTCTTTACACTTCCATGAAAGATGTCTACAATTTTCCTTTTATTTTTGCAAACAGTAGGAATCAAACTGGAATAATGCAATGTGCAATAAATTGATAATTTTTTCACTACTATAAGTGAACTATTTTCTCTACTATGTACTTAGTCATCTTTTGCTTTGAACATTTGCACTTCAATCAAATATTGAACAAAACTCAAAACTGTTTCTAGAGTTTTATGAGATGCTCAGCAACATTTTCTTCTTCACTGGAACTAAATTGCAGGAGAAAAAGTTATCAGTGGAAAAGACCTCACTGTCAAACATTCAACAAAGCATCAATCATAAGTTAAGTAATCGAAGACAAGCACATATGCCTATATATAGCCAGGAAGTGATGACTGATATCTTTGTGTTACAAAAGCAATAGTTGCAAGTAAATGTTTAAGGAGCCATTGATATTATATGATACTCCTTCCCCTTAAATTTTCACTCTTCCTGCTGCCTCTAGTAGGATAACAGCAGGAGCACTAGCAGAGTCAAAATACCAAACTGTAGTCATTGTTCGAGTGAAGGTCATCTGCACATCAGAGCAGAAATGCCTGTTGCTTTTAAAAGAAAACTTAGAAAGTACCCAAAAGACTCATATTAATGCAATTATTTCCTGGTTTTATGAAGTTAACATTTTCAAATTATCTTGAAGTACAATTGCACCTCCACTATTCTCTACAATTTATTTCTATTCTACACATTTGCCATGTTATTGTTATGCCAGGAACATCTCTTTCTCTTCCATTTATAGTCATTTTCGCTTCTGCTTTTTATTTTGTATTTTTTCAATTGTGATCACACTTCCCATGTTGACTAGGATAACATTTTACATTAAGATGGCTATTCTAATGACTATATATAAAATTTTATGAATAGAACATTAATTCTGTTTCTCCATAAATCCTTAGTACAAACTTCCAAAACAAATCTCCTTTTATTACAGAACTTAGGGGAAAAGGGATGACTATTGTCATGTTTCCTGATTTAAGGGTGATCGTTTTCCCTTCTCTGTACCATAGTACCAATGCTGTAAAATGACTTAATTATGTTCTATTGTCCAACTCCTGGGACATGGAAGGTGCAGGCAGAGAGTGGAATTTGCATGTCCAGCTTGTTTTTTTTTTTTTCCCATCTTGCTTCCTTTGGAAAAGTAGAAAATGATTGCAGCTGGGATCTACAACTGCCCCATTATTCATGTATCTTCTAAAAAAGTTTGTTGTTGTTGTTGTTTTTATATTTTTTTTCTAAGGTTCATAAGTTTTCAATAAGTTAAATAAGATGTTATAACTGAATTCTAGGAACAACGCAATCTACATTGTTCTCAAACTTGAGAAAAGGGGAAAGAGGAAGGTAGAAAGAAGCTGTGACTTTCTCTAAATTTGTCTGACATACTTCCCTTTCCTATACTAATTCAAAGCAATGGACAGTGGAATAGATGCAATTTTAGTAAGGAGAAAAAAGAGAATAATAACTTAAGAACAGATAGTATTTGTAAGTAGATATTCAAATAAAATAGCCATTTTCTCTTTGTCAGACAAACTCTGTTCTATCCACATTATCTGTGTAAAGAAAAAAAAAAAGAAAACTAAAATAAAAACAATTATTTACTACACTTGTGAGTATCTTGGAAAACCAAGCTTTAGATGTAACTGAAAAGCATGTGACTCCAAGTTGCAAACAGTTAGCTATCCTATATATTTATTTATTTATCTATTTTAAAGCAGTACAGATGCACTCAGAAGACAAGTCATCAGTCAGCAGTGACAGCCAACATGAAAATGTATAAGAATAAATTGGGTTTTAATTTTTCTTGACTAAGTATAGACATCTATCATAACTAATGCACTTCTAATAGCACAGCATTTTTTTTTCTGCAAAGTAATTTCATCTATTTTGTAATGTGTCTTAAACCTAATTAGAAAGCAACAGTCCTAGCAGTTATAAGAAGAAAGGCAATATTTCTTTTGACCAGTGTAGGTGAAATCTACTGCAATTAAAGTTATGGCAAAGTTTATGCAAGAACAGAGAGATCATATCTTTGCTAAATAGGCTGTGAAGTCCTCCTACTTTTGGTGCCTAATTACTGGTGTCATGCTTGTAATAGCGGCATCTGTGCACACTCAACACTCTAATGGGCAGCTCCTACAGGACTAATGAATTTTAATTGATGGTGTTTAGCGTGGCTTTTGGTTTCTGTCTCTTGTAGAGGAGGCTATGCCCTTCTGCTCTTCTGTCCCCAAGTGAGCTGCATCTCTGTTGGGGAGCTTATAGATACAGATGGTCAACAAAAGGTGAAGAATGCCAGAACTCTCTGGGCATCAGTCTCTTTTCAGCAAAGATAAAGCCTGAATTGTTAATCAGCTTCCTTTTTTATTTATTTTTTTTTCCACCCAAGCTGTTTATGTTGTGGGCTTAATGTTAATCTCCGTTAGCAAAATGACATGTTCCTTTTCAACTCAAAACATGCTTTCTAGTTTGACCAATTAGAAGGCGGCATTCTTTCCAGACTCCTGATAGGTAGTTTTAAATGTAGCGTCCTTTGTCAGAGGAAAAACAAAAACACTTCATAGTGACACTTGGTTACTTTACTCACTTCCAAAAGTTTTGTGGAAGTCTGAAAGAAATGCATGGCGCAAAAGAACAGAAAGATTTACCACATGTATTGTAATTATGCAAAAGCACAGTTGACTCTCTAAATGTTATTTTTTCTGTAAGTGTTCTTTTTTTATCAGATCAAAAGTTCATTCTTCAGAATGACATTTTCTTCCCTTGTGCTTCAAAAATATGTAATGTAAGGTAAAACTTATTTGGGGGAAAAATGAATAAACAAAACAAGTGAAATGGGTTTCTTGTTTAAAAATTCCTCTTCAGGATCAACAGATCTTTATATCAGTGATATGTCAGATGGTGTATAGAGATATGCTATAATCAAAAGCTGGTTTATACAGAAACAGGAAACTGGCCACCCCCTGTTGGTTAATTAACAGAGCTGCTTTTTATTAGTTTTAGTACAATTGCTTGTCTGCTTTCCTGTGGCCTATCGACCTGAACAGAATAATCAAAAAGTATAAATGAGAATATTCTGTTTGTGAGTAGACTCTGTGAACTGCTCTCATCTATAGTCCCTATTTACTAAATAATAATAATGATAATGATATAATGATAATGATAATGATAATAATAATAATAATAATAATAATAATAATAATAATAATAATAATAACTAAGCCTTTCCTTTAAGCATAATCACCTATTTTAAAACAATAAAAAGCTTTTTTTTTCTTTTCCTCAAACAAGTATTAAACCTATTAACTAGATACCACCATGAATAAATACTTCAAATAGTCATTATTAAATATTTTTCAAATGAAAGGAAGACCAGAAAATTAAATGTGGAATACTGAATAATAAAATAAAATAAAATAAAATAAAATAAAATAAAATAAAATAAAATAAAATAAAATAAAATAAAATAAAAGTGTTGCTTTCCAATATACATGTGTTGAACCTTCATGCTGCCCACATTTTCCATCAATTTGTCAGCATGTAGTCAATGTGCCAGAGATACAAGGACAGATTCATGGCACTCCATGCCTTCTGCCTATATACCACACACAAAAATTCATCACAATGTGCTGTGACAACTGATTGATTTATCTGGGTATGGTTTTACCAAGGAGATGGTTGAACCTTTGCTTAATTCAAATATTTAGTAACTAAAATTAATAAAAAGATAATAATTATTATTAATTAATGAAGTAATACTAAACAAAAAAAATCCCTATTCAACAACAACAAAATGCAACATGTGAACATCTTACACATGAGCTTTTGCAGTTATATATTATATATAATTATATATATACATCACAGAATCACAGAACTTCTAGGTTGGACGAGACCTCAAGATCATCAAGTCCAACCTCTGACCTAACAATAACAGGTCCTCCACTAAACCATATCACTAAGCTCTACATCTAAACGTCTTTTAAAGACTTCCAGGGATGGTGACTCCACCACTTCCCTGGGCAGCCTGTTCCAATGTCTAACAATAAAGTAAAGAAGTTCTTCCTAACATCCAACCTAAAACTCCTCTGGCGCAACTTTAGCCCATTCCCCCTCATCCTGTCACCAGGCACGTGGGAGAATAGACCAACCCCCACATCACTACAGCCTCCTTTAAGGTACGTGTAAAGAATGATAAGGTTGCCCCTGAGCCTCCTCTTCTCCAGGCTGAACAAGCCCAGCTCCTTCAGCCGCTCCTCATAGGACTTGTTCTCCAGACCCCTCACCAGCTTGGTCGCCCTTCTCTGGACTCACTCGAGCACCTCCATGTCCTTCTTTTAGTGAGGGGCCCAAAACTGAACACAGTACTCAAGGTGGAGTATAACTATATATATATAGTTATATATAACTATATTTATACATAATTATATATATATAATTATATATATATATATTTATATATTTATATATTATATATATACTTATATATAGTTATATACTCTCTACAGACAAGGCAGGCCACAGCTTCTCCAGGAAAGTCCAGAGAAGTTGTGGATGCTCCATCCCTGGAGGTGTTCAAGGCCAGGTTGGATGGGACCTTGGTCAACTTGATCTACAGGGTGGCATCCCTGCACATGGCTATGTACTATGAACCAGCTATGTCTGAAGATAAACAGTTCTTCCAGACTCCTATTCCTTAATTTAAAATTTAGAGGAAAACCTTGACGTCCCACCTGTAAGGAAACAATTGCAAAATCAAGATTTGCATTTGGCTCAAGCATCAACATTTGAAATCAGCATCTTCCAGCTGTGGCTGTCTCCAGATTTCACAAACTGCAAGATTCTCTTCATTTACCTTTGGCTTTCTGAAAAGCTATATCTGCATTAAGCTAGGAATTCACATTTCCTCTACAGTCAGGTAGAGTGAGATGTTTCCTACCTACTTCAAGCACCTATTTATGTAAAAATGTTGCAGGAAAAGTAATATCCAACAAGCTTGCATTAACAATTGTATCTCTGCCAAGACAGTTCTTCACACCAATTCTGTTCTAAATGATCAGAGAAGGCATGTCATAATGCAATTATCAAATGCATACATTCAGCTGCTTAAGAAGTTGTGCTTTTTTAAATGTGGCTCCGTTTCCTAGCTATGAAGCCAATGTCAATCAAACTTTAAGTACACATGTAGTCATTCATTGTGTCTACTAGGAATAACACTAAATGCTGCTTTTTCTTTGTATTCTAAGCTCCAAAGCTAAAAGGTAAAGTTTTTTGTTTGTTTGTTTGTTTGTTTTTGTTTTTCTGTAAAACTGTCAACATTTGATAACAAGGACATGTCAGTTAAGGGTGATAACAGTTTTATCTAATAGGTGTTAGAAAACTCAAGCCTATTGACTTCAGCTTGAAAGCAGGAGCTTCAAAGCAACCTTTAACTTAATTTTCATGGTTATATTTGCAAACAATACATCTTAATAATTCAGTCTGGACTTGGTAGCAAGAACCATACAAAAGCTGATAAAAAAAAAATCTGTATATAGTTATGTAAGTTTTTTAGCACTTTTTCCAACATGTCTGTACATATACTGGGCTGTATTTGTTAACACTTTCTTGCTGCACTGGTTTGCCTTATGGATATAAGGCAGCAATAAAACAATTTTATTGGTTGGTGAAGCAAAGTTTGTATTTGCGTTGAACTGAAGTTTTCTATAGTACAAGGAAGTCTCCAGGTCATAACTATGAATGTGGAAAAAGTACAGAATTTATACTTTTATTTCAGGAAGCAATATCTTCAGAAGAAATAGGCTTAAAACAGAGAGTGAAAGGAATGCTGCTGAGCATTTACAAGATGTGAACTTTTAATATGCATATGTCTAAAAACATCCTTGAAATATATATTTTTATTGAATCATGGACATTATGTGTTTATTCTAAACAATGAGCATGGAATACTGAGTGCTTAGAGTAAGCCTCTCGCTGCAGACAAATATTTCTAATTCAGGAATTATCTGTGCAGAATTTCATATGAAACACTAGTTCTATTAAAAATGCTTTTAGTAAGCCTGCTTTAATGTCTTCTGTGCCCAACAGGGTTGGTAACAATATGTGAGGATCACAGCGGGGGTGATCAGACCTTTCTATTACCAAACAAACCGTAGTTATTGCATTTGTAGTAATGGCAGTCCATTTACCAACTGAGTTAGAATGCCAATAAATGGGCAGGTGAAAAAAGTTACAAAGATGGGGTCAATGAATGAAGTACAGAGAAACAAATGAGAACAGCAAAATATCCTCTTGATGTAGCTGAATACTGACTGACAGGCAAGGTAGATGGGAGCTTTTGTGGCACCATACCAAGTAAATCATATCCAAAATGCCCAATTTCTGAGAGAATTATGTATATTATCATCATATAAGGTTATCCTCTGTTCTCTGAACATAGTGTAATATGCAGGGAAAAAAAAAAAAAAGAAAAAGAATTTTGGATTATTGTTTTTATTGAGGATGTTACAAATATTTCTACAGCAGATAGGTCTGTCATAAGATCACCATTAGATCACTGTGTATTGTTGTTGAATACACACAATACACACACACACACATATATAAAACAGAAAATATCTGGATAAATGTATTGACACCACTGAAATCTGGGAAGCCTATCAAACTTGTTCAGAGGTTCTGTGCTCACCATGTACAAAATATGGGTACAGAATGCAAATCAGTAGGAGGAATATTTCTGAAAGATGATCACCACTTTGAAACCATCATTTGAGAATCAGGCTTCATGTTAAAATTATGCCATATAACAATTCACTGTCAATGAAAGAACAGAATAATCTCCCAGTCCAGCCCTCCTCTTTTGCACTGGTCTGGGAGCTCATCATCTCTAAAATCACCTAAACCAGCAGAAAATTATTCAGGATATTCTTTTTGTTTGTTTGATTGATTATTGTGTTTTATTTTTCCTTTTTGGTGGTGGGATGGGGAGAGGAGATATATTTTGAACCTATTTTACATTTCTGAGTCTATTCATAATGAGATCAGACACCCTTGTAAGCCAACACAAGAAACATCAAGTGTGTGGCTACTGATATCTGTAGGAGCTAGTCATTAAATCACACTAGCTAAAGCACAGTACTTAGCTCTGAGATCTTCTGAAAAGAAAGAAGATAACTTTACTAATGTTGGGAGCTTATGAAGTACAGTAATCCAGTAATATAGTACTAGACGGAAATATCTTTGATACTGTGATGAGTGATTAAGGAGGGGAAAAAAAATAATAACAATTATAAAAGTTAATAAAAAAAGGAAAAAATAGTGGAGAAAGATCATATAACATAAGTACTTGTTATGAGCTTTTGTTAATAAGTGTAAAATTTTTTGGACCATACTTTCCTAAAGATGATAGAGTACAGGCATGTAGAGGGTTTAAATTATTGTTACTAATGATAATAGGGACTAAAACTTCACTATTTCCTTCCACTTTTGTTTCTTTGTCTTTCAGACAGGAGGTCTTTGGCTCTTCACATAAACATAGGAGACCTGGACTCACGAGAGATGTCAAGCAGCGTTTCTACAGACTGCTCTACTTGTTCTGCCAGTAAAAAGCAACCTTTATTTAACCTGGAAGATAACCAAAAGATATTTGAGCTACCAAAGAAACTAATCTGCATCATACCAAACTACCCTGGCAGACTTTCTGCTGTTGAATATTGCCTGCTATTTAGGTCTCTTGGAAAGGGGGTTGCATGCTCTAAGTACTGTCTTGGCAGATCTCCAATCAAGGACCAGTGCCAAGAGTTTCCCTCCAACCTTGTTGTAAGTCTGGACCCATGGGTTCACTTGCTATCAAGAGGCCAAAATTTTGAAAGGCTCTGGTATTATTTAAGGCAACAGATTAATTTATGTTAAACAAACAAACAAAGGTAAGCATAATGAAATCCATTGAAATGGTAATACCATGCACATTCAAATTGAGCAAATATATTGGTCAACCTTTCAAAGATGCACTTTAATATGTTGTAAAACCTTGCTAATACGGTGTAATAAATAAATTGGGGGAAGGTTAAATGTATATTTTATATCAATATATTCTGTAGCAGCAATATGAAAGCTTGGGGCACTTGCTTCCTCAAAGGGAATTACCTAGCTTCCATATGTTTATCCATTGATCAATAGATAGTTCAATTCCCAAAGCACTGTTCTAACTATCAGTATAACAGTATTATTTAATCCATATCCTGCCCATAAGCATTGAAAACAAAGGGTTAAGCTTCTGTAAACTGGTATATCTCCATTGCCTCCAAGGTAAACCTACTGAGATGCAAACGAGGGCCAGAACTCTGTCAGGATATCTGGTTGCTAAATTGTCTTTGTAAGAAAAATAAATTTTTAAGGACACTAAGGAAATTTTAGAGCTGTTCCATACGTTGAAAGAATTTTATTTATTCACATGGGATGAACTCAACACAAAATACATGGAGGGATTTGGTGTGCAAAACTTTGGGATATGATATATGTTACATATCTGTTCTTCTTCCTTCTTCCCTTTTTCATTTCTTTTTTCTGTACATCCCATTCCTGGAATCTATATTTTGCTTACCTTGTCATCTGCTTCTTTCAAGAAAAATAATTGCTGAAGGTAAGTATTGGAAACAGTTTTGTTTCCCAAATCCTTTGAGTGCCTGAAGCTCTAACATTATTATAGAATACCTTAAAGATCATTTAGTTCCAACTGCCCTGTCATGGGCAGGGATACCTTCCCTTAGACCAGGTTGCTCAAAGACATTCAAATGAAATATGCTATCTGCAAATAACATGTTGAGAAACAAAGAAACAAAACAAAGATCATCAAACAAAAAAAAACATGATCCTGAGATTCTGTCCTCAGCTCATTACATGCAACTTCCACCACCTTATGACGATTTTAATTCACACATTCTGCTGTAATGTTACTGACTGATGAGAATGTGAACCATGGCTTGAAACAGCAAGGTTTCTTCTACAGTAAACATAAGCTAATTTTTCTTCTGTAAACACCTTCTTTGTGATAGAGTAGTTGCTAACTCCACTTCAACATTGTTTATCCTATGAATCACACAACACAGAGAAAGACCTGGTTTTACTCCCAAAAGCACCAGTCAGGATTGTCAAACCATGTGAAATACGTAAAATGATGAAATGGTTTGTATCAGTGGAACAAAGAAGCACAAAAAGTCATCATCCAGATGATATCAGGGAAGGAGCTCTGCAGTCCACACACTGCTCACTGAAGGGCACAGATCTGATCTGTCCCGCACCCAAATTAATATGAAATATAGCAGGTTCTATTCTGGAGTTTGGTGACAAATAAAAGAGTTTACATCAAGTTCATTTGTATGGCTTAATGCAAGTACACCTGGTGTCTCTTGGTCTATATACAGCCAACAGTTTGCAGAGAATTCCGACAGCCTTGACATAGTGACTTTAATGTAGTAAATCCAAAGCATACTTTTGTAACCAAGTAAAGAATCATAATTTTATGGTGCTGAGGCTGAAATCAGAGTAATTAATGTTATTTCTAACATACTAAATTCTAACATTAGGAAGTTAATTTTTAAAAGCTAAGACTTTTTCAACTTAAAAGTTGAAAAACTTAAGAGTTGAAAAAGTACATTATATCTGGAAACCTTCTGCAAGAGGATGTTATTTAAATGTCTAATAAACTATAGACATTTAGCAAAATAGACACATTTCAAAGTCTGTTCTGTATAGTTTTGGTGTTGTGATTGATTTTTTGTTGTTGTTCTTTTTCCTAGCAACATCAGCTAAAGCAACAGTATTTCAGGGTCTGAGAATCAGCAATGCTAAATGTAGATTCTTCAGGGAAAAACAACAGCTACTCCCCACGAACCCACAGAGGAAGGTAGATGGAGGATGTCTCTTTGACAATCAAAGCTTTGTCAGGAAGAAGGCACAGCAAAAAGCTGGTGAGATATGACTATTGGAAAGTCTGCAACAATCACACACTTGCACAATTACAAGGTAGTATTGCTGTGAATGAGATTAAATCAATAAAGAGAAGAGGGAGAGAACAAGAATAGACTGCATTTATTTCTGCCTCTGTTGATGCCAATGTATATAACGCAGAAACCTGGTAAGTTCAAGTGTTCCTCTACATCTTCCCAAATTACAATTACTTAAATAAATAGATAGATAGACATATATATATATACCAAATAGGAATGCATTTAATCCATTTTTGCCAAAGCAACTTTATTTAGAAAGCTGTTTACCTTTCTGAAAAGCCTCATTAGCCATAAAAACAAAGAATGAAGTTGATTAATGTGCTCTAAGTGTGATGTTCAAGTTGTGATTTTCATATACGTAAATGGATGCTTCTGCCGTATTTTGTTTGATAATTTACAGAGTTAGCACCGTCCAAACCACTAATCAGTTTCTTTTTATGAAGACAGCTGCAGAAGATCCTTTTAGAATGCTAATTTTCATTAATGCCTCACTCACCAAGAGCTAGGCCCTCTGTTACAGATAACCTTATCACTATAAACTGGGCTTGGGGAAATTCGGTTCAATTGCAATTCAGTTGTTTGGGGAGATTTTTTGTTTGCTTGTTTGTTTTTGTTTATTTTGCTTATTTTTATTTTTGTTTGTTTCCAACAGGATAATCTGAAGTGAAGAATAATTAGCAAAATATAGAAAAAAATAAAGAAAAAACAGGTGAATGTATTTAAAAATGTCTACAAATCAAGACTAAGGTAGTTTAGCTTTTTTTTTTTTTTTTTTTTTTTTTGATATTATCTTCTGCTGAGCTGGCAGAAAAAAAAAAAAAAAAGAAGAAAGTTGTGCAAAGGTAGCATTTTTCTAGGTACTGTTTGCATATTTTTGAGGATGGTGACTAATACAGAACAGCTTTAACACCAGTTTTCATGCAGTTTTGTTCTAAAGCTCCTTTAACACAAAAAGTAGTGCTATAGCTGTATGCACTGTGGCAGTAAGCAGAAAAGACAAATCGATTAATACATGGGTTTGCCACGTATGAAAAATCACGTTTAAATCAGAAGTTGTTATATCATGCTGTGTTTTGTTTTGCCAGATTGACTCAGTTTCTTTCAGCAGTGCTAAAGCTGGCTCAGTGGCAGTTTTAGTTTCTGTTAATTTGGAATTTTCATGCTTCAGTGCTAGTATTAATTCTTTATGCCAATGTAAATAGTAAGTAACCAATCAAATGGTCTAAATATATTAATGTTCTTCCTTTGCACATAGGTATGAGAAGATTAGGCTAATTCTGCTGTACAAAGAAAACAGTCTCATAGAAGCACTGAAAGTACATTTACTGTTGCAAGGAAGAATGATTTTTCTTAAAATATTTTGCATAGGACCAGAACAAAATTAGAGGTACTCCTCTAGACTTGGGACACTAAAACAGTTTGGCAGTTTTTATAGCAAATTCAAATTTAAGGGTGTTAAATAAACTGACAATTTCAAAAATCAATCTGAGAACAGTAGACACAGGTTCAGGAACCTATCACCACAATGATGAGAGATCTGAATCTAGATTTCAAAATGGAAAATGTGATCTGTTGCCTTCCCCAAAAATACCTGCTCATGCACACAAACTATAACTTGAGTACTTTGTTTAAATCCACCCATCTTCCACCTGTTCAGTACCCTCTCTCCCCTTCTCATCTGTCTCTTGAGCCTCCAGATGCATACTGATGCCTGCATACTGACCTCACCCTGGTGTGAGTCACTGAAATGCTTCTTATAGTCAAGCAAGCATATATGGGATCCTTCTTAGGGAGGAGTCACACTGATAAGACTATATAAGTACAATAAGATTTTTCAAAAAGCAAAAAGGCATTATGTGGTTAGACGTCTTGAATATCAGCCTGCACAATTACTGCAAAGGACAACTTTGCACTAGTGAACACTCTGTCTTTCTCTCTAAATTCCTTAATTCAGTGATTCTATGTGATGGGTTTATAAGCAATTTCATAAAGGAGTGAGAGAGCTCAAATATGGAAGCTGGCCCTTAGTGAAAGATGGGGTGGGGGAAAAAGATTACAGTATACTACTGAACTGAGAGGATATATATTAAAATAGGTGTCATGGAAGTCAAGAAAAAAGATTTCTATAAAATGAAGTACAGTAAATGTAAGTGACAAATTGAGAAAGGCTAAGAACATCTCTTAGCCTAACTATTAGAATATAAAAGTAGTACACGGCTTATGCAGAACTGCTTATTTGAGACAAATGAACTGCCAAAGCAACTGCCATGTTAGGTTTTGTGGGAATGTCAGTCTTCAGCTCAGGTACACGGAAACAAGACTGTGTTATAGAGTCTATGTTATCTGTGATAAATACAGCAAGTCAGGATAAGTGAAAGAAGAGGAAATAGAAAATGCTCTTGGGCCATAAATGATTATCAGAGTTAGGAAGCCAAAGGCTGATAGCAACAGTGGTTTTAGAGTCAGGGAGGCAGAGTGTTAGACGAGAACTGAAGCACTGCTACTGTTAAAGAAATAGAGCTATGGAGGAGCTACCAAAGCTTTTCTTGCTGATTTCTATTTTCATTCTATTTCAGGTATGCAAACTATTAAGACTTCTACATATATCTGTTGAGGCTGCTCCTGACTGTGGGAACGTCCCAGGCGATAGCAAAAGTGAACAGAAAAAAAAAGAAAAGCTTATAAAAAAATATTTATTTTTATTTATTTATATTTTATTTATTTATTAAAATAAATAAATAAATAAATAAATAAATAAAAAGTTAAGCAGTCAAGAAATAGTAAAAGATGAGAATCTTGGAAAAAAACTATCCTCATATGGCTTTAGAGGGACTTTGACAGCCACTTGGCATGCACAGAAATAATTTCTCACATGTTGACAAGCCAAACATGTCTGTCACCTGATACATGAGCTGGATTCAATGTTCTTTGTAAATCTGCAAAGTAGGGGTTGCCTATCTATTCCTTCTGTTTCATAAGTTTAACCCATCAAAGTGTTAATAAGCTATGCAGTCCCTTAATAGCAGAGACATATTTTAATTGAATATTCTGAGAATCTAGAGCACTTGGAATGACACAATAATTAGATCACTTTGTTAATTTATATCTATTCTCATGAAAAAAAAAAATATATATATATTTATATGTTTTGATATGCACAAGTAAAACATTATCAAGTTGACATAAATACAGAAAACAAAGTAAAACATGCCAAAATGAAGAAATCTAGTAGCATGAAGCAAGTCAAGTGTACTGGTACATAATGTCATTTTTGTGGGGGAGTCCTTTTTCTCTGAATTCTCCCAAACAAGATCTGTCTGTTCGCTGAAAATACAAAAGTTATGGGCAAATTATATTATCACCTAATGTAATCAGTAAGATAAATCACATTGTTTCACTGAGAAGACACATAGATGTCCTGAAATAGAGGAAAGACAGGAAGCTAGTTTAGAGCAACTTTTCCTTAGAGTGACAACTGAATCCAGCAAAACAGATTCAGTGCTAATTGCCCCTGTTGATATGTAGTGACAGTAGCTATATTTCTATAATTATAAAAGCTCATTTTGAGTCCATTAGCTTGTGTTTTGCCACTGAATGTTATTCTTATAAGACAATCTAAGAGAAAATGTATTTATTTACAATTTTGCAGTTATGTAACATGTTTCAAAGCCTATAGTTACTGCAGTACATTCATATATATACAGTCTAAAATCATATAGAATCAAAGACTAATAGTTGGACAATTTCAAGAATTTACATTAAGAAAACCCACTGTGGAAAAAAAAAATAATCTCAGGTGAAGTTATAACAGCTTGATCCAATAACCCACATTCATAGACACACAGGATAATTTAGTGGTTAAGAGACCTTTGGGGATCCTTTAGTTCAAAACCTGTTCATAACAAGGACAAATTCAAAGTTAGAACAGGTTGGTCACTGAGTAGGTGAGCTTTAAATATGTCCAAGGAGAAGGTCAGGCAACATCTTCCAGAGCTTAACCACCCTCACTGAGAACATTTTTTGTTTAAAATCAATTGGAATCTGCCTTGCTGCACTTTGTGTCCACCACCTCTTATCTTCTATGTATCTCTGCATCCCCCTTAGTCCTCTCTTTCTAATGCTGAATAAACCCAGCTTTCTCAGAGATGCTCCTGTGTCACAGCCTCCAACTGTCACAGCGACCATCCTCTGGACACAGTCTTCTTTGACAATGTCAATCTTGTACTGGGCAGCCCAGAACTGGCTGCAGTAGCTTGCATGTAGTAGCTACTACTGGCTATAGTAACTCTGCAAGTACCAAGCAGAGGGGAAGAACCATTTCCTTCAATCAGATAAATATGTTCGTCCTCTAATTCCTCCTTCAGCCCATCCTGCCACCAGTCTTCACCACCTTCCCCATCCCTCTGGCATGCTCTCTAGGACTCCTTGTCTTTTACTACCAAGTTCACCTGTACCTTTTCCCTAAGGGTAGACTTGACAGCCAGGCTGTACTGGTGCATGGTGTTATTCCGTCCTAGCAGCAGGACATTATATTTTCCCTGATTAACTTCATGAGGTTTCTATGCATCCATCTCTACAGTCATTCAAGGTCTCCCTGAATTGCAGACTTGCCTTACAGTACATCAGCTGCTTCCCAACACACATTCTGTAACTACACTCTTTTCCCCACTGCATAGGTCATTAAAAAGGTATTACATACTTTCACCCCCAGAATCGACCCTTCAGGTATGCCACTAATAACTTGGCACTGCTTGCCTATGAAACATCAACTCATAATCCTTTGAGTCAGATGAAGTCTTTACAGTTAGTAAGAAAAAAAAAAATAATAAAAGAGAGAGAGAGATTTTTACGATTCTAGTTTTCTTAAAGAATTATACAAGAAAAGGGGTTAAGTTCAGAAACTGCAGACTCATAGAAAGGGCTAGGAAAAACTGATAAAGCAGTCATAGGTAGGCAAGAGTCTCCCCAGGGAGAAAAAAAGTATGCTATTTAATTTATTTAATTATAAAACTGGGAGAAATCTTGAAATTGTAGGTACTCTCAGAGAGCTAAAGCAATACCTTCTCCCCCCCAAAAAAAATCTTTAATTTTTTAAAAGAAAATAACAAAGCCTGTGGACACATTTCTCTTGAATTTAATAGTCTGGCCTCAAAAAAAAAAAAAAAAAAAAAAAAAAAAAAAGAGCAAAATTTCCCACATCTTTAGTTGGCTTTTGGTTAATAACCACATTCTTTTTACAGCAGCACAGAATCATGTTATGTTTGAAGTAGGAAAACACCTTTGGAGATCATCTACTCTGATCCCCCTGCCAAGCAGGATCACCTAGACTACATTGTACAGGATAGCATCTAGGGGATTTTGAATATCTCCAGAGAAGACTCCACATCCTTGCTGGGCAACCTGTTCCAGTTCTCTGTCGCCCTCGCAGTAAAGAAATGTTCTCATATTCATCTGGAACTTCCCGTGTTTTAGTTTGTGCCCATTAGCTCTTGTCCTGTCACTGAACACCACTGAAGAGTTTGACCTCATCCTTTTGACACCTTTCCTTCATGTATTTATACACATTGATAAGAGCTCTTCTTTCTTTTCTAAACTGGACTCAGTCTTGTATGACAGGAGATTTTTTTCTCATGAGACCAATAACCTTCAGCCTCACTGTAGTCACTTCAGCTCAGATCCACTCCCTTTCAAGGGAAAAGTCCTCTCTCTATAATCCTCTCTCCATAAACATAAATCAAGATGCTAGTTGTTTCAATGAAACAATGCAGATTTCTGCAATGGACATAAATATACCTATATACCTCATCATAAAATGTATAATAACCCTCTTTATGACACTAAAGATTTTTAATGGAAGAAGAGAAAAAATAATTTTTCTTCATGTTTACACTTACAAGGCAAGAAAATTAGCTTGATTTGTAGCATATAAGGTTTAAAGTTGGAAATTAAGAAGTTCCTTATTAAATTTAGGGAGGCAGAATTTAATTATCTAAATGACCCAAAGTGGTGTAAAAAATGGTTTAACTCAGCATCTGCCATGCAAGTTTTCTTCCATGTTCTTCTATGGACTTGATGGTGACTCAGAGAAAACAGTGCTTGCACCAGCTATTGAATTACCAGTGAGACTGAATCACTGGTTTTTCACAAAAAGAAAGACAGGATACTTTAAAGAAATCAACCACAACACTTTCAACTCATTTTGCTAAGCTGGAAGTTTAAGAATAGAAGTGATATTGTCAGCAATCATGGTCATGAAGAGTTCAAGATTCTTAAGTATTCTGCAGAAAGATGTTTGCACAAACTTTCACACTATATTTCCAAGTCATTCCTTAGAAGTTTGTAAAGCATCCAAAAAAGGAATAAAAAAAAAAAATCCGTCTAATTTATACAGTCATGAACTGATAGTCAAATCTTAAGCAAGGCTGAAATACTGAAATTTGTTGACATAAATTGATCAAACAATTCTCTGCAACCAGATTTCTAAAAATCAAAGTCTACTTGTGGGTAATTTGCAAGTAGGAAAAGGGCATGCTTTGTTGATAAATTATTCATTATATGTAGTCTGCTCAGTACAAATCACTCTCAATGAATAAACAGCACAGATGACAATTTAATATTTTTTAAACTTCCTTTTAAATTTACCCTTCCAGACTTTTAGCTTTTATTTCAAAGTTTCAGGAATCTTCCTAACTATTCTATTGAAAGGTGTTCAATGTTAACAAAGCACATCACTTTCACAAACTTGATTTCTCCACCATCTGCAGTGATCATCATAACTCTCTCCTAGTTAAAAACAAACAAACAAACAAGACAAAACAAAGCAGAACTAATGAAGTGGTCAGAGAAGAAGTATTCTTCAAAGACAAGGATTCAAACATCTTTCATCTAGTTCCTTTAATCCCTGAGTTTTGTTTTGTTTTGTTTTGTTTTGTTTTTCAGAAAATCACCTGATTAGAACTCATAAAATATCACAGAGACAAAAAGTGCCAAGTATGTAAGTTATATGACTGCTCTTAAAGGTTGGTTCTGCTGTGCTGAAGGCTACAGAGACATTTTCTTTGACATCAGCAAAAACTGTCTATGACTTTGGAGCTTTATAAGTTGAAGATTGTTTTAAACTTCCAAAATTACAGTGGAGCCAGTACTTTTTTTTTTTTTTTTTTTTTCCAAGAAACCCCACTTACTAAGCTGTGTACTGCACCAGAGCAAATTGCAGTGGTTTTAAGAAACTACTCATGTAGAGCCCATTACAATAATCTAATTTTGATTAGAAATAAAAAATGAAAAACATACATGCTGTCCTGTTGATTTCCTGCCTCAAAAATGTTTAATACAATGAATGAATTGCAGTATTAAACAAAATTTTTTTTTGGTATTCAATAGACATTGAAATAGGAAATTTCTAGGTGCATGGTAGAGCTCTTGTGCTAGAGATAAGTGGTACACTGTATATGCATAAACAGCACACTACCAATGACATTTAACAAAGTTATTCTTAATAACCATTGAACAATTTGTTTTGAAGTACTGGCCTTTTTCTGCCTTACAATCAACATTTATGGATGTCTTGTCACTATTTGGCCTCTACGGTACCTCTTCTGTGCTCTCCATCTACCACTTCCACAAAAGGCCACAGGTGTTTACTCCTTTTTGAATGCCTTGTGAAGAAACTGGGCAGTTACATTAACGCTCTTCATACAACAGAGTAAGTCTTATTACCAGTCTTGGGTAAAAGTTGGTATTTCATGTTAATGACTCTTAGATGCTTTCCAGTATTTACTTTGTTCCTAGGAAAATAATAATGGAGACACACAGAGAAGCTAGCATGATGAGTTTACCATGTAACAAGAAAAGAATTGTTCCATCCTTCCCTCAGGTACATGCAGTCAGAAATAATCTAGAGGATTTCAAAAACAGTTAATGATTTGTTCTGCCATTTTGTATCCAAAAACTATGTGCACACAGGGAAAATTGTTTTGTTTTCCTTTCTCACTGATCTTTCCCCTTATATGGCAATCGCCGTGTTAGTAGAGACTTAGAGCCAGGTTTTGCCAACTATTCTTCTGTTATTAAAATTCATTTCACCTGGACTAGTAAGTCTAAATATTAATTCAAAGTTCCGCTAACTGCTAGCAGAGGTTCTGTCTCATGCCACACAAACGTTCAACAATTAAGTTCCTCTTTGAACCTCACTTTCTATGTTAAGGAAACTTAAAGGAAACCTATTGAAAGAACATTCCAGCTTAGTACCTGTCACAACGAGAGGGGTCAAGACTTGGTTATGGTGAGCTTTAGCTATGTATCTGTCATTTTGTTAGAGTTATATTTTACAGGGATAACTGAAATATAATATTAAAGAATGTGATTATTTTAAATCTCTGCCAGAAAAATAAAAGAAAGAAAAAAAAAAGATTTAAAAAAAAAAACTAAAAGAGAAAAAAATGTTTTGTTTTGTTATGTTTTGTTTTGTTTTGTTTTGTTTTGTTTTGTTTTAAAAAAAAAAGAATTTGGGGATTTGTATGTGATTTTGATACCATTTATCTTGGATATGTCCTGAAACAAGCCTGGAATTGTTGTCTTTCTGTTCTTTTCAATAAATAATCTCCAACAAATAGAGATCTTTTTTGGTTGGTTGGTTTTGTTTTGTAAAACTGCTGTATGTAGCTTCACCCACAAATTGTAATGTGAAGGACATCATGAATTAAAACATGAAAAATACTTGCAGCTATTTACATGTACTGTACTTGTACAATATTTTAGAATTCCTGTAAAGGAAGGCTAAAAGTTAAGGCAAGATTTTATAAATTAATGATTTGCAAGCATAGATAAACAACAGTGTTCCCACAACGTATTACTGTAATAAAAAAATATATGTATTACAGCTCATAGTTCAACCAGTGAAGAAAGCATCCATTGCAGGTACTATGGTCCTGACATGAAGACCTCATAAGATTTATTTTTGCATGCCACAAAAATAATAATGACAGCTAAGATTTTTATAATATGTCTGGAAGATTCCATTGTTTTGTAGTATGTAACACTACATATATTTTAATAAACTGACTTTTTTACAGAGAAATTTACCATGATGCATCTTATTTTGACTCCTTTAAAATTCTCACATAATATTGCATGCATTGACATATAAAAATTAACATAAAATTCTGCAATTGAAACAAGTGAACCTGAAAGATAATCAGAAAAGAAAACTTTATCTGCATTTTACATAAGTTGGTATTCTGAGGACTAGTGATAAATGGGAAAAAAAACTCATTGAAGTAATTTCAGAACAGTTTTTTAAATGTGTTCTGTTCATACAGCTTAATGATTCTAGTTTTTCATCTGGAATACATATTTTAGAAATACATTTTATTGAAAAGAATATTCACTGAAACAATAAATAATAGTCCAGAAGTGTATCCAGCTCTTTTAGTAGTGCAAATTCACATGAAAACACAATTCCAAAATTTGTACTTCTTTTTCCTGACTGGGTATCTATAGTTCCAGCTATAGGACCAATAAGAATTTCATAGGTTATATAAAACTTTCTACTTAAAATAAATAAATAAATAAATAAATAAATAAACTAAAGCACAGTTTGGAAACATTATTCAGTAAGGACATTTATAAAAGAAAAGATTTTTTTTTTCACAAACCAAAGAAGATGTGATATTTATCAAATACAATTCAGAATTAATAGATATGTGAGGAATGTTTTAACAATTCGTGTCCGTAAAGAACAATTCTGTTTGAATCCTGTCTGCCTCTGGGCCCTGCACTGGCAATTTAATTCTTGAACCACAGATGCAGTGTGTCCCAGTCTCCCCCTCATTCTAGTCAATTTATCAAGTCTTCAGAAAACACTCCTTAAATTTATGAACCTGTTTGCTTTTGTTATTCCGGACTTCTATTTCTAACAGTTACAGCCTTTTTTCCTGTCTTCTTCAAGATTAACTTAACACTGCTATAGATGTGTCTGTGAATGGCTGGGGAAGAATGTTTTAATTACTCGTGAAGCATCAAATAAGAAAGCTGTTTGTGTTTGATGTCTGGGAGTTTCAGAACAACTGATAACAACTAGTGACTGTTATGGGATACTATGCGGATCTTTTGTATCTGGCTAGGAGGCCAAGAGATTAAGAGGAAGGAAAAAGAAGCTGAAGGACGGCTGGGAGACAAGACTTGCAGAAAATCTTCTATAAACTTGGTATGGTGCCGAGTGAGTACAAAGGAGAGAGGAAGACTACGAGCCTTCAGCATGAAAGACCCCTAGAGACCCCCAGAGGAGACTGATGCGCATGCTCCAGTAGGAGGGACTGGACCCCGGAAGCTAATTATAATAATCTATTTTTTTTAGAAGTAGTAATGAATATGTATTAGTCTAGGAGCATCAAAGTCAGCTGCTTGATGTAACTGGTGTGCGCCCTGGTGGAGCGGAGACTCCCGGTGCACCCAGCGCTGTTTGCTTACCTCTATTCCTTTATATTCTTTTAATAAATCCTACTTTTTATTTAATCCTAATTTGAATCCTGAGTCATTTATAACAGATAAATTATTCACAAGGTAGTAATGAACCAGATACATTCTTATTAAAAAAAAAAAAAAAAAAAACAACAGTATTTTTTTTAACAAACTACTATACAATCTCTTGTATCCAATCCATCATTGGATCCAATCCACCATATGAGTTGAGGGGAGCCTCAACTCATTGATCTAACTAAAACAGAATTTCAGCTCCAAATGGAATTCAGAGATTTCAATTCCACTGGGGATTGTTATCTACCGGCCACTGTATGTAAATTATATTAAACACAAATGTGGTAAGTATGGTCTTCAATAACATTTCAAATCAGAAATCTTGACCGATGTCACTATAATAGGCTTAAAAGTGAGCTACTCACATCACTGTGGGGCTGATGTCAATGGATGTTGCTCAAGAGAACAGGAGATCAAGTACTTCAACAAACAACAACAATACAGAAGAATGAATATAATTTTTAAATTTTTAAAATTTTAAACCTACTGCAGCTTCTAAAAACAACAACAAATTAAGAATCTGAGTATATACAAAACTTACCATTGGATCATGGCTTATATTTCATAGGATCATAGAATCAGAATCATTAAGGTTGGAACAGATCTCCAAGATCATCTGGTCCAACCATCACCCTACTACCAATGTCACCCACTAGACCATGTCCCTAAGCATCAAGTTTAATCTTTCCTTAAACACCCCCAGGGACGGAGATAGCACCACTTTCCTGTGCAACCCGTTCCCATTTATGCTAGGAATAAACATTTCTAGCATATTTAGAACTTTTGAAAACAATGACCTATATTGCTTGCTGAAATCATATCTGACATCACTATGGTTTGGATAATAAGTATATGGGAGTACGATATAACCTTTTTTACGTCAAAAATAATTATATCATATTTCACTTCCAGTATTATTCCTCTTAAATTTGCAAATTGGGATCAACTTCTTAGCTGATAAGATTCATAATAGTAGTTAACCCAAAATAGCCACAACAGTGTAAGTATCAAAACCTAGTAAATGACAACATATATAGTTGACAAATATTTACCAAAAACTTAATTAGGAAGTTAGGAAAGGCTTATCCAACTGTTCTAAATTTGGATAGTACCTTTGCAAACAGCAGCATCTAATATTTCCATAAGCACATGTTTATGAAGTCCCTACTGACATATAATCACATAATCACAGATTGGTTGGGGTTAGAAGGGACATTAAAGGTCATCTGATTCCAACCCCCCTGACATGGGCAAGGATACCTTCCACTATACCAGGTTGCTCAAAACCCCATCCAGTGTGGTCTTAAACACTTCCAGGGACAAGGCATCCACAACTTCTCTGTGCAATCTGTTCTGCTGCCTCTAAAAGTAAAGAACTTCTTCCTAATGTCTAATCCAAATATAAATTTATTTAATTTAAAACTATTCTTCTTTGTCTTATCACTACACTCCTTAACAAAGAGTCCCTTGCCAGCTTTTCTGTAAGCCACCTTTAGGTACTGGAAAGCCACTGTAGGGTCTTCCAAGAGACTTCTCCATGCTAAAGGACCCCACCTCTTTCAGCCTGTCTTTGTAGGAGTGTCTTTCTTATGCTGCCCCAGAGCTGAGTGCAGTACTCCAAGTGGGGTCTCACTAGAGCAGAATAGATGGGGACAATCACCTCCCTCGACCTGCTGGCCATGTTTCTTCTGATAGAAACCAGGATATGGTTGGTTTTCTGGACTGCAAGTGCAGGTTGTATGCTTAATGATTCAGAGAAGACACGAGACTTAATGTTTAGTAGGCTGATCATATGTTGTTCATACTTTAAGTGCTCAAAAGTATAACTGCCTTTGCAACAAGAGCAATCCATGCAAATACATAACAAATGTAACCATTAGAGCACTGAATTCAGTGAGAAGTGGTAACAACATGGTATATTCTGAAGTTGTATTACTTGCTCATTACTGATGAATATTTTGTTCCCTACTGAATATTTTTAGTGTATGAACTGATGTGTAGGCCAGATGAAGACAATTCTAACAATATAAATGAAGGAACTATAACCTATATTTTAATCACATAATGAAAATATTTTCAAGAATAATTATAAAAAGAATGATAGCAAAGAGCAAAAAGAATAAGAATAACTGCCCTCATTTAGTAGCCCATACCTATGCCATAGAAGCCACAGGGGAAAGTAATTAAATTTAATAGAAACCACATATGATTTGAAGCTGCCCTCATTTTAGGAATGTAAGGGCAAGGAATTCACTGCACAGTTCAACTTCAATTAACCAAATTATTCACTGTCCCAAGATAATCAGATAAAAATGCTTGTATAATGTTTAAATTAACAGGTCTTGGAAAACGTACACAGTATATAGCATATGTCATGGGGAAAAAAAAATAAAAAATTAGAGAAGATTTTATGCTCAGCATGCCTGACTGAGCTGGGCAGAAAAATTGGTGAGAAGCATATTATAATACATTTGGCTTTGGAAATGAAAATATGTGTTAAATTGGTGTTTCATTTCAAGTGTTTGTAGGACATTCACTTCTGTGTAACAACAAACAGTATCATTGTGTTTCCCACAGTACCTCAGATAGCATGTAGAGGTCAACATGCAAGTGAGATACTACATACAGTCATATATGCAAGGAAGAAGGAAGAAGGCAAGAAGGAAGGACATTAGGCTAACCTGCACAACTTTTGAAGGTTTACGGTATCTACCTCTCAAGGACATGACTCTTGTAGTATATATGATTTATTTCAATTTTATTTTATTTTTATTTCAATAGTGGAGAGTCTCTCAAACTCTTAACCAGTCATCAACAAAACTAGCTTTTTAGAATAACTTCTATCTTAAATATTTCTATCTCAAAGTAGGGGAAAAAAAATAGTTACTGCTTACAAAGAGAAGAAAATTCTGCAGATGACTTATTTCAGCTTCTAGGAAAGTTCTTCTTGTGCAGCAGAATGGGAATACTAACAGTAGACAATTATTCTTGTTATTTCAAACTATTGTAGAGTAAGTTAATGAAAACACTGTTCTGCACAACATCCATTCTTGCACAGCTTGGTCATCATAAGAGAATAGGTTTAATGGCAATATAAAAACAAAGTCATGTAAAGATTACTCCATAGCTTACAAATCAACATATGGTTTGACTAAGAATTTTCAAAAAGTTTTGGCAGAAAGTAATAGGTGGAGAGGATTAGAGGATTATTGGACTACTGAGGTCATGTAATACAAAGTTGTTATTTTCTAAAAAATTCAACACCAGAGGGATGATATTCATCATATAATTTAACTCTAAATAGTATCCTCGAAAGCTCTTTTAATATTAAAACTTAGAAAAATGCCCTAGAAATATGTAATAAAAGCCTGGGTAGAACAAAAGATGCATTATGACAAACCTGCAAAATTACAACTAATATTAAATATTTTTCTGTTCATGTATGAAGTAATTCAGGAAGAAAATTGAAAATTGAAAACAACAACACAGTGTACATCTATCATGTTCGTACATTTTTCAAACAAAGACTAATAATAAAATAAATTAAATAATAATAAATTGAAAATAAATAATGCTGGATAATAGCATGAGAGAATAAAAGCAAGATATAAAACTATAGGAAGTATAGAATAGAATATAAGATGTTATCTACATCTATGGCAATATCAGATGATTTCTAAATAAGAAGTGTTCAAAAGAAATATAGCACTTCATGAAAAGAATTATCTGTAACCTACTGAAATACAAAAAAACTGTTGACTAGCTGACTGAGAAAAATGGATCTGCTAAGACAAACTGCTCACAGAAAACATAAAAATAAAAAAAAAATCTTGTTTTGTTTATTAACTGTAGTGTTATACATATTTAGTATAATGCATTTATAGCAATAAATTAGTATCTAGCATTTTAATAGCCTGTACAATGAAACTTAAACAAAAGAAATGCTTATTTAATACTTCACTTATTTTAGTAAATTATACTTTATTACAACAAATATATATATATAAAAAAAAAAAAACAAAAAAAACATGAAGACTACATCACTATATGCATATATTTTTAGAGAGGGTTTTATTACAGCATTTCGCGTATTTGTTGCTTCAATGTACCTTAAAGTCTACAAAGCTTCAGTGATTGTAACTTGTGACTATACAAAGATTTGATATACTTTTTTCCACTACCTTGTACTGTTCAGTACCAGCTATCTGCATTTTTGCAAGGCAACAATAAACAAATTTTAAAACAACACCACTCCGTATGAAAGTACTGATAAAATGAGAACACATATACCAGGGAGAAGAGCAGAATCCAGATCATCTGGAGCAAAAGTATGCCAGGCACAATGCTTCATCTTCCAACACAGTTTAAAGGATGACACAGGTTTCTCTATCTTTTCCTTGTTCTCAAAAAACAATCTAGTGTATTCAAATTGGCAGTGAGACTTCATTTAATTCCTTTTACTTAGTTATCATACTATTAGTTCCATAATAAATTGTTTGTTTTGCTTCTCTTAAATGATCAATTTATTAAAAAAAAAAAGCTAAAAAGAAAAAAAGAAAAAAAAAAAGAAAAAAGCAGCCACTAAAAGTCACAAAAGAAGCTGTTTTGCTGATTAATTTTAATTCACATTTGTCCTTTCTAATTGATCCTTATGTATATTTTTGCTTTTATCTTGTTTAGCTCATTCATCCTGGCCAATAAAGGTGTTTTAATGAATTTCCCTTGCCGCAATGCTCATGACAGAACCAATTCATTGCAACAGAGATTTCAGCAGTCTGTGCAGCTGCTATCAGAACAAAGGAAAACATAAGCACTCAGGATACTGTCTAAAAATTTGGCACCATATTCAATGATTGATCTTTGTAATACATCCTGTCCTTAAGCATAATTTTTAATGTCATTCCTATTAATTAAAATAGCCTTTCAAAGAAAGACCTAGCTGGATTCTTTGTTATCCTGGTTTTACAATGAAACTTTTTACACTCAAAACAGTTATTGCAACACAGCATTAACACATGCTGTCTGCTGTAATCTACTATTACAGAAAATTTATATAGAGAGATATATCAATATGCCAATTACTCTTAATTAAATGAATATCATCTCTTTACAATCAGATTTTTGCCAAAATAAAAAGAAGTGATGTAAGTTGGCTAGCTAACCCTTCATCAATTGGCTGATTGCTGACAGCTCAGTGGTACATGAGTCTAGAGCCAGAATGTCATTTGCTAACATGTCAGAAAAATTATTTCTGGCACTAAAATGCTCCTTAATATTATAAGAAATTGTTTCCATACATCTTTACCATCGGTGCAATGAGACCAATAAAAGAAGCCCTGCTGTCAAGTCTTGTATGCCTATCATATGGTAATGAAAAATATTTGATTTCTCTAAATAAGCCATAATGAACAAAAACAGCAAATTGACACATTTTTAAAGTCAGTAGACAGCATTTACAAAAGACTCTAAGTAGCTTAGAAACCAAAAGTCACTGCTGAAAGGAAAAAGTAAATACTTCTACATATATTCCCTAGTGGAGGGAGGTCTCTGAATTCTAAGAGTGGTAAGAATGAAAACATGTCTTAGCATTTCTCTACTTAGTAGGTAGATCAAGCTTGTCCTCCTCTCTTTGCAGTTCAACAGTCCCCTTACATTTTTCTTCAGCCTCATCCCCGGTGAGTATATTTATGACCGTAGTGCTGTGAATTCTATGAGACAAGGCAATTTGGTATGTTTGGGACAGATTTAAACAATTTGAGTACCTAAAACAGAGCTTGTGGGTAGACTTCAGAGCAAACAACGTCACCTGTGTAACCTTAGACGCCTAAAAGCTATTACTACCTTAGATTCCTTTGCAGAAAAAGAACTCGAAGTACACTTAAGAAGATAATTTAGATCATGTTATCTTTCTTCATGGAATGCTACAAGTGTTTACAGCAGTAGGCTCTTGAATTCTGTACCTGTTAGGTTAGTGAATTTTTTGTAGATTATAGAAGGACAAACTGTCAGCCAAATTGTTTTATTCATATATCTCCCACTATTATATGACAGTAATCTGCCTTCCTAGAACTGTATATTAACTGTGTTTAGAGTTGCCTATATTTGTGTTGCTTATATGTTTTTACAGCATGGTGGCTGACTCTTGTTTAAACCTAACTGGGAAGAAACAAAGGACTGCCTAAGGAACCCCATAAAATAGCACAAGAAATGACCTCAGAGCACATTGAGCATTCACTCAGCATGAAGTAGCTTTCCTGGTAGTAGTAGTAGTAGTATATATTATTCTAAAGGTGATTTATTTATTTATTTATTTATTTAAAATAATAGGATCTATTACAAACATACTTTGAGTAGATAGGTTTACTAGTATCTATGTCATGAAGCAGACCGCAGGTCCATCATTCCACGTCTAAAGCTGTGTTACTGTGCATCAAAGAAAGTGAGAGCCCTGGAATGAAAATCAGAGGTTAAATCCTTATTTCTGTGAGTATTTACACAGTATAAAAAGTTATTAAAAATAAAAAAAATAGAAAAAAAATCCACCATAAGATAGAAAACAACAGGAAAACAGAATCCTGAATTACTCTTCTCCTAAGCAGTAGAATACAGAGTCACAATCCTTTCATCTTTTTCTGTTTCATCTTTCACTCTTCTTCTCTTGGAACAGCTTCAGGAAGTAAGGCAGATACTCACCTAGCATATTCTATAGTCTGGTATTATTCTTCTAGTATACACAGAAAATGCATCATGAAGAGAACATTGAATCTAGATTACCTTTTCCATGGTAAACCTGCTTTAAACATTGGGCTACAAATTTTAAACAAAAAAATAACATTAACTTTTTAGCTTTCAAGATCCCTCGTGTTCTTGGCCCTTTGACCACACTGTGTTGGGTATTTCAGATTTTACTCTCTAGTAAATTTCTTCTACTAAGATTAAGTTAAAAAAAAAAAAACAAAAAAAAAACAAAACAAAAAAAAACTTTTGTGAATAACTTATTACTTCTTTGTAGCAATATAGAAATATAGAAAAATTGATTTGGACTCCAGTCTATCTAATCCTTTAACAAATTCCCAACTGGCCTTGCACCCACATTCATTTCCACAACCTCCAAGTGCGTTGTTACAAGGTAAGTAATATATATCCTCAATGCTATGCTGCAAAATGATATTATAGCAGACTGAAGACAGTTATATCTCAGCCTACAGCACAAATCCCCAGGGAGAACTGTTCCAACAGATATCAGCTTGGATTTGGCCCATCATTTCAAGAAAGAGAAATCCTTAAAAAGTGTGAAAGCCATAACATTCCGCACCATTAAGTCCACAAGTCAAGGGATTATTCCCTTGGGCATATGCCTAAAGAAAGCAGTGAGTTTTGCTCATTCCTTTCAAAGACATTCCTTTCAAAGAGGTAGCTGGCTCCTCTGAAAAGATGCAGGACTCTTGATATCAAATGGACACAGTTTCAACTCTGTGCTAAACATGTAAGTATTACTAAGGAGATAAAGTAAAAGCAGATTTTTTACCTGGTATTTCCCGGTCTTTTTGGTAAACAGAAATTGCTTCTCTTTCACCACACTCATTGCTGGGATCTGAAGTGCCTATGAACTCTATAAATTACTGTGGAATGCAAGAGCTAGACTTTTTATTTAATGTAGCTCTAAGACTCATTTTGATCTGGACTTAAAAGTCTTAGTAATTTTTGAAAATCCTCTTTTAGTCTTGCATCTAGGATTTTCATTTTTTTTTTTTTTTCTATGTTCTACAGGACTAAACAGATTATTTCAGACTCTTCAAGTCTTCATACTTTTTTGTTATTATAGAACAAAAAAGTTGCTATTCATTTTGCAGCAGTTTAGTTTGAAAATTTAAGCTTAAATTTTATAACCAGAATGTCCATGTTTATAGCTGATGTTTAAATGGTTTATGGCATCTAAGAGTAGCTGGAGTTATGGAAGTACTGAAAAACTCTGCAGCCAGGAATGTAGTTTTGAAAACTTGTTACATTTGAAGACTTTTAAAAAGTGCATTAAAAAAATAATAAAATAAAATAAAATAAAATAAAATAAAATAAAATAAAATAAAATAAAATAAAATAAAATAAAATAAAATAAAATAAAATAAAATAAATGTGTTTTCAATTTCACAAAACCAATTTTATCCTAGTCATTTTCACATCTAAGTTATGAACAAATGGAACACCAAAAACACCGGGACATTTTCCATTACTGAATTCCAAACAAATATTATAAAGACAGACAAAAACAGTTTTCTAATCATTTTATAATTTTGAGGGTAACGTATGCAGTGCTTTTTAATATCATGAAAACACACTCTAAATGAATACAGAAAAAAAAATAAATCTTGTATCAATTCTTATTTCAAATTTAAGTTATCATAATTAAGTTTCATATGAAAGTGAATAAGAAAATTTAAATGAGTGCTATTTGATTTGTTTATGAGAGGAAGGAACTCAACTAATGATGATATTGACATTAGAGGTGTCCACATCTGAGACAGTTATCCAACACTGCACCTACAGTCAATATAGGCTAACAATCTCTTCTGTGGTGCAATGCATTGTCTGTTAGATCAGAGGAATGACATCTTCAAAAGTTTCCACATCTTTCTAGTAATAATAAGCAGAGCCTAAGATAATTGTGTAGCTGACCATAATTCAAATACAAAGGACTACATTTTAGATATTTTAGAATCATTTGATTTTAAACCTCCATTGGGTATATACAAAGATTTAGCTAATATATTATATTTAATATTTATCATATACTATTTATTATATATTATATTCTATTTAGCTATATTGTATTACCTAACTTAATTTCTAAATTCATTTTTTAAAGATGTGCTCTATGAAAAGTGTTATGTGTGCATTTATTTTGAGATGAAGTGGGTTGGTACATGACAAGATCTTTCTTTAGAGAATTCTGTAGTAAATTCAATATTTGCATGAGGGCTACAGCTGAGACCATATTATCTGAACAAAAAGCGGTGCTAAGGTAGGGTGGAAAAAATATCTTTATTGTCCTGTACTGTAGGTCTATTCTGTAAGAAATGTATTAAGGGAAGAGGGGTTTCAATCTGTTAAATCATGGACACATCTCCTGATAATAAGGGTAATAATTCATTTCACACAGTCTGGTAATGAATTTATTTCATAAAGTAAAATGAAATTTCACTTTGAAAAATTTAATTTTCTCATCTCTGAACTGCCAGATTTTCAGAAACTTTACTATAACACCTAAGCCAATTGATTAAGAAAGCAAGTGATGCCAGCACAAATGTAAAAGCAGTTATATACAGTTATTACTATTATATATATTGTATAATATATATATATTATACTATATATTATATATTTAATGTATAATGATATATTATACATGTGTATTATAGATATACAGTTCTTACTATGACAAAATATTAGTGTTACCTAACAGCTACATTACCATGATTTTTTTCATCTCTCCTAGCTTGCACTATGTGTGATGTTAACTGTTCAGCTCTTTGCATCTCCCTTCCAGGGGACTCTGAGCTATCAATTATGGTAGTTCACAGAAAAGCAGAATTTTCCCCGCCCTATGTCCCCTTGGTCTCAGGCTGTGTAAAATATCCTTAATGGAATTGAAACTGCTAAAGGGCAGAAGACCACTCTAGTATTTCCTTTTGTATTTGAAGGGAAGTGAGTAAGCCCAAGAGACAAGCAGGTAATTTATAGTTAAACATTTTCCTTTGATCTGTATATCGCTTTTTCTATTTCAAGATAATTTGATTAAGTATGCACAAAGGGGGAGCCAAAAGAGAAAGGTTTTTCTTCAGGCAGCCAGCCAGGAAACACAGTAGCAGAGACCCAATTTTTTATTATTATTCTTATTGATTGATCTCCAAGTGATACACATAATTGACTCAAAATAACAGAGGAGATGAATTAAATCTGAAACATTTGAACATACTTAATATGGGGTTTTCCAGTGCTATGACTTTGGATAGTTTCAACTACTTTCAATACCACAGAAAATGTATGTAAAATTATATTATGGCTTCACAAGTTACTTTGTGTCAGTTGAACTTCAATAACTGAATATATGGATGATCTTACTCCACTGCAAATATGAAGAAAAATACTCCAGCTTATGTCCTGTCTTGTTAAGACTTAAGCAAATGCATTTCATATTACATTTCCTGTCACTTACACAAAGCACAAAGTAATTACCTACATCCGATTTAGTCATCTAGATGCCTTTTATAAAGCACGGGGAGAAATGGCAGCTGTGTGCAGTGATTCATCTCACTCTAAAGTAGACAGCTAAAATACATCAGAAGAAACATGCCTTAAAAGTACCTCTTTCTTTTTTACTGGGGACGCTACCAGCTTAGATGCAAACTTTTAACCAAAGTTGCATGAGACAAACTCAGCCACAGTTAAAACAGCTCTGCTTATATATGACAATTCATCTCTGGCAGTATTTCATTTGTAGGTTTGAGCTAAGACTTGTGCTCCGTTAAGTCAGAGAAATGTACGATTGGCTTAAAGAATTTGTCGCCAATATGCACAACATGTTTTCCTGCCTCCCCCCAAATGTTAAAATATAAAAACATGATCAATCATCTGTTAGAGAACTGCCACTCACTCTTGTCCTGATGGTGCTCCAAGGGGACCAAGGTCTGTGTCCTCTGTGGTATGTGAGACCTGTTGGCAAAAGAAGACCCCAGCTGTAGATATATTCATAAACTGTAAGTTCCGAATACATAGCATACTTCCTGTAACTGACTTCAGCAGGGAAAATGCAATGGTGCAGTCACGACAAGATAGACAGTTGTTTGCCTATATTCCAACATTACCAATTATATACTTTTATATTTCTGAGTTTTTGAAAGGTTGTATAGCAAATTGGACTAGACCTACATCTTCTAGGTACGTACACAGTACTGCAACAAAAGGGTACATACAAATAAAATAATTAAATAAATAAAAAAAGTCAGTTATCATCATGCAAGTTATCCAACAATTTTAAAGGATTACTTATTCTTCAAATTGTTCTAGTATACAAAGTTTTAATCCTAATTTGAAGGTTCAGACTCAAATAAAAGCCAGATTTCTCCGACCCAAAACATTAATGTTGTATAAGTAGTGTCTAGAATAGCATCTTACTAGGACAGATATTACCACAGGTTAACATATTTAACAATTTATATCAGCTAAAGGATTAATAAACTAACCATCACAAGAAAGTTAAAAAATCTGATGTTTAATTAAAAATAAATAAATAAATAAATAAACTGTCCTGCTCCAGATAGCTTAGAAATGAATTTCTATTCAAAGTGTTTTTAAAGAATGTATACAGTATATAATTTAATTAAAATAAATAAATAAATAAAATTGTTCCTTTACTGCTAACCACAAGTAGCTGTTGATCCCTTGTCTAAGACTATGATTAATGGTATTTAGAAACAATACTGCTGAGATATATTTTTGCGAGGTGGATCTTAGGTCTTAGTTACTTAGGAGATTATCTACTAATTGCTATTTTTCATTTGAATTCATAACATTACCACTGTAGCAACAGTTAAATTGCATTTAAGGAAGCATTTAATTATAATCCCATGTTTTCAGAAGCTTATAACTTTTTATAAATTATCCTCTCATAAAATTATTCTCATCCTGAAGAAGGCATTTTGGAACAGCCTGATGCAACACCATTTGACTGCTTAGGATTTACATGTTCAAAAATGTGCTACTTCTTTTGCCTTCTTTTTGATGACATTAACATACTTGTCAACTTATGGCACTCAAAACTCCCAAGGTTTTTTAAGGCACCAGCTTGCAGTTCTCAACAAGTAGAAATGCTCCTGACACATTTGGAAGACTGTTTAGAAATAGAACAGTTTTAAACATTGCTCAGTTACAGATAGGTCAGCAATACTTGAAACTGCCCAAAAGGAACAGCGACACTGAAGAAACTATCAAGGCTTGTTATGTTTGCCAGTCAACCAAAAGGGACTAGTCCACTGGCATGAAAAATCCTGTTTCTTCCCTTGCAAAACAAAATAGACATAAATTTGTTTATAGTGGTTGGAAAAAAATATTTACCTGTCCTAAACAATTATTATCCAGAAAGGGTACTACAAGTAAACAGGTGACCATGCATATCAACATCTGACACTTGGCCACAGCTCAGTGGGCATGAATTTAGGCAGTCTGCAGCGAAATATAGCTCTAGACATCTAACTGCTACTCTCACATGATCCCTAGTCTAACAGCTTAGTGATGGTGTCAAAGTAATTAAGCACCTCAGAAAAAAGGCTGTAGAACCTGTTCTGGCCTCCTGAATAACATCAATGTGGCACGGGCTGTCACCTTGTGACATTTGCTCAACAGAAAACCAAAACTCTTGATGTCAGAGTCACTGGAGATTTGCAGATGTATAGGGTAGAAAGAAAATAAATAAATAAATAAATAAATAGATAAATAAATAAATAAAAGAGCTCAGTATGATTTGGGTTTCCAGCACTTGCTGAATCTTTACAGAAATGAAGCTGTATATCCCACAATGAGAAACAATGGTCACAAACAGAGATGATATCACAAGCGGTATCCTCCTGGTCTTATGAGGCTGTCACTCCAAGTGACATATACTGTGAAGTAATAAGCAACACCTACAGCTCCCAGAAAGAAGGGAGATAAATGGCACTGAATTGGCAGTGTTTCCCCAAAATGTCTCAGACAAGCTACAGCCACAGAAGACTGAACAGCTGAGTCCCCAGAGACTGGGCTCAGAGTCTCAGACAGAAAGAAAAGATTTATTGCCATCTGGTAACAATGATGCTGATGTCTCCGAGAGACCCACCAGTCTGCTCTGAAGCACCTAGCAATTCTAAAACTAGAGGTAGATTAATTCTAAAACTAGAGGTAGCTTAATTATTGGATTCCTTATAAACATCAGAAATTCTGCATTATGTTTATGTTGCTATTACAGTTAAGTTTGGCAGGGAAAGACACGAGAAACTGAACCATTAAGGGACTAAGATGAGCCAAACTGAAGCAATCACTGTCATCTGCTGTCTTGCTATATTATTCAGGGACTCCTGTTATACAGTATGGATCACCTAGGACACAGATTCTGAATGTAACAACCCTCTATCATGTTGCTTGGCACTGAATGATTGCTGAAAAACATAGTAACCTTGGAGGTTGACAATCTCTATATATTCACAGGACAGCTTATAGTACATGAGCAGCTTATAGTACAAGTTTCTCTACTCTGCCTTTGCCAAAATATCACTGGGCTCCTAAGATTCTCACAGGTATACAGCAGTATTGCAAACTCCATTCTCATAAAAAGAAACATAATGGCATAGCAGGTGGACAAATTTCTATCTTCATGCTTTCAGTCATAACCTCTTAGGAGAAACAGAAAGTAGTGATGAATAGATAGGAGAAGATTTTTATCCAAAAACTAGACATAGAGAATTCAAAGGATGCAACAAAATCAGAACTTGACCTCCAAGGTTTTGTAGTTTCATGTCTAGACTTCACATACAAATATGAAATATTTCTTAGTTTTCACTGGATAACTTCAATATGAATTTCAATGTATATGAAAAATGGAAATTTAGTGTAGAAATTTGGTGTCTTATGGTCATTGCTATTCTAAAATGTACTGCTCAATCATTACATGAAATCTCCCATACTTCCTGAACAATTCAACAGTTATCTGTTTATACAGAACATTAAACGACTTTGAACATACTAATGTGATTACACTAGCATATTTGCACTTGCTAAGCTTTGGAGTAACAGCTTTTTAAGTCATAAAGAAGAGACCCAGCTACAAGTTGAATATACTGCAGCTGCAAAATTATGCATGTTACACAATCATTGTATATCACATGTAAATAAATATATTCTGTGAAGGAAAGTACTGTCTCTATTAGTGCAACTTTCCTCCATTTCTATTTCTTTTTATTCAAAAAGGCATGAATAAGAGACCTGAAGCTCAATTCAGTGTCTAGAGAAAGCACTCCACTATGTCAACCCAGCAGCAAAAGAAACAATAAACAGCTATCATCAAAATAATCCTTCAGGATTCCGCAGAACATAAGAATAAATTTCATTTTCTTTTGGTTAAGTCCTCACCTTTTACCCACTTTTTTTTTTTTTTTTTTTCCCCTACAACAAGGTCCAAAGTGTTTTTCTTCCTGAGAATAACTTTATTTTTTAACTTACTTTTTAACTTTACTTTTTAACTCCAGTGAACACTTCTCTGTATACTAACTAGTTTTTGTGCCAAGGGGCACCTAAAATATATTAGTATTGTTGAATAGACAAAAGGAAAAATCTTGATTCAAAATGATGTTCTTGTCGAGAAAAGTCAAATGTAAAATACCTATTCAAATGTGAAAAGATTAATCAAAGGAGGAAAATCTTGAAATTGCATTATTTTAACAGTTCTAAAAATTGTCTCAGAATCACTTAGCAGGCAAACTAGGATTTTTATTTTTATTTATTTATATTTTTATTTTATTTTTATCTTTATTCATTTATTAAGGATTTTTTGTTGCAATTTTAGAACATAATATGAAGCCTAGGAATATGTTATAGTATTTTGTAGTAGACTTGGTAAGTGTCTGTATAAACATAAGTATGTTTAAAAACATACTGTGCTTGAACTATCAACACATAATATTTGTTAGTTTTATTCTCAAGAAGTTACTTTGTTATATGCAATGGAATAATTACTACGAAGTTTTATATTGTAGAATTTTTGTCACAGTTGTTTATTAGATATGGAGCTTCATTTTGAACCTTTTGTTTGTTTGTTTGCTTGTTTTTTTTTATGCCGTCACTTCCATGTCTTTTATAATGTACTGTGATTTAATTAGAAATTAGACCAGGCAACATTAAAGGAAATTTTGATTAGTCCAGTAATTAAAGATTTTCATTTGCTGGCATGTTAGTGGGACTCTTTACAGAGTGCTTATTTGTGTTTAAAGGATATGTAAATGTATATATATTTCATCAAATAAAGCACTGAACAAAAATTAGTTTTCCCTGTAATCATATCAAAGCACAAATATTATGACCTGTTTACAAATTTGTATTACAGGAAAGGGTGAAAAAATATAGCATCTGTCCCATGTGTAAGATAATATTAACTGTTAAAACAGAAATAATTAAGACTGTTTCAGAAGGGGACAAAGAAATATGTATGAGCTCAGGTTTCAGGAATGAAACTATATAATCTAAACGCAAACTAAAAATTAATCCTGTGCTTACTCTTTGCTAGATCTTTTGGAGCTAAAAAGCAAAAGGTACACTAAGGATGGAAGGAATAAAATAATTTCTCAGAAAACACACCTCAAATTCAGATTTGCCATTATAATGTTTGTTTCCTTGGTCCTAATCTCTTATGGAATCAGAAGCGTATCAGTCTTCTTACTGAACCAAGTGATTTTTCAAGGATTTGGTATCCATTTAGCAATAAGCAGAAGCAGTAGGACAAGAGCATTAGGACAGTCTTTGTGAGGGGATTCTGTATTCAGCAGAAGACATACACGTAGGTCCCAAACACAAATAAAATCTTCTGGGATTATGGGATCTCTTTAAGGAACTTTAGAGTGCCTGCTGCTGCTGCAAGGTGATAGCTACAAAAGATGTGACTTCTAGATTTCTCTAGAAGCAGGACACATTGACAGCAGACCAGAAACTCTGCTGACTTGACAAAGATGTTTAAGGGGCATGATCCTCTTAAGTATGAGGAGAGATTGTGAGAGCTGGGACTATTCAACCAGGAGAAGAGGAGTTTTAGGGGAATCTTACTGGACCTTAAATGGCCTTATAAATCTTAAATGGCCTTATAAATAACAGATGACAGGTTGGGGTATGACTGCAAAGAAGATGGAAGTCTAGAGAGAGCGGGCCTGTATAAGAATGAGAACACAGGAAATTCCATTTAAACAGAAAAAAATAATAATTTACTGTGAAGGTGATTAAGCAAGGTAACAGTTTTCACAGGCCTTTCAATCCTTGGACATGCTCAAAACCCCAATCAATCCTGGGCAACCTGTTGCCTTCAACCTGTTGTTGGAGCTGGCGCTCCTTTGAGCAAGTAGTTGAACTTGATGTTCTCCAGAGCTGCCTTTCGACCTTAACTATGTTATGAGTCAGTGAATCTATCAGATTTAACAGAACTAGATCTCTAAAGTTCTTTCAAAAAGAGAGGAAAAAAAATAAAATTTCACATTCCTTATTATTTCCCTGCTCTCTTTTTTGAAAAGTCAATATTTACATTAGTACTCATCCAACATGATTAACTTCTTTGAATGAAATGAATGCATATGATATTCCAACCTTTGACTTCACCTATCCAACAGATTTAGGTACTTCACCATTTTTCTTTTTTTTTTTTTTTCTTCTTTCTTGCTCATTTTTATTTTTTTTTTCAGTTGATAATTTCTCTTCTGATTTTAGCTGTTGCAAGTTCCAATTTTACAGGAACAATTTTTCCCCACAAAATATTCAAAACAAGCAGAACTGGAGCACTTCAGTCCCTATTACTCCAGCTTCTCCATTCTCTAGTGAGAACCTTTGAGAAATATAAATTAAAATTAGTTTCAGTGCATTGAATTAATTATTCCATTTATTGGTTCTTATCTTGCTTTGTGGTTTTATGTGCCTCTGAACTGTAGATGGAATTAGAAAAGAAGAAGAGAGAATCAACTAATTAATCTTGGGCTTCCAAAAGACACAAAAAGGTTTGAAAGCTGGGAAGAAAGTAGAGTAAAAACTTGATTAAACTACATAAAAAAAAAAAAAAAAAAAAAAAAAAAGATAAACTTTAAAGGAGTATATAACTATATGAAATATAAATTTAATTCATGTTTATGCACTGTAATTACTCAGCATATGTGGTTATATATACATGTATATATATAAATTTAATGCATTGACAGAAAAATCTCATGTTTTATAGCACTCCAGAGATTATGAATAAAATATTTAATTCTGGATGTTGCAATTACATTTGCTAAATTATTTCACTGACCTTTTTCCATACTCTTGTTGGCCCACTTTTTATGCATCAGCACTGCCAAAAAAAATGAAAAACATCATTTATCAGTTGCTGAAGGAAAACATAGTTGTTCAGTAGTAGATGTTATTCAAACAGGCACCAGGGATAAAAACACTGAAATGGCACATACAGTGAAGCTACCTCTTAAGATAAGACTCTATTTACATATGCCATGTGTCTAAAATGAAGTATGGCAAATGGTGGTCTAGCAGAGATTTTTGGTAGTTGCTCTTTACAAATCAACACCAAGGTCTGTTAGATTAGGCTCTAGCTTTTCTAACTTGAACTAACTTGAACCAAACTAATGCTCTGTCAAAAGGGACCATGCCATATTAACAGTGCCAGACTCTATCTTGACCCACATCTATTAAGCCTCAGTGCTACTGGGTCTAGCCTGAAGCTAGACCCAATATATAAGCAATCAATATATCGGATGGTTATAGAATCACAGAATCATAGAATGTTTTGGGTTGGAAGGGACCTTAAAGATCATCTAGTTCCAGCCTCCTTGCCAGGGGAAGGAACACTTTCCACTAGACCACATTACTCAAAGCACTGCCCAACCTGGCCTTTAATACTTCTGGGGATGGGGCATCCACAACTTCTCTGACCAACCTGTTCCAGTGTCTCACCACCCTCATAGTAAAGGGTTTATTCTTGTATCTAATCTAAATCTACCCTATTTTATTTTAAAGCTGTTACCCCCTGTCCTGTGATGATGCACGTTGTAGAATTACTAGCCTGGGACTCCGTATTCCCCATTTCATAATTCCCCATTTCACAATGAGGACATAGCAAGGAAAAACTAGACTGCTTTTTAGACATATGTCTGTACCAGTTCTACTCTCAGGATATATATCTAAAACTGTTTGCCTTCCCTTCTTTCTGATCTAGGTTACTTACAAAATATGCTCCTTCCTATGAGAAGCAAGACAGCAAGACAGCTCTTACCATCTCACCTAAAATACGTATTATATACTAACAACACTGCCTTTAATAAGATGTCTTTCCTTACAAGAGAAAAATAAGAAAGGTGGGAGGGTTTTAACTCATCTCTGGATAAATTTTATGGGTTTATACAGAAAAGAAACCAGCATTTGCAGGTACTCAAAGACACAATGATTTAAGCGAAACACTGTTAAATTCAATACTCTATAAAAATTAACTAAAGCTATAATCTACCCACAAGTTTTTACCAACATAATACACTTGAAGATTTGAAGCCATCTTCTAGGGTTTCTGTCTGATTTTTTAGGAAATTTTTCTATAAACACTTCTGAAAAAGCTATTTCTTTCATTTTTCTTTAAACTAGTTCATTTTTAATACTTATTTGAAGAGAGCTAAAATACAGAAGGGAAAAAAAAAAAAAAAAAAAAGCATGGTCCAGCAAGATTCAGTGCTGAATTAATTAGCATATTCAGAATTAACCATATTCTAAAATATTCCAAGCCTAACCCTCTGGCAAGTGGGGTAAAGCACAAACAAATGCTAGAGCACAAACAAATGCCTATGTATCTAGATGATTTGGCACATTGGTTGCAGTAATTTAGTGAGATGAGATTTAATGAAGACCAAGATAATACTCAGTACAGATATAAACAAGAAGGCTTCCATACTAAGTCATAGAGACTGAGATTTAGGAGCATACAAGGGGTAATTGTCAATAAATCAATGGTGTCCTCAGTACAGTGCATTTTGAGAAGATCCACTCTGGAATTTATATACATATGGCACTACTGTAGTGCAGGAGAAATTATGCTTGAAGTTCCACTTTGCTATTCTTGTATAGGCACTTAAGCAGAAAGAACTATCTGAACCCAATATCATCAACCTGAAAAAGTAACATATGTATCTATCCCTATTCTGATAATGCATAATCTCTGGTGTTAATTTCCACACAGTAGTGGAGAATATTAAAAAAAAAGGAAAAAGGAAAAATTTACAGAATTGACCGCTTCCAAGATGACACGCTCAGGCTTCAGTATTTACTTATTTATTTATTTATTTATTTATTTATTTATTTATTTATGTAGGCACATTAAAACCAGAGCAGTGAGAGAGTCTTTGGTTACAGGCTTTGGTTAGAACTTAAATTGAATCCACCTGGAGTATGAATCACTAAAACAATGCTACATTTTAATGAAAATAATAACAGGGTAACTAGCATAACATGTTAATGTCCTGTTAAGGCTAGCATGGTTTTCTCTCTCTCCTGCCATCTTACGCTTGAACAAGACAGGAAAAATAAGTACTATTTCTTGCTGTTGCTCAAGAATGGCATTTCAAAATATCAGAGCAGAACAGAACACACAACTTCCATAAAAAGTGGTCAAGCAAAAAAATAAAATAAATAAAATAAAATGGATAAATCAGTCACATTAATATATTGTCAATCTGCTACCTCAATGTGCTTTCTGCAAGTAACACATTAGCACATTTCCTATCTATTAGAATCACCACCTTCCTGGGCAGGCTTAAAAAAGTAAAACACATTCTCTCAAAATTTTCAATTTTTCTTAAAGTTGATTTTTCTTATAGTTGGAGCACTACTTTTTTTCTTAAAATATTTACATCTGTATGTTTCCTGTGGTGATTCTTAAAAACCCTTTTTTTCCCCATTCCTGCAATTTGTAACTCTGTCTTACCCTAGATGCAGACATTTCTACAGACTTCCTTTTAGACACTCTGCTTACTGGCTTATTCTACAGTCCAGACAGTAGGACATAATTTCCTAATTTCCTCCTCACATTTATTTATTTTTTTTTTTTTTTAGGTAGCCTGAAAGTAATTCAGATGGTCATTTTTAGAAGTCTATTTGAGTATGTAATGAAATGCAGTCTGAAAATGCTTATTCTTTCAAACAGAATCTATGATAAATATTTCAAAATTGGGCCTTTAAAACAAGTGAAATGAATCCCACTCCCTGTAACATAACTTTTAAAATATTACATATGTTTTCTAACTTTTAACTTACTAGATGTGTTTTGATTTACTAGATGTGTTATCCAAAAGTCAACTGTTAAACTATGTAGGGAGGAAGATTATATAGATGCTTCTGCTTCTTCACACTTTGTCAACTGCCAATCAAGATGTTTTCTGGCCTCTCATTTATTTATTTAAAAAATAACATTTTAACAAGTTTAAACTCATTTGTACCCCTTACTGCTTTCCTGTATTCCATTACATATTTGTCAACTTCATTTATGGATCATGACATACCTTTGGAGATAAATGTGTTATCACACTTGTGTTGCCTTTAATTGATCTTGGATTTTACAGTGTTCTATGATAAATCACAGTTTAAAACTTTGATATTGTTCAACTGTTATTACGCCTGAGGAAATAATGAATTGTATAATGAAAGGCAACCAAATTTAACAAAACCTACCAAAAATTAAAACAAACAAATAAAACAAAACAAACAAAAAACAAATTATTATTATTATTATTATTATTATTATTATTATTATTATTATTATTATTATTATTATTATTATTATTATTGTTATTATTATTGTTATTATTATTGTTATTATTATTATCAATAATAATAATATTATATTATTATAATAATATATTATATAATAATATATTATTATTATTGTTGTTGTTGTTGTTATTATTATTGTTAATAATAATAATAATAATAATAATAATAATAATAATAATAATAATAATAATAATAATAATAAAACACGAAACTTGAAATTACACAAAGATAAGTGAAGAAGATTATTATTAAAATAGGTACATACTATAGCTATGGGATATCTGTCTGGTGTATCCACACTGCAGATATGGCAGAACATGCTGATATGACAGAACAACTAGCCATTTTTAAAAACAATCCAAGGAGGCAAGACAAACTATTGTCCATAGCAAGACAAAACATTTGTTACAAGAAGGTATTTTTGGACTGGAATGATTACAAGTGCACTAACACTAAGTGAGAAGCACTGAATAATATATTTGGTGTATATAATTCCCTTGTAGTCTAGCAATACTCATCACTTCACAGCAAAGCAAGGAACCTTTAGTCAAGTGAGGGACGACAGCAATTTTTAGTAGAGTGATTCTGAACTGTCATTTTCATGTTTCTAGAAGCTTCTTCATGGAAATTTTAGCTCTGACAAAGAAAATCACCTCTCCTATTACTAGGATGTTCAGCAATATATCTGGGTTGCTTATAAACTAAGATGAGCCTTCTCCTATTCAAGTGTCAATTTATTAATCCAGGATATATTATTACTACATGCATGAATATATATATGTAATGTATACATTTCAGTGTATACTACATTCATTGAAAACAGGGGGAGCAGGCTCAAAACACTGATAGACAGCATTTGTAGGCACATTTGTAAATGGTGGGGCCAGGGCTTGGCACATTATGGGTCAATAAAAGAGACAGGGAGTGACCCTGAACAACATTTAAGTGTTCAGTCTTTCCCTGGACAGTCTTTCTTTTTCTCTTTCTTTGGACATTTCAAACAGCTCTGTTCAAGACAAACCTGCCAGAAGAGTGGCTTGTGGACTGGTGGAAGCAATCTCTCTCTATATATATGGTATCGAGGCCCATATTTTGTTCCCAACACTCATAGGCGTTATAGACGTAAATCTGTTACTTCAAAATGTGAGTGTGCCTCTGCATAACAATCTTCTCTGGAGAGGGTGGATGGAATGGAAGAAACAAACAGACTGAAAAAGCTCAGGAACATTTCAGTCCTGCATGTCAGGTAAGTCAGGGTCTTATCTTCCTCTGTCTTGTCATCTGGACAACTTGCCCATAAAACAAGTTAGGTGTTTTTCTCTAGCAGAGAGAAACACAAGACAATATCACAAGATCTACCAGATTCCCAAATCTGTACATAGATTGCTACGGATCTCAGTTTGAGAACTTTTTTTTCTTTTTTTTTTTTTTTATCATTGCAATGGTGTCTTGCAGGGAGACTGCATGGTCAAGGAACAAAATTCTCCCGATGTGTTATATGCCTCAGATAGTGACATCTGCATTGTAGGTACCTGCATGTGCACTGGTAAACTCCAGCTTTAAAATTAGCTGAGACAAGTACTATCTTGAGTATAATACTCTTCAGACAAAATACTACAGACACAAACTTTACTAAAGTTGATTTATGTAGGAAGCTTTACTTATGTAGAAATAGTAATATGGTGGTGGAGGGGGCAGAGGGGGTGAGTGGGGGGAGATAAAAATAAAACACTTGTTTATTTAAATGAGAACAAGGTCTCATTTAAATAACAGGAGGTTACAGTCCTGACTGAAACCTGTTGACAGTTGTTCCATTAGAAAGAGCAGGGTTTTTTTTCTTTGCATCAGGCACTGTTCACCAATATTTATTTTGACAGAAACAGAGATATTGAGAGTATGCACAAGATTGTAAAATAAAATCCAACATCCAGATAAGTTGTTGAAAGGGAAACAAAATTATATTGACCTTAGTAAAAAAGGTTCAAAGGCAAAAAGCAAACTGGAAAAATATAACTGAAATGGGTCACCTTTCTAAGAAGTAAAACTGTAGTTGTCCAAAGAACAAGTAAATTAGAGTATTGTTAATACTACTGGTACCATTTTTTTCAGCATGCGTGGGTAAGTTCATAATATATTCCTGTGAGAGAGCCAGGGCAGAGATAATAAGTAAGGCAATGTGCAAAGGTAAAACCAATTGTGCATGAAGTGAATGCCTTGCTTTCCCTGACTCCGAGCAATGCAGTAGAGGGTAAATGGAATCAGAATTTACTCTTCTAAATTGGGCAGAAGAGAACATATTTGTTTATTCTCTGAAAGGAACGATATATAATCTAGTGTACAAGGCGCATTTTTGTTTGTTTGTTTTTGTTTTCTGTTTTGTTTTTTTGTTGTTGTTGTTTGGTTGGTTGGTTGGTTGGTTTAGGTTTGGTTTTTTGTTTGTTTGTTTGTTTATTTTTTAAGCTTTTTACTTTATACTATTGCAGATCCCTCTGGGAAAGAGTATTTTCAAGCAGTGCCTCAAGGAATAGGTGTTGTGAGGTTGTGAACATCTGCAAAAAGTAATTATTTGCAAAGAGCAATTACTGAGGAAATGTGGTCTTACCTCAGTAACAGTGGTTACTGGCTGGCTATGAATGATACCTAAGAGCTCTGTGACAAACTTTTTTTTTGTCTTTTTTTTTTTTTAAATGGCTTTACACAATTCTCATGAATCCATCTGAACCTTTACTATTAGCAGCAAGTAAGCAAGTGATTTCTCTGAAGTTACTGGTAATAAAGAAGCAAGTTCTCATAAGAGAGATTTCTTAATGAATTCGAGGACAGTGGTTTAGTCTATTTCACTAGGAAAAAAGAAGTTGACTTATTCAACAGTATGAGGAAAATGTTCATTTATAAAGTCTTTCTCAGATTGCCTAAAACATTAGATAGAAATTTTCATTAAATATATTAATTAATTAATATATTAATATATATATAAATTAATAAATATAAATATATTGTCACAAAATCTACAGTGACTGAAGTCTAATACATGATGTTTTCAAGAGAAATTAGAATTAAAAATTAACTTTAAGAATGAACTTAAAGTCTTGTACAGTATTTGAATTCTCATTCATATATGCAAATTGTGAGTAACTGTACTTGTATGAGGAACTATTCAGTGCACAAAATGAGAAAGAGTTACAAGAGTGGGTCACGCAAAGTGAGCTATATTCATCAAATGAAATGTCAAGGTCCACTGTGCTCGTAAATTCTCCCAGTGCATTTGGGTTTGTGACTACTCTGATTACTTTCCAAAATCCTTTATGGTCAACGGTATGCAGTTTAAGAGACATTACTGTCATACACTGGCATGAAGGAATTGAATATTTTCAAAGGTGCATATTACTAAAATAATTTTAAAAATTTTATTTGTCTTTTCCTGTGATTAATAAAAATAAATTAGAAGTCACACTGAAAGAATTAACTGAATGTTCTTCTCTACAGTAATGGGCAAGAAGTGTAGTAACACATAGCAGTGTTGCGTTTTTTTTTTTTGTGTGTGTGTCTTTTTTTTGGGGGGTAGGGGGCAGGGACAGGGTTGGGAAAGGACATTAAAAGCAAAAAAAATACAAATTTGATTGAAGGCAAGAAAGCCAGAATTTAGACCAGAACTATCTACTAAGCTCTCTCCTTGGTGTAATATTCAATCAATAGCAATTTAATCTATGTTGGTAACATAGATTTCTTTTTGTTATACTGTAGCATGAAATTGGAGGAGGACTTCCTCACAGCTGAAAAGGATTACGATACTTTTGTAATGAAAAACAAAGTTTCTGCTGTCAGGAAGTTTTTTCTTTTTTATTATTATCTTGTCTATTCAGGGACAGAATAACACTATGTTTCTTTGCTATGTCTGCACTTCTATTGTTTTCTTTTGTAGGGTTTGGGGTTAAGTGCAGGGTACAAATGTAACCATTAAAATTCAGCTTCATGTGTGAAGGGGCAGATTTTTAAGTCATCCTAGGGCTAGACTTTTCCTAGCAACGTGTCTCATGGGATACTTCCCACCTTTGCAGCCAAGTAAAGACCAGATGCTGGCTATGATGTTCCATGATGTTCCATGATGTTCTTTCTTTCTGTCTGTTCTTTCCTTTTTTAAACAGGAGTGTCATGAATCATTAGTGTTCTCAAGAAAATCTAGAAAATTAGCATCGAGTGTCTCAAGAAACAGAAGGCAACCACCTCTATAATTCCAAATGTTTATCTGTTTCTTTGCTATTTTTACAGCCCTAGAGACATGAAGATGACTAATCATTTTGATGTATTTAGGACTGAAAAATGTGAATTCTTAATCTTACTGAGGGAGGAAAAAGAGACTCTTTTTAAAACATTGAAGAGATCACTACCTGTCTATCCCAGAAAGGACTTGCAAAAAGCTCATTTTATTTTATTTTATTTTATTTTATTTTATTTTATTTTATTTTATTTTATTTTATTTTATTTTATTTTATTTTATTTTATTTTATTTTATTTTATTTTTCTTCCTTCATCATTCACTATTGTATAACACTTTGCTTCATTTCTGAATTTCGTCTCTCCCAGATGGTTGTTAATTGATAGAAGATGGCTTTCACATTTAACATTATAGCTGAAATAATGGTTTGAAATTCAAAACTTAAATATTAAAAGTACACATTAGGCAGAAATGTCCAAAAGGTTAGATAATGGAGTAATTTGTCAGGGGAGAAATGGTTGAATCATTGTTACTACTAGAATTCAAGAACAGTCTAGATAAAACAGATTGTTAGGAGCTTATAATAAAGGGCAAGTACCAGCTGCCCTCTGTTTCTTCCTGCTTTCTAATTTACCATGGATTATTATGCATATAGGATGCATATCCTGATCACAAGGATGATCAGAGATAGTCTATAATTCATAGCATGCTACATTGTGGTATTGAAAATACAAAAGAAAGGTGGCCAGAGTAACTGGCAGGCCAAGAAAAGAAGGAATATCTGTCTGTCTGTCTATCATCTATCTATCTATCTATCTATCTATCTATCTATCTATCTATCTATCTACCTATCCAATATTCATTATATATATATATGCATTACATAATAACATATGTAATACATGTATTATATATGTGTGTGATGTATATACATGTATATTATGCAATCATTAATATTAATGACTATCAATTGCATATATTTTAAATAATTACAGTCCATTACCCTATGTTTAAACCATGACGATATATAGAACTGCACAGGGCACCACTGCCCTCTCTAGTCTCTGCTAATCACCCTAAACATACAGTCAAACAATTTTATATTAAGTGCCTTTGTTCACTCCAATGAATGTACACAGCTGCATTCTAAACAAATGCAGAGTGTGGGAGAGACAACTTTCAAAAATTTACTGGGCTTGCTGTACTTTTAATTAATTTGTAGATAGAAAATAACTACAAGGGAAATATTGGAGGGATGGGAGGTTTAAACTATTGAAGGAGTTTTTACCACTCTTATGTAATTTATTTCAAATCTGGTCTCATAAGAAACAGAGTTCTAATTTTGTCAAGGAAAACAACTAACTACTCTACAGTTTCATTTCAGCATATGACAGTGTAATTAACAACAAGCTTTCCAGCAAAGTTGAGCAGAATTTTACCGTAGTTTCTTTATAGTGACAAGCCTACCTCCCCAGCTCCAACACTGCTCTCATAAAAAAATGAATATGACATTTCAGGCCTCTTCATTTCTTTATAGATGCTACCAAGGTTATACATCGTCATTTAACATTGATTATTAGTGCTGATATTACAGTGCCTGATGAATTTGCATTAGCTTTTGGTTATGACAGATATTAGACCACTGCATCATGTTATGCAATAAACTAAGTAACTAAGAACTGCCTCCAGCTTTTCCCAGTTAATAAAACCCAGCTCAAATCTCCCTCCCATATAACAATAAATCCTGCCTATATCATAAAGCTGAATGTGTGGTTGTTGGTGGTGGTCAACATTGGGCAGGCAACAGCAGCAAGGGAGAAATGGTGCCTGCAGTGTGAGAAGTCAGACAGGAACCCTTCCCCGGTGTGCAAGCAGACTGTTGATGAGGCAGTGCTCATCTATGAAAGCAAGTTTTTGGGAAAGAAACCTGTAACTGGCCAAACATTGTCCGAGACTTTATGTCACCTACAGAAATTTCATGAGAGCTTTATCAATGCTAAACACTCATCCTGATTCATCACTACATTACTTCAGCCTTGCACTGAGGCCACCCCATGCAATGGTAAATCACCAGTAGGATGAAGCTTGTCTCCCTCTTGAATGTGAACATGGGGACTCTGTCCTGAGCCTTTTAACCTTTTATTATTGAACACATCTTGTGATGTATTTTGGATAAACACTATTGCTACTGGTCATTAAACTGAGAGGTGACCCTTAGTTTTTAAACTGGAATTAATTATGTATCTTCTCTTCTAGGTGTTAACTGATATTTCTTCTAGATATTTCTTTCTTGAGAGGGACTATGTGACTCAGCTTTAAGCTTTTGTTTTGTTTTGTTTCTGATAAATGTAATCAGAACTTTTTAAAGTGGGAATTTTACATTAACCGGGTTTTAAAGAAACCTACAATTTATCCCTTAGATCAAGTTTATTTATTAGAACTTATTTTGCATGTGCACAACTTTATTCAGGCATATATATAAAAAAGTCTGCATGTGCATATTGTTTTTAGATTTGATGACTTATGTGGACAAAAAGAAAATATCATACACAAACAACATCTGTGTGTTCAAATTAAGAATTTGTCACTGCTTTCATTCAAGTTCACCAGCGTGAAAATGGCTTGCAAGTGAAAAGATGACATCTGAATCCTCTTACAAACTGGCCTAAATAAATAAACAAGCCTTTCCAAACTCAACCCTTCATATTAAAACTTTTTTAATTTATGCCCCAGATAAAAATGACTATATAATTTCAAGAGAAACACATATTTAAAGGGAAAAAAAATAATAAAATTAAAAGGAGATGAGATGCAATATTTACATAGTCATGCATATGGATACAGTAAAATATTTTCCAGCTAGGATACTGTCGATCCATGTATTTGACTCATGACCACTTTTCTTAACATATAGCAGCCCAAGGTCTTTGTCTCTAAGCAAGTACAAAAATTTCTATACCTTATTTATCAACTCTTGTCCCCTGCCTTACCAAAATTTACCTAAAAATAGAGATTCACAGAGCTCTCAGTGTCTTTTCTCTTCTGGCTTAAAAAATACCCAGAATGTAACGTAATAATATAAATATAGAGGAATAATCTTACGGTTATTATTATTATTATTTCTCCCTATATTTGGCTTTGTCTGTACTTTCCTGTGGAATATATGTCAATATCGCCCTGATTTGTCATATGAAATTTTCACTGATATTGGTGGGATTTCTAGCATAGTTCAAGGAAATCTTTAAGCTCATAAAGAGTTTCTGAAGGTCTCTGATTGTGTACAAGTCTTTCTCTTAGTCAAAAGGCAAAAGACAAAAATAATAAAGCAACTGTATACCACAAGGCATTCTTCATTTTCCTCATATCACTACACATTTTATTATATATATTTGTGTAAGCAAATATCAATCACATGCATCAGCTAGAATACCATTACATCATTAAGTAACTGCTTTCTTGATTGTTCATTACTGTTACATGTTACTGTCATGTAACTGTTACTCAGACAAAGGCAATAAAAAGGGAATTAAACACCTTTTGTTGTCTTTACATAATTTGGTATTGCAGCCCTTTTTAACTTTTCCAGTTGCAATTCACTTAAATTCGGTGTTTTGCAGCACAGCAATCTGACATCCTTTCATAACCAAATGTCAAATGTACTTTATATATCTGCTGTATAATTATACAGTTCTCATAGGTATTGGAAGAGAGTGTATAGTAGAGTGAGTAGAAATTTGCTAAAAATGACATATTTAGAACACCTAAACCTTTCCAGATTCCCTTGACAGTAATAGACCTTTCAAAAATATTATTACTCAGGACTTACTGCAACATTTATTTATTATTATTATTATTATTATTATTATTATTATTATTATTATTATTATTATTATTATTATTATTATTGATACCAAGAGTAACACACTTCTCATATAGTTCTGATCTTGGAATACCTAGAGGACTTCTGAAGTATGATATGTAAAACAGAATTGTCAGTGAAACGTTAGATCCAGTACTACTTATTTGGGTAGTATTTTATTGTAATATTTTATATATCATAACATTATGATATATTTTATATATCATAACTTCTAGCACAATCCAAGAAGTTATATCATGTAGTCTATCGTGGAAAGTTTACTGCAATATTCTCCCTCTCTGAAGAATCCCAGGCTACCTGTCCTATGGTAAGATGTTTAACAAACAACTGGGAAGAAAGAAAAAAAACATCCAGGACTATAATCATTCTATTCAGCCTACCAGGTATAGCTTCCATGAAATGGCAGCTTGCTGGTAATTGACTGGTACTTTCCTTTTAGCATATGAAAATATATTAACTTGCTTGCCTACTGTGATTCAAACCAATGTTTTTATTTACTCCTCACAGTTCATTCATGCTTCAGAATTTCACTCTGTGTTGCATGATGAAATAACTGTTAGTACAAAAAGCACTGTTTACTTTCAAGTACTCTCATTACAATATTTTCTGTATTCAATGATCTACATCATTCTTCATGTGAAAAAAATATTATAAAGCTGATTAATAACAGATAATGATGTGATGCTGAGATTTCTGGCCTGGGAAAAATAGTTGTTATGAATTCTGGGTAAGAACAATCAGAAATTTGGGGCAGGAATGAAGCTAATAATTTGCCTTTAGAGTTCTAAAGAATGATATACTAAACCTGAATTATGTAATTAACCCTGGATAATAAATACTAATATAAATTATTTTTTTAGCTCTCCAGTTTTCCAGAGTTTCCTGCCTTAGAACTAATGAGAAGCTCCGAAAGGAAATCATTAATATTCCCTCCATATTAAATCCATATTTTTTTCATAATGAAGAACAATCTTGTGTGGAAAATCAAAATATGAGGTAAGAAGGAATATGAAGCAGGAGCTATGACCTCATTGGTATTATGGAGATGTGGAGGGACAGCTCCCATGACTAGATTGTTGGAATGGAAGGATACAGGCTCTTTAGGAAGGACAGGTAGGGAAGATGAAGAGGGGGTGTAACCCTCTATGTCAGCGAGCATCTGGAGCGCATTGTGCTCTGCTTGTGGATGAATGAGAAGCTGACAGAGAATTTATGGATTAAGATTAAAGGGAGGACGGGGTGACATAGTGGGGTCTGCTGCAGGCTACCTGATCAGGAAGATCGAGCAGATGAAGCCCTCTATAGACAGCCTCATGTTCACAAGACCTGGTCCTCATGGATGACTTCAGCCACCCCAATATCTGTTGCAGGGACAACACAGCTGGGCACAGGCAATCTGAGAGGTTCCTGGAATACATTGATGATGACTTCCTTCTCCATGTAATAGAGGAGCCAGTGAAGAGAGATGTTATGCTGGACCTCATACTCACCGAAAAGGAAGAGTTGGTAGTGAATGTGAAGCTCAAGGACAGCCTTGGCTTCAGTGACCATGAAATGGTGCAGTTTAAGATCCTGATGGCAGCAAGGAGGGAGCAGTGGGAGCACTATCCTGGACTTTGAGAGCAGACTTTGGCCTCTTCAAGGATCTGCTTTGTAGATTAACATGGAGCAAAGCCTTGGAAGGAAGAGGGCCCCAAGAAAGCTGGTTAATATTCAAAGATGACCTCCTCCAAGCTCAGGAGAGATGCATGCCAACAGAAAAGTCAGGAAAAAAAAACAAAACAGTAGGCCTGCATGGTTGAATAAGGAGCTCCTGAATAAAACTGAAGCAGGAAAAGAAGTCTTACAGAGGGTGGAAACATGAGCAGACAAGTTGTCCAGAGTCTCTTCCAACCTGGTCTTGAACACCTCCAAGGATGGGGCATCCAGAGGCTCTCTGGCAACTTATTCCAGTGCCTCACCATCCCACAAATGAAGAATATCCTCCTAACCTCTAATCTAAATCTGTTTTCTTAATTTAAAACCATTCCCCTTCGTTCTGAAGGGATATGGAGAAGACTGAGGTACTCAATGACGTTTTTGCCTCTTTCTGTAAGATATCTAGATCTAGTCTAGTTCCTCAAGTGTTTATATTGGGACTAGCACTGTTTAACATCTTTGATGTTCACATGGAAGTCAAAATCTAGTAGAAGGTGTTGTTGCCCATGGCAGGGGGGCTGGAATTATATGATCTTTAAGGTCCCTTCCAATCCAAACCATTCTATGATTTTATGAACTATATATTGAGTGTACCCTCAGCAATTTTTCTGATGACTCCAAAATGTGTGGTGTGGTTGATGCTCTGAAAGGAGATGATCCCACCCAGAGGTACCTAAACATGCTTGAGAGGTGGAACTGTGTATGAGGTTCAGTAAGACCAAATGCAAGGTCCTGCATCTGGGCAGGGGAAATCCCAAGCACAAAAGAATAGAGAGATGTGTGGAGAATAGATTGAGAGCATACCTGAGGGAAAGACTTCGGTGTGCTGGTTGACAAGAAGTTCAATATGGACTGGCAATGTGTGCTTGCAGCCCAGAAAGCCAACTGTATCCTTTGCTGCATCAAAAGAAGTGTGGCCAGTAGGCTGAAAGAGGTGATCTCTCTACTCTGCTCTTGTGAGACCCCATGTGGAGTACTGTGCTCTGGGACCCCCAATATAAGAAAGACATAGACCTATTACAGCAAGTCCAGAGGAAGGCCACAAGGATGATCATAGGTCTGGAGCACCTCTCCTATGAAGACAAGCTGAGGAAGTCAGGGTTGTTCAGCCTGGAAAGGAGTAGGCTCTGGGGAGACTTTATAGCAGCCTTCCAGTACCTAAAATGAAAAAGTACAAAAGCAGGAGAGGGACTCTTTGTCAGGGAGTGTAGAGATAAGACAAGGGGAATAGCTTTAAACAAAAAGAGGATAGATTCAGGTTAGGTTAGGTTGGAAAAACATCTTTACTATGAAGGTGGTGAAGCACTGGAATAGGTTGCCCAGAAAAGTTGTGTATGCCCCATCCCTGGAAATGTTGAAGGTCAGGTTGGATGGCCCCATCTGATGGCCCCATTTGAGCAACCTGGTCTAGTGGGAGGTGTCCCTGCCCTTGGCAGGGGAGTAGGAACTAGATGAACTTTACGTCCCTTCCAATCCAAATCATTCTATGATTCTATTAAACTCTATTTAATAGAATCTTTCTGGTAGAGTATTAGAAATTAAAAAACACAAAACTATATCACAAAAAAAAAAACTGAGAAACTGAAAGAAAAAAGAAATCACTCTCATGTATGATTTAGCTTTGTCATGAATTCTTAACAGACCTGTAAATTGGAAAATCAACATCTGTTCAATGATAGTATGTGAAGGACATACAACCCAGCACTGAATTTTTATCAGACATTTTTCCACATAAAAAAATGTATATATACATATATATATCTTACTTTCTTAACTGTTATTATAAACATGTCCAGAAAAGAGAAACTATTTTAATATTTTTCTAATCATATTACATATATCCTTTTCAAATTTAGCTCCTTCTAGATTTTTTTCCATTTGGTATTGCCAATATATGAATATTTGAATTTACTTGTGGCATGAGGCAGAAATAATTGGATTAGCTTCTGTCTTCTAAACTATCCAAAACAAATATTACAGTATAATATGAGTACTTCGTAGGTACTTTTTTACAAATCAGCTGTTACCTCAATCCACTAATTCTTAATGGACTTTATATCTCTTTTATAAGGATGTCTTCAGACTCATTTGTAAGCTATTTTGAAAAAAAAAAATGAGTCTTGACATTGTTCTAGGCACAGGACAACAAAACTCACACTGTAGAGAAGAAACTAATGTATTGTGAGCATGAAGGAGAAAATTACATTTCATCCAGATCTGTGCAGAATTTCTCCCACTGGTGTTCAGGGAGTGACACATTAGCTAATAATCACAATATAGCCCTGTTTGATTGTTATCAGAAGCAAGTAAGTACACTTCCTTGACCACTTTTCAGATTACTACAGTTTTTATCAGAAGTCTTTGGAATTCAGACGCAAAACTGTCTCCATTTAGATGTCTAGAATACAGTTTTTGCATGGACCATGAGGTTTCCAGAGAAACTTACAGAGACAAATGTGTTTACTCACATGAATAGGTCCACATGCCCTTGTATGAGAGCATATCTTTTCTAACGTCACATAGTTGATTTACACTGAGAAATAATAAATTTCAGCCAGTTCAATTCTTGCCTTTACTGATCTATTACTTCCCTTCTTTAGATTTAAAAATTAAACTGCCACAGGACAGAACATGTGGATTATAGTCTCACAAGCAATTACAGTGTGGGTGGTGAATTACAGCAGCAATAATATCTTGGTCAGTATTTTTCTGTTCCAGCATATAAACTTCTGTGGAGCATCTGGCCTATGTCTGGGAAAAGTTCTTATATTTAATTTTTAGACAGGGCTCATCACCTGGTTATACAGTGAAACTGAAATCATAAATCTCCCTATTCAACAACAAAGATTTGGTTGGGTGAATCTTAGATAGCAACATCTGCTTACACAGCAAATGAGATCTATGTTTCAATAAAGATTCTTGTTCTGGGTATCTCAGGGTATCTATGTCATAGAACTCATAACTAGAATAAATAATGTTTCAAAAGAAGCATATGTAGAAGTCAGACTGGTCATCATGTGATGGTGATATGACATGATCTGTGATGATTTTGTAGATCACATGATCTGCAAAACATTTATATTCTATTTTAACTCTGGCTACCTTTTTTTTTTTTTTTTCTTCACAAGATATTTTACCGAGCTCTAGATTCTATTTGTACTTCTATCTTGTATCTAAGGCCTATACTGTTTGCCACTAAAGACTGACACATATCAGCTAACATAAAGCCATTCTAAAGCAAGAAGTGAGGTCACTAATACAAAGGATATGACATTGCCACATTGACATATGATATAGCTACAATATATAAGGATATAAAGCAAGTCAAAAGTGTTATTTTTCCCTGTAAAACTATGATATATATATATATGTGTGTATATATATATATATATATACATATATATATATATATATATAAACTTGTTTCTTTTTCCTATTTTAAATTTCCAACAAAGTTCCCAAAATAAAATGTAACTGGGAATTGGAATACCACGTGTTAGGTGAATTTTAGTTTACATGGCTCTCATTCTCACATTGTGATTTTTCCAGTTAGAATAAAACCTCCTTGATGCATTTCTAGTCTGAATGTGGCAGTCTGACCTACAGTCAGACCTACAAGTCATGCTTCCTGGAAAATAATTTCCTGGAGATTATGGCTTCTTAGAATAGAATAACAAATCAGTGTCTCAGGATTCAAGTTTCCATGAGCTTCTTCTACATAATTTTTGAATATAAATATTTTAAGCCAAACTATTTTAGATATTGAAAGAAAGTATTTGAAAGTTGCACAAGAACAGACAAATCAGTCATTTGATGAGAATCTTATTCTTCATCAAAATTATTTTCAACAGAAAAAAATTGACCAGCCTTATTAAAAAAGCTTACCTCTAACATAATTTTGTTACAGATAAAATCAAAGAAAGCAACAATATTTTTAATACTTCTCATAAATAATTGGCACATTACAGGTTGACATTTCTGTGTAAACAATGTAATAATTAGAACAAATAAATATACTATTTGCCAATATGAACTTCAAGGAACATAGTTGACAATTTCACCTTGAGCAAAACTCTTAAGAATATCCAATGACTTAATTGAGTTTAAAAATAACTATTGTTGTTGAAGAACCAGGCTAGTTATATTTTTATATTATTTTATTTTATAAAAAGTGTGTAATATTATCTCAAATGTTATAAAAAATCAGAACTCTAAGCCAGTTGATAAACTACATCTGATAAACTACAAATGAAGATAGCTACAAAATTCTTGAGGTTCCGTCCGTCCATCCATCCAGCCATCCATCCATCCATCCTTCCATCTCTACAGTCATCAGAAATCTCTCTGAATTGCAGCCTTGCTGTCTACTGTCTTGATTGATCATCTCAATTTAGTTTTATTGTTCAAGCAACTAGTCCTAGGTAAAGAACCCAAGACTGACAACATGGAAGATCTTCACATATATGAGTAACCGAAAGAAATAAAATAAAAAGTAAGAATAACTTATCCCCATGCAGATATATGCTAAAGTCTTTGCTGCTCAATATGCCCATTGCAGGACTGTAAAAGGTGTTAAATATTTAAAAGGCAGCATTTGTTATCAATACTGAGTTAGCTGCAGCAATGAAGATAGTGCTCAGTTATAAGAAACTATAGTCTAAGAATTTAAGAAAGAAAATGACAAAATGCCAAGGGAAAAAAAATATATATATTTACTATTGCTAGTTGTGAATTAATTATTTTATTTTACAAATCATTTTATCAGATCTTTGTATGAAGAGTAAGATCTGACTAGCTTTGTTTGATGTTTGGATGTTTTTCAGAATGACCATAGAAGTTTCTATTGATTCTAATGTCCTTTATTAGCTACTAGTACTATACAAGACAGACTGATCTTTAGTATGATCTGGTTTGAACAGTCTTTTGTTCACTGTCAAAAAAAGCCACTGAGTGCATGTTATCAATGCTTTTTTTTAAAAAGTAATATCCACACAATTATCATGAGACAGATTCTAATCCATCTAACTCAGTGATCTAATTTACACTTGAAGCCTGAAATTCTTCCTGAAATAAGAGACAATGCTCCTGATGTAGTTAGCTGAAAGCTGTAAGTGTCCTTAAAACCCAGTCTGGGAAGATCAAGATCCATTTAAAATGGTATGATAGCCATTTTCTGTCATTTATTTATGCTTTACCCATAAAGCATGTCATCTTTTATCATTAGTTATTAGTATGTTCATCCATTGCCTTTTAATGTATTGCCATTAAACTGGATGGCAAACTATGGGCAGGCAAAACGATATGGTCAGTGCCCTAGGGATGTAATGGTAATGGATGGATGGACAGTAATGATTCATTTACTGCAGTCACTGCTACTCCCAATCACTTTTGTGATGCAGTATTGGTTCCACAGCAGATATCACATGAAAGAGAGAGGGAGAGACAGAGAGGAAAAACTATAAATCTACATAAATGGGAAGGAAATACAGAGCAAATAGTTGTGGTTTCAAACATTCAGTTTGTTTGCTTGTTTGTTTTTTAACATTTTGAAATACATGCATAAAAATACAAGCATAGAAGAAGCACTAAATGGAACTTAACATTAGAAAAATGTTCAAGGTTGTTATAGACAGCTTTGAAAATAAATAATCTCTGTCTGCAATGCATTTACAGCACAACATCTCAAGACATAACAAAGTGAGGGTAAGCAAACAGACCTAGGTTATATTCTTTCTTCCCAGAAAAGGGATACATCTCACTGGAACTAGAAAAAAAATCTCTATATAAAACAGGTATACTGAGAAAAAGTTATTTTGATAAACCTATCAGATCATATGAGAGTGAGAATAATCTAACTGAATTCTTAGTTGTATACTTCCAACTGCATCTGCATATATGTGCTCAGAAGTAAGGTTCTTCTAAGAAGGTTTAAAACACCATGAAGTCCATAGGTGAAGTCCATAGGTATATCAGGTTCATTATGATTCTTCATAGATCTTTAAATAAAATTCCTTTTTGGTTCTTATCTCTTATGTGCTGATAATGTGTTACTTGTTAACTTCAGTTAAGACAAAACAGCTATTTCAATTACTGGAAGAATAAACTGGTGATTTATATATTTTTATTTATCATTAATACTGTAAATATATTAGGGTATAGTGCAAAACCTAAGGAAGAGATAAGTAAATATAATTAAGTAGGAATTTCAGAGAACTTAATGAGATGATCTTATTCAAATGCACATTTACAAAAGAGCTTTCAAGTTGCTAGAATTTTAAACTTGATTAAAAAATAATTAGTGCCTCAACACAGTATTTTTTTTTCTCTTTTGAATATATTTTACTGGTGTAATGTCTGATCAGAAAGCTACATTGCAAAAAGATTCTGGAAAAATTACTAAGCAAAACCAGTTTGAGCAGAAGGTGTTTAAAAAGGCATATATTTTTGATTGATACAAGGATATCATGCTGAAAGAATAATAAGTAGCCTTTAGATAATGTTACAAGGTTTTTCAACTGTTTAATAAAACGGTTCTTACAACGTACACATAACATGATATAGGTTGCTATTTGTAACTTTATAGAATTTAATTTGCTCATTTTCTGAAAATGAGCTAATATAACAGCTGTGTTTACAACCTTCAACTTTATAAACTTTGCTCTCATCTAGCAAAACATTCTGTTAAGTTCCTGAAAGTGGAGGTAAAGATGCAATTTCTTTTCATGTTTAGCCATGAAATTATGAAGAAGATAACAACGGGAGGGTTTAAAACTAAATCTAGTATTGTACTTGCAAAGCATAAGTGATGCATGTAATTACATTTTTTAGTTTTAGATGTTTTCTAGCATACATATATGTATACTACATCTCTATAGCTAGATTCTCTATGCCTTCCTCTAAGTTATATATATAAACATTTACAATTAAAAAATAATAAAATTATACAGACATAGACTAATATGGCAGGACTGAATGTAAAACTAAATAAGTTTTAATAAGTAAATAAGTTTAATTTAATAAGTAAATAATGAATGTTGCAGTGGAAGGAGGGTAATTCCTCTGTGGCACTTGAGGAAGAGTGCGGGAAAAACAATAACTTGTTAAAAAATGATTGCAGATGCCACTGATTTTTACATTTTTCCTGACAAATCTGATGATCATGAATAAACACAGTGATTTTTAGTATAAAGATAGTGCAGTGAATCAGACCAAATAACTACATTCTTTACCATTCCATCATTTATGTTTATGTCCATCATTTATGACTCTATTAAGTCATATCTACAAACAGTTATGTACAAGTTAGATACTTCTCTGTCTGGCAGAATAAAGTTACACATTTAGCATTTTTCTGCTGTGAAACTGATTTCTGTCTCTCTTGTGTGAGTTTCTGCTGGACAGTTCGGGAATGAAGAAAGTTATACATTACCTTGGAGTTCAATAGGATTTGAACAGATTTATGGATGAGTGGCATGCTCAGGCATAATACGGACAGAACACAACCCACAATACTCCCCCAAATCAAGGTCAGTATCTTTTTCCTTTATATAATATCTTTTCCTTTCCTCCTATCTCTTATGACAAAGAAACATCCCATAGTATCCTCTAAAGCCCTGGAATTCTTCTGATCCATTAAAGTCATCAGACAACCACCTCCCACATAATGCATGGGCTGAACACAATTTATCTTGTGAGTGCAGGAAATTTAAGACAAGAACAAGGAGTCCATGACAATCTTTTTATTTATTTATTTATTTATTTATTTTTTATTTTAAGTAGAGCATCCACAGTAGACTGTATACTTCTTTCTGCCAAAAGAGAAATTAAAGGTTGTCTAGATTTCATGGTAATTAATAAGATTTGAATAGTTTATGAGAAGAACTAGTGAGCCAAACTGAAGTGTCAGTCTATGAGTCAGGAAAACACCTGGAAAGGTAGAGCAATAGTGTTTGATTTTGTGAAATGATTAAACTAAGTTAGCTTAATTCAGAGCAGCAGGAGCAACAGATGTTGTTGCCTGAGTTTATTTTCTTTTGTTTCCAGATGGGGTTAGAGAAATAAACACTGGAACATAAAAAAGATCTGTATCTGTAACGATGTCTTTCTTGTCCTTCAGCATAGCCCAGCACTGCCTGCTACAGTACACACCATGTGATTTAAGATCTTGGACATTTGTTTTCGTCAAGGTAACATTGCCATGGAATTCTTGTAAGGGATATTTCAGAGTAAAGTCAAAGTAACCACACGTTGGAAACCTGTACACCACAGATCTGTGGAAAAAATAAAAATAAATAAAAAATAAATCTTTATAGACCACAGTGAATTTCTTGCTTACTTATTTGTTATAATAAACTAGACAGTGCTACCCAAAGGACCTTCTTGAACATCCTGATCACTATAATAAGCATTACTGAGACATTCCAAGCAGATTCCTTACACTGCAGATGTAACAAAGTCTGGGTCCCATAGAAAGATAGGAAACACAAACACATCATGTAGTTATCATTTTGCAGTAAAAAAATAGGGTTTCACACCAGTAGTCTGTTTCTCATTATGATGATGAGACACACATACATATATTCAAATCACTATTCAGTATTTAATTACTCCATCTAACCAAGAGTAGTGCTCAGATATCCTGTGCCCTTTTTGACTGAAAGCCAACAAAAAAAAATTCTGCCCCAAATACTAACAGTACAAAGCCAGGCAAAAAAAAATAAAAATATATATATATAAAATAATATACATATAACAATATATATAACAATACATTATTATATATAAATAATATATATATATATAAATAATATATATAAATAAAATAATATATATAGTATAAATATATATAATAATAATCACGTAATTAAAAAAAAAAAAACAAACAAGAAAACAAACAAACAGGAAAAAAAATAAAAAACAAAACAAACAAAATAAAACAAGCAATCAAAACACAAATAGCCTTTATCCTCAGATTTCTCCTCAGATCCATCTCCAGAGAGTGAAGCAATCTGAAGCTTCTTATAAAATCAAATTTTGTTGACTCTAACAGTAATTTTTCCTCCAACACCACAGTAAACTGTAGACAGGGAATATTCTTAACCCTGGTCTACTCTCATGCTTCTCCGCAAATAAATATGTAGTTGTAGATGCTTCCTGGCTGAATATGTATATATATACAATATACATCTGTATGTATATATATATAGTGTTTGTGTGTGTGTATGTGCATAAACAAATGGCCAAACTTAAATTATTTTAGAAGTCCAGTTATCAGAAATTCGTTTTCAGATTATTTCTTGAATATAGATACTCAATGTCCCTTTGTGGTTCTGACACCTCTGGCACAGGTATATAATGTTCCTTTGTATTGCAATTCCACCATGGGTATGGCAGCATTATCAAGTCATAGTGATAATTGTGTCCATTTATCTCTACCCCATATTACAAAGGGAATGGTAGTACTGTCCAGAAAGGGTTCCAGGAGAAAGTTCCATTTTGTTGATTTAAAAACAACAATAACAACAACAACAAATCCTGGAAAACCAATTATATGAATGCTACCATGGGTCTTTCAGCTGAAGATTGATCAGGGTCTTGGCTCCTTTCAGGTATTACCAAACCCAGTAGCTGCCTAGAACATAAGGCTTCTGTATATGGCCATAATAATGTTACTTATCCTTATTCTGTCTGTATTTTACCCCTGGAAAATCAGAGCTGCTGCTGCTGAGGGATATATTAAGGTGTCTGGAGAAACCACTACTGATGCAGTCAGAACAGCTACTTTCACTAATGCAGTGAGTTTTCCATCTCTGTTCTCCCTTCATCTGTGTGGGAACAGCAAGGCCAGACTTCCCTGCCCTGCCTAACTATCCCAGCTTCTTCTCTTCTCATAAGAACTGTTATTTGTGTACCTCTTTGTGGCAGCAAAGCCCAAAATTAAATTTGATCTTGCCCTAATGAATGATAAGGGCACTGGGTTGTTTTCTACCTGCTAACTCTCTGTTGTTTTAAAGTAGTCTAGAATCTTCCAGTGTTATATCTAAAGTCTGTTTAATTAAGTTGTGAGTTGTTGATTTCAGGTGACTGTTGATCACACTGACAGGAGTACATAGGTCATTGGTAATCAGGGGCTTAATATATTGGAAGAGGTCTAAGAATGTAATTATGTAAAATCATGCAGAACCAATAATAATGAAAAATAAATTGTCCCCCAACTCTGAATGTAAAGACATAAGTGGGAACAAAACGGAAAAACAGAACCATACATATTAATGAGACAGCACCATCTAATCAAAACCCATTGTCTTCTGCCAGCTCAATCAACAAATTATTATAGAGGATAATGTTACACTTAGGAATTCTAAATGTTTATAAACAACTTCAATTACTGTATTACAGCAACTTGTCTTCAAAAGCAATCAGGTTAAATATTTTAACAGAAGAACATGAGACCTTATAATATCAGAAAAATACATAGATATAAGATCAGAAAAATACATAAAATACATTTACTTATGCTAAAGAAAAATGTTAAATTTTACATTAATGTATGTGCTTTATTTCTGAATTTATCAATATGATAAATAAATATCAAGTTACCAATGTAGCAAGATTGCACAGAATGCAGCAGTCTGTAAAAAAAAAAAAAAAAAAAGTAGTGTTCCCAGGAATTAGTGTTCCCAGGAATCTTACTGACATCTCTGCAAACTATTATAAAGTCTCAGAAATTGAATAAATTTCTTTGAATTCAATGGATCATCTACATGCCTGCAGGACTTCTTATAAACCATCATATAAATGCTAGTGACTTATCCATCAATATTATTTAGGTTTTGCTCATTCAACACTTTTAGATGTTTGTTTTGGGAAGTTGCCAAGTTCTATGTTTTTCTTTCTTCCACTGCCTTTTATTTTGAATGGATACAAGATTAAGTGATTTTTTTTTTTCTTTTTAACTTTTATTCACCACTATCCTATGTTGTTTCCTTATTTAAGATCACATTACATTGAAAGTTTTATGGTTATACACTACCTTTAGGATTTTTAATAGATTATCACCGAATCACAAAATGGTTGAGGTTGGAAGAGGTCTAAACCCCTGCCAATCAGGATCACCTAGAGAACATTGCATGGGAGGACAATTCAGGAGGGATTTGAATATCTCCAGAGAAGGAGACTCCACAACCTCTCCGGGCAACCTGTTCCAGTCCTCTATCACCCTCACAGTAAAGAAGTGTCCTCTCATATTAGCTGGAACTTCTTGCGCTTCAGTTTGTGCATAATGCAATTGTGCATAATGTCCTGTCACTGGACACAACTGAGAAGAATCTGGTTCTGTCCTCTTGACACCCTCTCCTCAGATATTTATACGCATTGATGAGGTCTCCCCTCAGTCTTCTCTTTTCCAGGCTAAACAGACACAGCTCTCTCATCCTGACCATGCACAACAGGTGCTCCAATCCCCTAATCAAGTTAGTCATAATAGATTCCTAATCATCTTAATCATCTTTGATCATGTGGAAGTTCACTCTGCACCTGGCCTGATGGTTGCCTATGGGTCCCATCTGTCTCAAAGGGGGAAACAGATCCTAGTCCAGGAACTGGCAGGGTTCATCGAGAGGGCTTTAAACTAGGCCTAAAGGGGGACAGAGATAAAATGAGGCTCAATAGAAATGAGTCTGGGGGAGCAATGCCAGAGTTGGGGGTGAGGGAAATGGCAAAACTGAAGTGCACTAAGTTCCACACCAATGCATGCAGCATGGGCAACAAACAGGAAGAGCTGGAAGCCATTGTGCAGGAGGCAAGCTATGACCTAGTCACTATGACTGAAATGTGGTGGGACCACTCGCATGACTGGAGTACTGCAATGGGTGGCTAGAAGCTCTTCAGAAGGGACAGGCAACTAAGGAAGGGCAGTGGCATGGCTTTCTATAATTAGAGAGTGTTTTGATGTTATTGAGCTCAGGGTTGGAATAAGGTGGAGTCCCTGTGGATAAGGATCAGGGGGTTGGCCAACAAGGCAGACATCCTGGTGAGGCTCTGTTATAGACCACCAAAACAGGATGAAGAAATGAATAAGGTGTTCTATAAATAGCTGGTAGAAGCTGCTCAATCACCAGCACTTGTTCTAGTGAGGGACTTTAACTTTCCAGACATATGCTGGAAATACAATACAGCCCTGAGGAAGCCATCTAGAAGGTTCCTGGTGTGCATGGAAGACAGCTTCCTGACTCAGATGGTTAGTGAGCCTACCAGAGGGGGTGCCCTGCTAGACCTGCTGTACACAAACAGAGAAGGACTAGTAGGAGATGTGGTTGTAGGGAGTTGTCTTGGGCAGAGTGACCATGACATGGTAGAGTTCTCTATTCGTGGTTAAGTCAAGAGGGGTGTCTACTACCTTGGACTTATGGATGACATCAAGTTGTGGGGAAGTGTTCACCTGCCAGAAGATAGAAAGACCCTGCAGAGGGACCTGGGCACCTGGGATCAATGAGCAGAGGCCAAAGGGAGGAGGCTCAACATGGCTAAGTAGCAGATTCCTGCATTTTGGCCAAAACAATCCCATTCAATGATACAGGTTAGGGGCAGAGAGGCTGGAAAGCTGTGCAGAGGGAAAGAATCTGGGGGTGATGATTGATGCTCACCTGAGCATGAGCTGGCAGTGTGTCTAGGTGGCCAACAAGGCCAGTGGCATCCCAGCTTGTATCAGGAATAGTGTAGGCAGCAGGACCAGGGAGGCTATTGATCACTTGTGCTCTGCTCTGGTGAGGCTGCACCTCGAGTACTGTGTTCAGCTTTGGGTCCCTCACTACAAGAAAGACATTGAGCTGCTGAAACATGTCCAGAGAAGGGCTATGAAGGTGGTGAAGGGTCTAGAACACATGTCCTATGAGGAGTGGCTGAGGGAACTGGGGTTGTTTAGTCTGGAGAAGAGGAGGCTCAGGGAGAAAGAGTCCTTATTGCTCTCTACAACTACATGAAATGAAGCTGTGGGGAGCTGGGGGTTGTCTTTTTCTCACGGATAACTAGTGATAGGACTAGAAAGAATGGTCTCAAGTTGCACCAGTGGATGTTCAGATTGGAAATTAGGAGACATTTATTTTCAGAAAGAGTAGTTGAGTAGTCAGGCATTGGATTGGGTTGCCCAGGGAGGTGGTGGCATCACCATTGCTGGGGGTGTTTAAGGAAGGTTTGTACCTGGTGCTTAGGGACATGTTTTAGTGGCTGACATCGGTAGTAGGTGGATGGTTGAACTAGATGACCTTGGAGGCCTTTTCCAACCCTAATGATTCTATTATTCTATATGACAAGGAGTTTCTCTGTTTACATGCTTTTCAGAAAAAGATGTTTCACTTCACCTGAAATAATGGTGTTACATAATTTTGCCTGCTATCCCTAGTTTTCAGGTTCTGCGAAATGATGAATAGTCTTTCTCCATTCGCCTTTAGTCACAGATTATGTAAGAGGTGAAGAGCTGCTCTGTTTGCCTTATTCTTTTCAGGTTCTGCATGCTACATTTGGTTACATACCTCACTACACAAATAATAACAAAATAAAACTACATTAGTTATTTATTATGGTATTGCATATACAGTGGTTACATTTGAATTTGTTATTGTTCTACATTTTCATTCTTTGACCTAACAAGTCTCCTATGAATTTCTGTTATTCATAATTGCATTTGAAACACTAAATGTAATAATGTGAGGTCATCTGACTATTCGTCTTGTGACTTTATATATTGTTCGTTCATCATAGAGTTATTCCAAGACAAATTATACTTAGGCTTTTCAGGCCCACATATATCAATATCAATATATTCCTGGCTATGCATTTCATAATACAGATTTTCAGGCCTTTGGTTTCATTTCATCATCATCTTTCGTGGCACCAAGGTCAGGCTGACAGGCCTGTAGTTCCCCAGGTCCACTTTACAACACTTCTTATAGATGGGCATCACGTTAGCAAGTCTCCAGTCATCCAGGATCTCTCCGGATGACCATGACCGCTGGTAGATGATGAGCAGTCACATCCGCCAACTCCCTCTGCACCCTTGGGTGGATCCCATCTATTCCCATGGACTTGTGACAGTCAAGGTGGAGTAGCAGGTCTCTAGCAGTTTTCACTTGAACTTGGGGTAAGGGAGTGTGTGTGGGGGGGTGGTTCTGCTCCTTGTCCCAGACTTCCAGGTCAGGAGGCTGAGTACACTGAGGATAAGTGGTCTGACAGATGTAAAGAAAGCAGAGGAAACCAGGCTGAATTTGTGAGGATATTGGAATCAAATGCTAACTCTCAAGGGAGGCATTCCGAGCAGTGCATCTGCACCCACAGAAGTAATCTGTAATGCCAGAAAGAGGTTACCAGGCCATACTCTTTGCACTTCAAGCCCTAAGTTTCATTCCCTTATGCCTTTATTGCTTTAAGAGACTTCACTGGCAGTGCCTAAAATGGATCATCTCCAGGCAGCCAATTTGAAATAATCCATTTTCACATCTATAGAAACCTCCCAGAAGGGTTTTCAGTCCATCACTATCTTTTTTGTCTTAGATTCTGCATCCTTCTTGGAAGAAACTGAATTTATGTTATCTAGTCTCAATACCAAACCATGAGATATAGCCAAAACACTTAAGAGTCAAAGACTAATTTTAACAAGGACAACATGCCTATTAGGAGTGAAAATCTAAGTGAAAGATAAAGGAATGTATTTAAACCTAAAAGAGAATAAATAAATAAATAAATGGCAAAACAAAACATGGTGGATCTGGAATTGCACTCAATCTTATTCATATTTTTCTGTAACAATTTACCACTGAAAATGAAGTTTTGTAATTGTAATGCCAAAAGATTTGTAATTCTAGAGATAAAATTGGTACTGCCATTATTTATCACATTTTTTTTCAGTTGAAAACAATTAAGTTTATTTTGCTATATTACCAAAATATAATTTACAATATGTCTGAAAATTCTCAGAGGAAGGTAAATAAGGACTTCTAATATCATATCTAATCAGTAAAAGGTAAATAATGAAAATTTATACCTTGCTTGTTGCTTTTCTTTCTTGAAAATATCTTGAAAATGCTGACATTATTACTTAAAAAAAACATGAGATTTATGTGTTCAGAGGCTATCTGTATTTTCTCCCTCTTTTTCTACTTTCTTTTTCACAGCTGTCATAGGATGTTCTGTAACATTTCAAATTTTATGACACTAATTAAATCTAAAATGCTTGAGTATCTAATGTTCAAGTATATTGTAAGTTTGCGCAGGGCTAAATGATGAACTTTAGAGAAATAGCAATGCTGCTTCATTTGCAAATTATATAATTATACCAAACTGTATTAGATCTAAAAAATTTGTGCATGATGTACGATCTCTGAACTTACTTAGTGAGTAGAAATAGTGTTAGAACTGTTCCTGTTGCTCAATGGCAAAGGAATTTCAAATATTAGCCTATCAACCTACCTCAGCACTATATGAGTGGGTAGCATATTTCTTATTGTCAGAAATACTGAGGAAACACTGAGTCAAAAATATTACAGACTGGCTTACAGTCACATTTGTAGCTTAATTCATGTGCATCTAAAGAGAATGATTTGTCCTCAAGATTATATTTGGGAAGAGTTAAAAAAATAAATAAAAAAAATTAACAATATATTTCATTCAAAATACTGTTATTTTCCACGAAGGGAACAGATAATATCAAACTATAGCAAATAAGCTTACATTACATAACATGAAGATAGACATAAACACCTAATAAATCTGGACAGGCAAGGTCCAGATTTATTTTTCCCCATTTTAGTAATCACTCTTTAAAGCTATCTACTCTGCTTCTGAAACAAAGGAACAGTATCTCAGTACTTAAGCCTAGACTCTAGACTCTCAGACTATTCCTGGAATATCCATCTTTATGCATGTCTCATTGTTTTGAGTTTTTTGGTGCTTGTACTAGGCCCAGTACAGACCTTATTTTGCAGTTTCATAGCACTCTTAATAAGTTGAGTGTTCTTCTAAATCTGTTTAAAGATTGAGAAACATCTTATCCAAATGACAAATGCTTCCCCTCAGACTCCTAAACAGCTTAGGTGTACCCCATTCTCAGAATTCTAGTAATAGTTTCAGTCTTCTGGTCTTCTAGTACATTTTTCATAGACATATGCCTGTGTCTTTCTAAACATATCATAGCTTTTTAATATATATAAATTTCTACATATATGCCTTATTTAACGAAACAAACAAACCAAAAAAATGGAACACTGCTCAAAGAAGAGACTGATATTTTGAAGTTCAATATATTTTTTTTTCCCCAGTCTTCTCTCTTGTATGTTTTTCATAAAATCATGGAATAAGTTAGGTTGGAAAATACGTATATCTAGTACAAACTTCAACCTGGCACTGCCAAGTCCATCATTAAACCATGTTACTTCAACTACTTCTCCGGGCAGCCTGTTCCAATTCCACAACTCTTTCAGGGAATAAACTTTTCCTAATATCCAACCTAAACTTCCCTGGTGCAACTTGAGGCCATTTTATCTTGGTGCATGGAAGAAGAGGCTCCTCCCCACCTCACTATAGGCTCCTTTAAGGTAATTGTAAAGCACATTAAAGTCTCCCCTAAGCTTTTTCTCTAGGCTAAATGACCACAGCTCCCTCAGCAGCTCCTCATAAGGTTTATTCTCTAGACTGTTCACCAGCTTCATTTTCCTTCTTTGGACCCAAAATCTTCATGACAGTTCATCTCTGTTAAGGATGTCAGAATATGCTTACTAAACTTCTAGGGACTTATGAAATCTAAACTAGCATAAATAGTTGAAAAGGTATGTGTATTGGAGCCCATATTTTAGTATTCTTAGGGCTTCTTTGCCAACCAACTCTATCATCAGCACTATTGGATGATCACTGACTTTTATCACGACTTACTCATTTTGCAAGGGCAATGTCTTTTCTTGACTTAGTATTTTTCTTACTAGAAGTGTCCTAATCAACAAAGTTTAACTACATTTGAAGAGGAAAATCTCTCTCTTTAATTAAAATTATTCAATGTGTGCTACCATCACTTTAGGAAAAAACCTAACATGAGAGAAAAAAAAAAAAAAAGGATATAAAAATCTATACTTCCAGAATTGAATTGACTGCTTGAAAGAATTATGTTATTGTGTTATAAACACATGCCAAATTCCTATGTTGTACAGACGACTTTTCCCAAATTGTCATAGATGCAAACACCAAAGTATTAGTATCATCTGCCTACATTCAGGGACAATATTTTGGAATTTTCTACTCCAGGTAACAGTTCCTCATGCAAGAAAGAGTATTTCATTTACCTTGAGTGCAACATAAAGGAAATGGAACAAGTTGGCCTGAAGCAGACCCTCTTCTCCTGTCTCCAGTCTTCTGTTCTGTGGTGGGAGAGCATCTTCTTCCTACAAAAGAGTGAAAGACATAATGATAAAGACAGAAGGATGAAAGAGGAGATATCAGCCTGCCCTCCATGAAAAATAAAACAAAGGCAGATGTTACACCAAATATTCCTGTACATCTAGTGGGAGGTAATTGAATTAGAAATAGCTGGCCCAAGGTGAAAATAGTTATTCTGTCTGTCCGTGTTGCACTAAACCAAAAGCTTCTGTCTATATGACAATTTCAGGAATGACTTTTTTCATCTAGGCAATATTTTTCAGCTGTAAGCTCAGGTGCCAGGGTTTACCAGGAGGATACCAGTAATAAGACTTGTAAGGGTTGATTCCAGGGAGTACAAAAGAAAACTGAATTGGATGGGCTTTATGATAAGGCAGGGTTCAGGTTGTATGACTAGGGTCATGGTTGGGATCTTGAAGACAAAAGGAAGGAGAGTGATATGAGAACACAGAAAGGAAGATGTTTTTTTAAGGCAGGCATTTCAGCAGAAATAAGTAGAAAGCCAGGCAGCCTATCAAGACTCAGAAATGAAACAGGTTAAATGAATATCTAGGAAATATAAGAAAGGAGAGAGGAAAGATATCATTATGCTAAAGGTTTACATTCAGAAATCAAAGTGAGGGAAAAAACACCAGTTGTGTAGAAATAATGGTTAAAGTGATGTTGTCTACTACCATCCCTTGTTCCTTTCCAGAAACAAAGCATACACAATTTCCACCTGTACTTTATCAAAAAAAAAATCTGGGATCTTTGTAGTTTTTGAGGAAATACATCTCAAGTAGCAAGATCCCAGAACTTGCCCAGATTAAAATTCCAAAGTTTATGTACAGTGCAGTTGTACTTTCCTGTTTTTCATAGAGACACAGTCTGCTTTATATTTACAGATTCTCCTGCATTTCTAAACACTAGGAATAATTCAAGAGAAAATAAATAAATTATTATTATTATTATTATTATTATTATTATTATTATTATTATTATTATTATTATTATTATTATTATTATTATTAAATAGTATATCATATATTATAATATAATAATATATTATAATATATTATTATCATTATGCATTATATATCAATAATAATAATGCTAATGATGATGATGATGATAATAATAATAATAATTATAATTATAATTATAATAACAACCTTTATTTTGGCAATTCAAAATGATGAAATCAAGAACAAGGTTCCAGGATAGAAAATAAACACATGAAAAAAGAAAAAAAGAAAAAAAAAAAAAAAAAACTATAAAGAGTAACTTGCCACTTGCCTGTAACTTAGTGGAGCTATCATCTCCCTGTTCAAAGTAGGCTTATTATTATTACTATTAATAGTAATTATTTTGCTTTTTCTTCACTCAGGCTTTTACAATTGATTAGAGACACTGTTTCGATAATGGAAAACATTAAAAAGTATGCCTTCAATGTCTAAAAGTTTTTTACTTTAAATACAAACAAAATTTTCAGTGTGGGCTCCTAGGACTGGCTAATTGAAAATAAAATCATCTTCTCTTTGGAGCGATATCACAACACTCAGTTTACTACACTATTTTGTGGATAGTGTCTCTTAGAATGTATACATTATTCACACATTTTATTAAAATTAAACACAATTCCATTGTTATTTCTTCAAAAAGATCACACAGAACATAATGGATTAGCTAACATCCTTGTTTCTTCTGCATTCCATTACCTTCTGTCATTTCAGGACCTCTGATATCATATGAAAGAGCTCACCCCTAATGAGAGAAGGGGAGAAGGACATAAAAGAAAAAGTCCTGTCCCAGTCTGAGCATATGAGCAAATTGTAGTTAAGACACTCTTTATACTGCAAAAAGCAGGAGGTCTAGGGAGTAGCCTGAAGGCCTGAAGGATGTCCCGTCATCTGCATGATTTAATTTTTAGCTTGCTCCCTAGCTCTGTTCCACACCATTTCAACTGGTTTTCACAGAATGACATAGAAACACAGAGGGATTGAAAGGAACCTCTGGAGGTCATCTGGCCCAGGAGATCCTTTCACCTAGAGAGAATAGAAGACTTTCTAGTTCTAGAACTAGAAACCTATTAGAAAGAGAAGTAATCCTAAGAAGTGTGGATGTAAGTCAGTTTTAATTGCTTAGTTTCAGAGTCAGTGATGAGTCCCTGACCATCTTTCATTTAGCCACATTGATATAGCCAGCAGAAGAAAGTAAGAGTGAGAAGAGAAACATATCAAAGATGTAGAACATATCAAAGGTACAGGGAGTGCACAAGAGGCAAACAAGAAGAAAGTCTTGACAGTAGTTTTGTTACCATAGCACTTTGAAGTCATTGTGCTAAGTGTGATAAAAGTACAGAATGAAAAGATAAGCCTGGCTTGCATAAAGCTTGCAATCCAGTTTATAAGATAAGAGGATGAAAATGGATGCTGTCACACAGATGGAGAGGAAGAAAGTAAATTATGAGATCGTACTCCCTAATAGTCTGGAGAGAGTAATTATTGGAAAGAAATAGATAATGTCAAATATTTTTTGAGGACCTTAAAAGCAAAAATAGACAGTTGAAAAAGAAATAATATAAGTGAAAATTAAAGCAAGTATACAAAACAAACAAACCAAAACCATGAGAAAATAAGAGATTATATACATCCTCAATTACATTCACAAAAACAGTTTCAAGATTAAGGTTTATTTTCATCCTTATCTTAGGACTTCCTGGCTATATTGTTAGTGTTATTTCATGAAACTTTAATGACTAGTTCAATGACTGTAAATTACTGAAGTTACCAGTAGGTTACACTAAATATTTTCCATTTGTTTTAATCAATTTACTTAGTTGAAGGAGAATTAATTTCAAAGAACAATAAATTTGTTGGATTTTCCTAAAAAATTTGACAGAATAGTTGAGGTTGGAAAGGATCTCTGAATATCAATCACCTGGTCCAAAACCCTGCCAAGTAGGGTCACCTAGCTTTTCACGTTGCACAGGATCACATCCAGGGGTATTTTGAATATCTCCAAAGAAGGAGACTCCACAACCTCTCTGGGCAACCTGTTCCAGTGCTCTGTTACCCCTACAGTAAAGAAATATTTCCTCATAATTCATCTGGGACTTCCTGTGTTTCAGTACCTGTTGCTTCTTGTCTTGTCACGGGGTACCACTGAAAAGAGTCCAGCCCCATGCTCTTGACACCCTCCCTTCAGATATTTTTATATGCCGATCAGATCCCCTCTCAGTCTTTTCCAAGCTAAACAAGCCCAGATCTCTCAGACTGTCCATGTATGAGAGATGATTCAGTCACCAAAGCTCTCTGCAGAATTCACTCCAGTAGCTCCATGTCCCTCTTGTACTGGTGAGCCAAGAACTGTGTACAATACTCCAGGTGAGACCTCACCAAGGCTGAGTAGAAGAGGATCACCTCCTTTGACCTGCTGGCAATACTAGTTGGTTGGCAATACTAATTGGTATGTATCAAGGGATAGACCATCAGTTGCTCCTGTTGAGATTCCAAGCTGTCTTAACACATATTGAATATGTAGTCTTCAGAATGTCATTATAACAAAATAAATTATGAGGACTCAATCTACTATGATGTCTGTTGCTTGTAAGCTTTAAAGAAAGCTACATTGCTCTGTTTTTTGCAGAATCTCACTTATAGGAAGAGTGGATGGTCATAAGTACACCACATCTGGCGGTCATAAGTACACCAGAAGAGGTATTATCTAAAAGTAAAATGCACTGCATTATTTCATAGAAGAATTCAAGGAAAGTGCTTAAAAGTGCTTGACAAATGACCTCAACTTCTTTCTTTGATCACAAATATAAGCACTCATATGTTTCAGTCCAATATTGTCTTTGTTCTAGCGTTTTATTTCTAACAGGAGCCCACACAGTCCTCAAATCCTGAGTATGACTGAGGCAAAACAAAACAAAACAAAGCAACGACAACAAAAAACAACAGCAACAACAACAACAACAACAACAACAACAAAACCTTTCTATTTATACTTATAGTTGTTATACTCACAGGAAGTTTTGATGTCCTCAAGGCTGGTCAATGTTATTTATCCTGTTAAACAAATTGTAAATAGAAGCATCTATTTTGGGATTGGATTTTAGTCTCCTTTTCGAGAAAATACTCAGAATTTTGTATTACCTTCTGTCTTTAAATACTCATTGTAGCAGGAACCATGTGGTTATACCTATATGTGGCAATTTGAAATGATCCATTTTATTGGGGGGGGGGGGGGGGGGGGAAGGGAGGAAGGAGGCTGATCTTGGCCAGCAGCCAGAGACCTACCCAGTCACAATCCTCAAAATGACGGGGGAGAAAATGCAGATAAAAAGTTCATCTAGGGTCAATAGTAAGAAACAAAGACACACACACACACACACACACAAATAAAAAACACTATTCACCACTGAGAAGTCAGGCTCCATCTTCTTTAGTCTCCCTTATCACACAGTTATGCAAATCCTTACATACCCCCTGAGTCTTCCAAATTGTTCAGTCTCATCTCATATATCAGAATCTCCAGTGGCTTCATTGTCTTTGTAGCTCTTTGCTGGCTTACCAAGACATAGTATGTCATAGACACGGTATGTCTATGTCTGTCTTGTACCAGGGAACACAGAACAGGACACAGCACGCTAGATGTGTCTCATCAGAAATGTGTAGAGGGAAAGGATCGCTTGCCTTGACCTGCTGGCAAAACTCTTCCACATGCAGCCCACAAAGGTGTTGTCCATCTTTTCCCCAGTAGTGCATTGCCGGCTCATGGTCAACTTCTTGTCCATGAGGACTCACAGTTCCCTTCCTGCAAAGATGCTTTCCAGCTTAGCTCCCAGCCTGTCCTGGTGAATGGGAACTCATCCCCAGGAGCAGCACTAGCTGCAGTTAGGCAAGAAATATTGTGTTGAAATTAGACAATAGCCTTCCAGTACAGGATAACTTACAATTGCAGAATATCCATAGAACTGGATAAAGGAAAACAATAAATGGAGACATTGTCCCTTCTCCTTTTCTGTCTTCTAGCCAACTTCTGTGACAAGAAGGAAAAGAAAGGAAAAAATGTCAGGAAACATCAAACTAGGTGTTTGTTTGTTTTTAATTTCTAGTACACAAATGCAGGGGTCATCAAGGCTATTTTATTTCATTATCATGAGATGCAACTTCACATCACAGCTAGCCTTAGTTCTACATTGATTTGGGTAAGACTATGGCCTACAAAAATAAATAAATAAATAAATAAACTAATTAATTAATTAATTAATTTCTACCCAAATTTGATTTAAAAATAAATAAATATTAATAAAATCTACACCAGGCCTGTTTATTTCTTCTGCTGGCAGGCTTCTTACTGGCGACACAATCCATAAGGATTTTTCAGTTTGCAAATAATATCTGCACCATACAAATCAGTTCCTTCCAGTTGTACCCTCAGTGGACAGTCAAAGGCAATATCTACGAGTTCTGAAAATCTAGTCCAGATTTTATTTATTTTTATTCTTTAAAGGTTCTTTGCTGATCCATTAGAATGGGTCCAGAAGAGGGCCACAATGATCAAGGGGCTGGAGCACCCCTCCTACGATGATAGGCTGAGAGAGCTGTGGATGTTCAGCCTACAAAAGAGAAGGCTCTGGGGTGACCTCATTGCACTTTTTCAGTACTTAAAGGGGTCCTATAAAAAAATGAAGAACAACTTTTTGCTCAGTCAATAATGACAGGATGAGGGGGAATGGTTTTAAACTAAATGAGGAAAAGAAGGGAGATTTAGATTAGAGGTTAGAAGGAAATTTTTCACTCAGAGTGTGGTGAGGCACTGGAACAGGTTGCCCAGAGAAGTTGTGGATGCCCATTCCTTGGAGGTGTTCAAGACCAGGCTGGAAGAGGCCCAAGGCTACCTGATCTAGTGGATGGCAGGGGAGTTGGAATTAAATGATCTTTAACCCTTCCAACCCAAGCCATTTTATGATTCTATGATATGATTAGATCAGAAAACCATTTGGACAAAAACTGAACTGTAATTCATAGTGACTAATCATACACTACAGTGTTCATAAAGACATACAATATACTTCTAAACACAGATGAGAAAAAGAGTCAATACAAGTTCAAAATGAAATTTAAAAAAAGGAACTTACTGCTTAACAATAAATTAAAACAAAACTTATGACTTAACAACAAATAATGTGATTATACTTTTAATTATGTAATCTCTCCTGAAATCTTTACTGAATTAACAAGGGCTTTTGGAGAAGATTCTGACATCTTCTCCAAACAATCAAGGGGGAAAAAATAGCAATGGTAACATATCAGAAACCAAAAAGAAAGCTTATCAGTGACGTAGGTGACAATTTCACACCTAGAAAAACAAACATCAGCAAGAGCGAACATGTCAAGAACAGCATATATACTGTATATTTTCTACTTATAAGTAAAACTAAGATGTATTTGAAAAAAAAAAATAGAATGTGTTAGAAGTTGCAGAAACTTCAATATGGAACTGTTTATGCATTGTCAAAGCACAGAGTTTTCAAAACTGAATTAAGCTATTGATATCAAAAGATAAGGTATTCCTGAAAATAATAAAAAATGCAACACTCCTAGATGTTTATTAAGGAGTCAAATATTTCCATTTTCACAAAAGGTGTTTTATATATTAAAGAGTCATGCTGTATTGCTCTTCTCTCCCATAGGTTATTGGGACTTAAGAAATTAGTCAGTCCTTTTAAAGTTACTTCACTCCACTGAATAACATGAAATAAGTATTTAAACCCATTTCACTTAGGAAATTCCACTGGCCCTAGAACTCAACTCTCAATACACACCAGAATGGTAACTGTTACCCATTTTTTCCCTATGAGTTCTTCCTGATGCTTGACCAAATAAATGTCATCCACCTTTTTTATCAGGCTACAGAACACAAAAATGCTTTAGAGGCTGAATTTGTTTTTCATTCATTTCTAACATGTTCAAGATCTGGAATGAGTTTGCAATGAATTTGATTTTCACTAAATTGGGAAGAAGGATTAAAAGTCTTCACATTACTGAAACTCTGAGTTACACTGCAGTAATTTCCTTTTAAAATTATGTGCAGCAATTACTCTGCATCATAGATGTAGTGCTGGAAGGCTAGTTATGTTTTGATTCTCCTTGTTGTTCATGTTTTTAAGTCACAGACAGATATTATCCTCTTGATATCTAGGACTTTAAAAATAAAATAAAAAGATAAGCCTTCAAAAGCTACTAAAGAAGAAGGAAGTGTTTGTTTCTTATATTATGTTCCCCTCAGGCCCTTATCCAAAACCGACTGAAATCAATGTATGGGCTCCTATATACTTGAGAAGACTATAATCTGTTATTTTCTATCTATTCTTAGTGCTACAGAAACAACTACCTTTTAAAATTTTGACATGAAGTGAAATTGGGTAGGTAGTGTCTTCCTGTTCTGGTTTGTGAAGAATCCAGATAAACAGGAGCTTCAGAATAATGTAATATCAAATGTAACTGAAAACAATTAGACAAAACAACATAACACAATATACAAGAACATAGCTGTTGTTGTTCTTGAGAGAAAGCAAAGCTATACGTGTAAAAGAAGAGAAGAAGAGAGGAGAAGAGGGGAGCAAAGGACAGTGGAGGAGAGCAGGGGAAGGGAGGGAAGGGGAGGGGAAACAGGAGGGGAGGGGAAACAGAGGAGAAGAGGAGAAATGGGAGGGGAGGGGAGTGGAGGGGAGTGGAGGGAAAGGGAGGGGAGGAGAGGGGTAAGGGCAAGGGCAAGGGAAATCAGTGGAAGTATTATAATTTACTAATATTAACATTTGGCAATATTAGTATTATGTCAGTCAGTCACTCTCTGCTACTTTGGATGAACATGTCTGTTCAAAAAGGTTTTGATCTAGATGGGCACCTGAAGTTAAAAGAAGTATTAAAGTCCTTCTACCACAGAGATGAAAGTGAACATTCATTTCTAATACAACAAATAGATATAGATGAACACAGAAAATAAGATATAAAGGTAAGTGTTTTCCCATATCTATTATATATAAGACAATTAACTAGTGGAATTATGTTCAGTAGAGAAAAGGGGATTCTTTGTATTATGATAGCTCTTTGCAGGTCTAGAACTAAAATGACAGCTGAAGGAGGCACAGTTCTATTTTTTTCCTCACAGTATATAAAGATGAGGGAGATGATGCAGCACTCCATTCATGAAAGTGTTCTGAAATTGCTATTTTTTCTCTTAAGTTAATATAGGAAACAGTTCAAAACAGTGTATTTGTAGTGGGTTTACGTGGCAAGGTTTTGGTAGCAGGGGGCCATAGGGGTGGTTTCTGTGAGAAAGATCTAGAAGCCGCCCCATGTTTGGGAACGGCCTCATTGTTTTCCAGAGCTGAGCCAATAAGCGATGTTGTTTTGCGCCTCTGTGAGAGCATATTTAAGACAGGGAAAAAAACGCTGCGCCACACAGCAGCTGGGAGAGTGAAGGGAGTGAGGAACGGCACCAAGGTCAGTGTAGAAGGAGGGGGAGAGGTGCTCCAGGCGCCAGAGCAGAAGTCCCCTGCGGCCTGTGGTGAGGACCATGGTGAAGCAGGATGTCCCCCTGCAGCCCATGGAGTACCACGGTGGAGCAGGGTTCCACGCTGCAGCCTGTGGAGGAGACCACGGTGGAGCAGGTGGCCCTGCACTGATGGAGGCTGCCGCCTGTGGAAGACCCCTGCCGGAGCAGATTCCGGGCCAGACCTGTAGCCTGTGGAGAGGAGACCATGCAGGAGCAGGTGACCTGGCAGGAGCTGCTGCCCGTGGGGGAGCCAGGTTGGAGCAGTTTTCTCCTGAGGGATGGATCCCATGGTACGGACCCATATCTGGAGCAGTTCTGGAAGAGCTGCTGCCTGTGGGAAGCCCACACCGGATCAGTTCATCAAGGACTGCATCCCATGGGTGGGACCCCACAGCACAGGGGACGAGAGTGATCGAGAAGGAGTGGCAGAGAAGAAGTGCTGTAGACTGACCATAACCCCCATTCCCCCGTTCCCCTGCACCACTCAGGGGGAGGAGGTAGAAGAGGGTGGATGGGGGGGGGAGGTGCTTTTGGTTTCTTTCCTTTGTTTCTCACTTCTCTAGCTTGTTAGTAATGAGCAATAAATCTTACTATCTGTCTTCTTATGCTGAGTCTGTTTTGCCCGTTACAATAATTATTACGTGATTTTCTCGTCCTTATCTCAACCCTTGAGCCCTTTTCACATATTTTCTCCCCATTCCTCTTTGAGGAGGGGGAGTGAGAGAGCGGCTGTGGTGGAGCTTGGCTGCCCACTCGAGCGGAACCATGACAGTATTATAGTATGCTACATAGCCATTACTCATTGAAGTTGGTATTGCAAAAGCCATTCTGAGAGAGTGGCTATATGGCTTTTCTTGTACGTGTGATTTTCGTTTTTGAACAAGGTCAGAAAGAGATAAGAATATTTGTGTGACACTAGAAATCTAGAAGACAGAAATAAGTTACCTTTTTAAAAAAAAAATAAAAAATAAAAAATGTTATTTCAGTTGGAGTAAATGTCAATTTCCCCACCAAATAGAAAAGATGGTTACAGACACTACATAGCAATGACTCTTCAGATGTAGACAATATATAACAGTTTTACCTTGTGCTTCCTGCATACAAGATTTATTACGCAAGTATGTGCCTTGAGACTCCTCATACTCCTGCGTGAGAGCATAAAGGACATTCAAACCATTATTCTCTCTCATATCCCATGATGGTAAGGACTCCAAACACAGGGAGTTAAGAAAAATCAAAAGTTTGATTTTCTCAGGTCTTCAAGCATGTTTGTATGGCTCACAATAAATATATTTGTAAAGTACCATCTCTAGGAAACAGGAGTGACAGGAGATTCTATGGAGAAATTCTGTGTCAGCATAGACCAGAGAATATATTAAACCCTTGTAGACAAAAGAAAAGACTGACCATTACACATCTGACCAAAATTTCTGGGGAAAAAAAAAATCATATTCATGAGATAACCTTTAGGCATTGCATCCAATCTAACCTCACTGGAATAGTGAGCTTATTTCTTACAGTGCATCAGAATCCAGGTGGAATGACCAGCTGAAACAACAAAAAGTAGGGCATGCAAATGTAAGATAAACAAATGTCTAGGATAATTCCAAAGCTAACTGCTATGAATGTAACTTGTATGTGTTCATACACATGCTATAAAATGAAATGTAGGCAGGAAAATTCAACAACCTATAGGCAAAAGGAGATTTTACATCCTACTTAATAAAGAAACTATAGTCTCTGGATAGATATAATAGATATAATATATATAATAGATAAATCTCAGATATAAGAGATTTTAGGTTTAACTTTCTTGACAACTTCTTGAACAGAAAAATGGGAGAACAGTTATAGGTATACACTGCAGAATTCTGTTCCAGACCAAAAAAAAAATTCAAAATGAGGAACTTCGAGTATTTATCTACAACAGAGTGTTAAACCATACTGCTCAGAAAGATCTTTCTCATCATCTTCAGCATTTTCCACCTACCTTCAATACCTTCTATCACAATTCTAGAGCATATCAAGTTTCTAGGTTGAATGGTGAAGAGCTCTTGGTTTTAGGGACTGATTTCCAACTGTTAAGCATAAATAAGATCCCATGCTAGAAAGAACTTAGAGACGATGGAACAAGTGATAATCAGAATCATAGAATCATAGAATTATTAGGGTTGGAAAAGACCTCCAAGATCATCTGGTCCAACCATCCACCTACTACAAATGTCAACCACTAAACTATGTCCCTAAGCACCAAGTCCAAACTTTCCCTAAACACCCCCAGGGACAACCCAATCCAATGCCTGACTGAGAAGTCAGTCAATGCCTGACTTTTTTTCTGAGAAGAAATGTTTCCTAATTTCCAATCTGAACATCCACTGGTGCAACTTGAGGTCATTCTTTCTAGTCCTATCACTAGTTATCTGTGAGAAAAAGACAACCCCCAGCTCCCCACAGCTTCCTTTCATGTAGTTGTAGAGAGCAATAAGGTCTCCCCTGAGCTTCCTCTTCTCCAGACTAAACAACACCAGTTCCCTCAGCTGCTCCTCATACATGTAGGACTTGTGTTCCAGGCCCTTCACCAGCTTTTTAGCCCTTCTCTGGACACCTTCCAGGGCCTCTATGTCCTTCTTGTACTGAAGGGCCCAAAAGTGAACACAGTACTCAAGGTGCAGCCTCACCAGAGCAGAGTACAGGGGGACAATCACCTCCCTGGTCCTGCTGGCTACACTATTCCTGATACAAACCATAATGCCGTTGATCTTCTTGGCCACCTGGGCACACTGCCAGCTCATGTTCAGGCAAGCATCAATCAGCACACCCGGGTCCTTTTCCTCTACACAGCTTTCCAGCCTCTCTGCCCCAAGCCTGTAGCATTGAATGGGGTTGTTGTTGCCAAGGTACAGGACCTGGCACTTAGCCATGCAGAACCTCCTTCTGTTGGCCTCTGCCCATCAACCCATCCTGTCCAGGTCCCTCTGCAGGGTCTTCCTACCCTCCAGCAGATCATCACTTCCCCCCAACTTGGTGTTGGCTGAATATTTACTAAAGTAATTTGTAATCACATAATTATTCAGTGGTTTAAGTTAGATGGGACGACTTTCATCTGGAAATGATCTAGTTTAACCTTCCCTGCTCAGAGCAGGGTCATCAAGATCAGATTGCTTATGACTGTTTCCCGTCTGTTTTGGAATATCTTCAAGGATGGAGATTCCACCATCTCCTTGGCCAACCTTTTATATTACTGGAGAGCCCAGAATTTTACTCACCACTTCAGATATGTCTCACCACTGCTGAGGAGAGGGGATGGATCACCTTCCTTGACCTGTTGGCAACACTCCTCCTAATGCAGCCCGGAATGCTGTTAGACTTCTTTGACCCCAGGGCACATTGCTGGCTTTTGCTCTACTTGTTGTCCATCTGGACCCCCAGGTCCTAGTCTGCAAAACTGTTTTCCAGCTGGGTGGTCTCTAGCTTATGTTGGTGCCTAGGGTTGTTCCTTCCAGTTTCAGGACTTTGCACATCTCAGTATTCTGCTCCATGAGATTCCTGTCAACCCACTTCAATTCATCAAGATTTCTCCTACAGAAATTAGGGGAAAACTACTATTACCAGTAAGTGATCATTCTGAAATATTCATGGAAGTATATTTAAGATGACAGGCATCATCTTCCTCAGGTATCTGTCTCTTTCCATTCACTGAAGTAAGGGATTTATTGTTGAGCAATATCTAAAATATGTGAGGTGAATTACACTGTTAAGGTGCCTTTTATATCCACAATAAAGGGACTATAAATGGAATCTGCGAGACAAGTTCAGATGTAGGCATTATACTGCATTACCATTTGCGAAGTGCTACCTTTGTCAAGATGAATGCTACCACATGTCACTTTCTAGTGGAATGTAATCAAATAATATCTCTGCGACATCACTTGTGACGTCATCCAACATCCTTTAGACAAGGCAACAGTCATGAGATTCAGAATGGTTCTGCTCCATGAGGGGGAATGATCCAGGAGACTAGGGTGACACCCCAGAGGTAGTACTCCCAATTTGGCATGCAGTCCCACAGGATCTGAGAACAGTGGGTAGAACAAAGTTGTTGATAGAACATTGACAGATCCAGTGGCTCCATCAGGAGTGAAAGGAGACAGGGCCAAAGGCAGGATGAAGGACAAGGCTGTAGTATACATTGAAAGCATGCATTCAGGAGATAAGCTGAGGCCCTTCCAGGAGGCGCAGCTTGAGACGGATATATCTACACCATGCCTCATACAGGAAATGAAGTCCCTATACTGAGCATGGGCACTTAGTGACAGCGAGAGTCCCAGTCAAGGCTGCTCAGGATCATATTGACCTGACACAGGCAAAAAAAATAAAAAATACTTAAATAATAATAGTTAATAATAACAATAATAATGATAATAATAAAGTCCTCAGATATTTCAGACTCTTTGGAAATGACCATGCACAATTAATATGAGTTCATAATTGTAATGGTGTGGGAGCAAAAATACACTTCTCATACTATTAATCTATTCTATACACTTCTCATTCTCTTAATCTAATCTAATTTTTTCCTGACTCCAGACACAAATATAGATTAATTTTCTTCTTAACTCTGCATACTGTGGCTGGGATGGAGTTAACTTTCCCTGCAGCAGCCCATACAGTGCTGTGCTCTGCACTTGTAGCCATGTGGTAGTTTTACCGTGCTAGGCAGCTAAACACCACAACCGCTCTCTCACTCCCCCTCCTTAGTTGAGGAGGGGAAGAAGTAAAGTAAAGAACAACTCACGGGTAGAGATAAGGATAATTTAATTAAAGGGAAAAATAATAATTATTAAGAAAAGATTATTATTAACTAAACAATTTAACTAAAGGGGAAAAAAAATAAAAAAAAAGGGAAAGGATAAAAGGGAGGGGGGAAGGGAAAAAAAAAAATAAAGGCTATGTGGAAATGCAGAGGAAAGAAATTACTCTACCTCCCACAAATGAGCGGTGCTTGACCACATCCTTGAAGCAGGGCCTCAACGCACATAGCTGGTGTTCAGGAGGAGGACTGACATTTTCACAATGAGAGCCCACCCCTCCCCTCTTCTTCCTGTTTCTACCTTTTATTGCTGAGTGTGACATCATATGGTATGGAATATCCCTTTGGTTGGTTTAGGTCAACTACCCTGGTGATGTTTCTTTTCTCATTTTTTTGCCCACTCCCTAGGAGGGTTAGAGAGAGTCCTGATGCTGTGCCAGCACTGCTCAGCAGCAGACAAAACACTGGTGTGATACCAGTGCTGTTCTATCTACAAGTGCAGAGCACAGCACTGTTTGGGCTGCTGCAGGGAAAGTTAACAACCCAGCCAGACCCAGTACAAGCCAGAACAGCACCAGTGTGTAATCTCTTGTTGAGCAGTGTTGGCACAGCATCAAGATGCTCCTCACCCCCCTCAGAGACAGTGTGCCAGAGATGGGCAAGAGGTGGGGAGGGGACATCACCAGGGCAGCTGACCTAGACCAGCCAAAGGGATATTCCATACCATATGATGTCACACTCAACAATAAAAAGTGGGAAAGGGGAAGAAGAAGGGTAGCTCTTATTATGAAGATGTTTGTCCTTCCAGGCAACAGCTATGCATAATAATGTTCATCCACGTCCTGCTTTCCAGGACGTGGATGAACATTACTCATTGATGGGAAGTAAAGAATACTTTTTTCCTTCCCTTTGTGCTTCTGTGAAGCCATTGCTTTTTTGGTTTTGTTGCTGTTTCTTCCCTCTTCCTTTTCCCTTTAATTAAATTGTCCTTATCTCAACTCATGTGCTTTTATTTATTTACTTTTTTTTTTTTTTTTTTCCAAGCATACTTTCTTCTATACCTCTTCTTCTGAGGATGGGAAGTGAGAGAGTAGTTGTGGTAGGGTTTGGCTGCCCAGCAGGGTAAAACCACCACACTCTAAAATCCATTTCCATAACTTACCTAAGTGGAGACAGAAAAAGATAAAAACCAAATTGTCAAATATTTTTTCTTCTGACAGTTTTAGTTAACTAATACAAATATTATAAATTTTTGCACTTTTAATAATGTGACCTTCAACTGTTCCTCAGGGAAAAACAAACACTGTAGACAAAGACATTTATTCTGAAATGACAGTCACTAGTGAAACATTTTCTGCTCCGGATGTACCTGATTTGTATTTCCAGAACAAGCATATAATGTTTTTATTTGGAAAAGTTTTGTGCACAACATATTATTCATGTATTATGTCTAACAAAATATGTATTTGACATTAATAATTCTGTTGCATTACAAGGGGGAAAAATAAGGGAGTAGACTGTGCTTCATATTCACTAATGATAATAAACAAAAATATTTTGTTCTTACATTTTTCATTCCTAAAATGTCAAAACTCAAAAAAAAAAAAAATTAAAAAAGTTTGAATTCTCAATTTATAGATGGCAATCCATGCATATCTGAGGCAGAAAGACAGAATCATGCAATGCCACACAAATGCTTACAGCAAATGTGACTTTATTATGTCAGTTCTGTGAGATTAACAAGTATAGTTAGTGCAGGAACCTGGTTGAACCACAGTTCTCTTTAGTAAGAACCAAACAAAAAATAGTTTCTGTACTAACCTCTGCCACACCCTGGTTGGAATACAACCTTACAGTAGGAAAACAACAGAAGCTTGGTATGTTTCTTCAGTAGCAGGTGTTTTGAGTCCTCAAATTTGCAGCTACTGGCTATAGTACAGTTCCAAAGTATAGTATTGGCTACAGCATGGCTTACAGGTTTCGTGTTTGTTTTACTAAAAAGAAAGCTTGGAGTAAAGCAATTTTTACATTCCTGTTTTATGGTCTCTTAATGGGAAACATTAAAGGGAATCAAGTTCAGTTAATATAGCATTTAATATTTCTTTCTTGTTTAACAATGTTTAGAATAAAGCAACCACACTTAGAACCTCTTGGGAAGGAAAGAAACTGATGAGCATGAAGATGAGTTGTTCCTTTGTTTTTTGCTTGTTGTTTGTTTTGTTTTGTTTTGTTTTGTTTCTGTACAGTAGTACAGATACAATGAAAAGAAAGACCATGGGATGCTCAGGAGGAAATCTTTGTAAAGAAGTATACAAACCTCTACAGTAATATTGCAGTTGTCAGGCAAAAACTATTAGATACTAGATAATGTAAAATAAAAGATAGAATTGAATAGAATAGTCCAGTTGGAAGGGACCTACAATGACCATCCAATCTTACTTCGGGGCTAACCAAAAGTTAAAGTATGTTATTAAGGCCGTTATACAAATATCTCTTGAACACTGACAGGCATGGGGCATCAACCACCTCAATCGGTGGAACAGTAGGAAGCCCCAGAGGGTGGAACAGGCTTCCTACTGTTCCACCCTCATTGTAAAGTAATTTTTCCTAATATCCATTATGAACCTTCCCTGATGCAGCTTTGTGCCATTCCTGTGTGTCCTATCATTGATTACCAAGCAGAAGAGATCAACACTTCCTACTTCCTGTTCCTCTCCACTTCCCCTCCTCTGGTATTTGTAGAGTACAATCAGGTCACCTCTTAGCCTTCTTTCCTCCAGACTAGACAATCCAATTGTCCTCATTCTCTCCTCATAGGACCTTCCCTCCAGCCATTGTACCAGCTTTGTTACCCTCTTCTGGATGCTTTCAAAGACCTTGAAAGGATCACAGAATCACAGAATCACAGAATCACAGAATCACAGAACTGTAGGGGTTGGAAGGGACCTCAAGAGATCATTGGTCCAACCCCCTTGCCAAAGCAGGTTCTCTAGAACAGGTTGCCCAGGCAGGCATCCAGATGGGCCTTGAATATCTCCAGAGAAGGAGACTTAACAACCTCCCTGGGCAGCCTGTTCCAGTGCTCCATCATCCTTACAGTGAAGAAGTAATTTTGCATACTGGTGCAGAACTTCCTGTGCTCTATTTTTTGACCATTGCCCCTTGTCCCCTTTGTCCTATCAACACAAAACACTGAAGAGAAGTTGGCCAAATCCCACTGTCTACCACACTTAAGATGTTTGTAAACATTGATAAGATCCCCTCTCAGTCTTCTCTTCTCAAGGTTGAACAGACCCAGGTCTCCCAGTCTTTCCTCACAGGGGAGAGGCTCCAGGCCCCTTCCAGGGCATCTTTGTTGCCCTCTGCAGGACTCTTTCCAGAAGGTCCCCATTTTTCTTGTACCGTGGAGCCCAGAACTGGACACAGTACTCCAGGTGAGGCCTGACCAGGGCAGAGTAGAGGGGGAAGATCACCTCCCTAACTTGCTGGCCACACTGCTATTTATGTACGCCAGGATCCCATTGGCCTTCTTGGCCACTAGGGCACACTGCAGGCTTATTGTCAACCTGTCATCCACCAGGACCCCCAGGTCCTTCACTGCAGCACTCCTCTCCAGCAGGTCATCCCCCAGCCTGTACTGATACATGTGGTTGTTCCTCCCCAGGTGCAGGACTCTACATTTGCTCTTATGAAACCTCATTTGGTTACTTCCTGCACAGCTCTCCAGCTTGTCCAGATCTCACTGAATGGCAGCACAGCCTTCTGGTGTGTTGGACACTCCTCCCAGCTTTGTATCATCAGCATATTTGCTGAGGGTGGCTGATGACACACAGCTGGATTAATATCCTTTATGTTGCAGAGACAAGAACTGCATACAGTTTTCAAGGTGAGACTGCACCAGTGCTAAATATAGTGAGAGAATCACCTCTTTTTGCTGGTTGGCTATACTGTGTTTAATGAAACCCAAAATGTGTTTTGCGCCTTTGGATGCTAGACCACACTTCTGGCTTATGTTGGGCTTTCTGTTGACCAGCACCCCTCATATTTGTTTCTGCTGAGCTGCTCTCCAGCCATTCATCTCCCAGTTTGTACCTGTAGTTGGCATTACTCAATCCCAAGTGTGGAAACCTTCTTTTACCTTTATTAAAATTAATTTAATTGCCCAGTACTCCAATGAATCCAGATCCCTTTGCAAGACTTCCCGTACCTCCATGCATCTCCCATTTTATTATCATCAACAGATCTGCTAAAGATGCATTCCATTCCTGCATCCAGATCATGAATAAAAAAGTTGAACATAACGAGCCCTGGGGAATACCACTATTGGTCAACAGCCAGATGTATTCCCTTTCATTATGACCCTTTGAGCTCTATCATTGATCCAATTCATCACCCAGCGTAGTGTGAGCCTGTTTAACTCACAGCTGGACAGTTTGCCCAGCAGGATGACATGAGGGACAGTATTAAAAGCCTTAGTAAAGTCCAGAAAGATTACGCCCACCACTTTGCCTTCATCCATTAAGCAGGTGACCTTATCGCAGAAGGAGATCAAATTACTAAGGCAGAACTTTCCCTTGATGAACCCATGGTGTCTATTCCTGATAATTTATTTGTTCTTTAACTGCCTTTCAATATCACCCAGGATAATCTTCTCCATAACTTTTCCAGACACTGAGGTTAGATGAACAGATCTGTAGTTTCTCATGCCCTTTTTGTAGATGGGTACAATATCAGCTAGCTTCTCGTCAGCAGCGACTTCCCCAAACACCCAAGAATTTGGTAAATTGTTGAGTCCATCTATAACGTGTGATGACTCCCTCAGTATCCTGGGGTGAATCCTGTCATGCTTCATGGACTTGTGAACATTCAGCAGATAATACTGATACCTTAAAATTTTGAAGGCCACAAATTAAAGGTCACTGCTTGCCCAATCATGGTCCTCCAACTCAGAGAACTGGGCAGCCTAAGATCCATCATTAATATTAAACATTGAGACACCCCCACTCCCTAAATAAATAAATTAATTAATTAAATAAAAGGCATAATATGTTTCTGTGTTTTCCTCATCCATACCTGTTAGATTACTATCTGCATCAAGTATCAGCCCAGTGTTTCTTTTAGAAATGTTCTTGCTGTTGACACACTTAAAAAAAACTTTTTGCTGTCAGACACCACACTGGCCAGTGTCATCTCAAGTTGAGCTTTCTATTTTCTCCCTTCACATATGAACTGCAGTTCTGTAATCTCCCTGTGAAGACAGGACTTTCTTCCCAATGTTATGTTTTCTTTTTCTTCCCTAGTTTCTGGAGGAAGTCGCTTATCAGCCAAGCAGGTCTATTGTCGTTTTTGCTTGGCTTGCAGCACAATCGGATTACCTGCTCCTGGACTTTTAAAAGGTGTTTCTTGAAAAGTGATCAGCTCTCATGAACCTCTAAACCTTCTAGAGCAGATTCTCCAGTTCTCAAAAATATGGAGAGTTACAAACCACATGACCTGTTCTTGGACAGTCTCTCTTTTTCTTTCCTCCAAACTTAGAAATGCATTTTGAAGAAAGGCTGTGAAAGTAGTTCCAACATGGTTCTAGTTCCTCCTGCCACATTCACAACCCCTGAAAGCCCATCAGTTCACACACAAAACACAGAGGATATTGTTGATGAATACTTTGGTTTCTTAGAGTACTAGGGTGTCAGAAGTGTTACCTGTGCAACAGAAAGCACCTCTGAGTACCTTACTATATCAAGTAACACACCTATTTATCTGCAGCATTTCTTTCCAAGCAATTGGAGCCAGTTTAAAGATTCAGGTTAAACGTGTTTAGAGATAAAATGATGCATGCAAATATTTGAATTTTTTTACTCTTAAGATTATACTCTCAAAAATAAACAGACAAAAATTGTAGGGTAACAAAAAATTGGTAAACTATTAATAGACATCTCATACATCTCATATAAACCTTTCCAAGAAAATCAGATCTACCGAAGTCATTAAATTAAACATAGCAAGTCATCCAGCAGTGAATTTATTCTCCTTCCCCAGATTTTATTTTACTGCTTTAATTTTGTAAAAAATTTTGAAATTGAAATACTGTCCTTTGTACTTTGATATAATTTAGTGTAGCAAACAGAAGCCTCATTTCATTGTGAAAGTGGCAAAGTTTCTCTAGTGAGCATAACTATTATACCTAGATAAAGGGATTTGGATTATCATCTACAAAGATTGTCAGAAATTTTGTAGATCTATATTGTTATATACAGTGGATATCATTCATTGTAGTTTCAATTATTTTGACAAGAAATTCTCTTTCTATTTGTATCAAAAAAGTCTTAGTTTTTTTTTTTTTTTTTTCCTGACCTATTTTGAGTGAGGAACTTTGAGGTCCCTGTGTTTTATGTGTTATCCATAAAAGTCTCAAGTGACTGACAAAGAACACAGATCAAACTTACTGTGGTCTTTTCAGTTTGGATAAGCATGAAGATACTTATCTGATGTTTATCCAGGCCTGCTTGGTCAAGAAATCAGGCAGAGAATCTTAAAAGAGTGTGTGTGCTAATGTGATTTCTAGTACAACCTGTTTTTAATCAGTTAAAAAATAAATAAAAAGTTGTTATGCCATAAGTTAAACCATCTGAGATTTCAGAACAATTCATCTGCTTCAATTAACCCTGTCATCAGACTTCCGTGTCACAAAAATTACTTCAATTTGCAAAACTTTTTACTTTTTTTCCTATAAAGAAGCAAGTATGTTAAAAAAAAAAAAAAAAAAAAAAAAAAAAAAAAAGAGAGAGAGAGAGAAAAATGTATGCAAACTCAAAGAATTATTTTCACTAAAAGCTGGAATTAAGACTTCCAGAAGTACTGAAATAAGTTTAGTTGTTGTTATTGTTTTCCCAACATCATTTTAATCATTTTGTTTGTTTGTTTCCTTGTTCGTTTTATACATAGGAAAACAATTATTAAGTGCATACTTTTAAAAAGTGAAAATATTTTGACTATTGTAAATACTTCTCAGGCAACAGCAAGTGGGGGAGTTATGCCAAATGCAGTAAAAATTTCTCCTATAGCCTTCCAGAAAGAATTGACATTTCAACTTCTGCGCATGTTGTGTCATCTTTAACTATGTGGTACATGTAGTTGTAGAACAGCTATACTGAAGTCTAATTTGTCTTTCTCAACAACAGACATCAAAGAGATTTTAACATTATCTTCACCACTGGAATTTCAGTCTTTAGCTTTGCCAATACAAACCGATATGCTTTATTCATCATCCATGTCAGTTTAAGATATGGACAACTTACAGCTGTTTGTTTCTGAGGTTACAGCAGACACAGCAGAGACATGTTACTTCCACATCAGTCTGTTCTGCAGGAAGTCTGATTGTTGTTTTGATCCGAGATGCCAGTTTTACACTAATAGTTGCTAATATTAAGGCAAAAGTTAGGGAAAGGCTGTGGATCTGGTCTACCTTGACTTCAGCAAGGCTTTTGACACCGTTTCCCACAGCATTCTCCTCAAGAAACTGGCTGTTCATGGCTTGGACTGGCGTACACTTCGTTGAGTAGAAACTGGCTGGATAGCTCGGCCCAAAGAGCGGTGGTGAATGGAGTCAAATCCAGTTGGAGGCTGGTCACTAGTGGCGTTCCCCAGGGCTCAGTACTGGGCCAGTCCTCTTTAATATCTTTATCGATGATCTAGATGAGGGCATTGAGTGCACCCTCCGTAAGTTTGCAGATGACACCAAGTTAGGTGCGTGTGTTGATCTGCTTGAGGGTAGGAAGGCTCTGCAGGAGGATCTGGATAGGCTGGACTGATGAGCTGAGGTCAACTGTATGAAGTTCAACAAGGCCAAGTGCTGGGTCCTCCACCTGGGGTGCAATAACCCCAAACAGAGCTACAGGCTGGGAGATGAGTGGTTGGAAAGCTGCCTGGCAGAGAAGGACCTGGGAGTATTGGTTGATAGTCAGCTGAATATGAGCCAGCAGTGTGCTCAGGTGGCCAAGAAGGCCAACAGCATCCTGGCTTGCATAAGAAGCAGTGTGGCCAGCAGGTCTAGGGAAGTGATTGTCCCTCTGTACTCAGCTCTGGTGAGGCCGCACCTCGAGTACTGTGTTCAGTTTTGGGCCACTCGCTACAAGAAGGACATCGAGGTTCTTGAGAGAGTCCAGAGAAGGGTGACAAAGCTGGTGAGGGGCCTGGAGAACAAGTCCTATGAGGAGCGGCTGAGGGAGCTGGGTTTGTTCAGCCTTGAGAACAGGAGGCTCAGGGGTGACCTTATTGCTCTCTGCAGGTACCTTAAAGGAGGCTGTGGTGAGGTGGTGATTGGTCTATTCTCCCACGTGCCTGCTGACAGGACAAAGGGGAATTAGCTAAAGTTGTGCCAGGGGTGTTTTGGGTTGGATGTTAGGAAGAACTTTACCAAAAGGGGTGTGAGGCATTGGAATGGGCTGCCCAGGGAAGTGGTGGAGTCACCATCCCTGGAGACTCCAAAAGACATTTAGATGTAGAGCTTAGTGATATGGTTTAGTGAATGACTTGTCAATGTTAAGTCAGAGGTTGGGCTTGATGATCTTGATGTCTCTTCCAACCTAGAAAGTCTGATTCTGTGAAAAGTTGCCTTTTCGCTGAGTAGTCTTTTTTTGCTAAGTTGCCTTTTTGCAAAGAGGATATAATCATGCATCAAAAGATTCATAACAGATAGTTAAGGATAATAATGACTTAAACTCCTATTTTATCACTAAGGTCTAGAAAACAACAACAGTGACAACTTGTTATGAAGCAAAATGAGTTACAGAAGTTAGTCCATCTTTCTTCAGTTTTTCAGTTCAGTTTGATCAGACCTCTTCTCTTCGCTTCGCTTCACCTCACTTCGCTCTCTTCTTCACAAATTAAATTAATATTTTCATAGAGTTTCTTGCCTTACAGATATGACAACAATTTCAGTAAGTGAAAATCCACAAATTTTCATGCATATTACATATTGGTCTTGAAAATAAACATAACAAAAAGTAGAGTAAAAAAGTCCTAATAATATTTCTTGAGAAATAACACACCATACTCAAGGTAAGATTGCACCAGCACAGAGTGGGACAACCATTTCCCTTGACCAGCAGGCTAGCTGTGCTGTACTTGATACACCCCAAAATACATTTAGCCCTTTTGGCTACCAGGGCATATTGTTGTCTCATATTTAACTTACCATCAGCCAGAACCCCAGACCTCTTTCTGAGGGGCTTTTTTCCATCTTCTTGTCCCCCATTCTGTATATGTATCCAGGGTTGCCCCATGCCAGGTGCAGAATTTGGCACTTGCTTTTGTTTGACTGCATATAATTGCTGATTGCCCTGCCCTCTAATTTGTCAAGATCTCTCTGTGAGGCCTCTCTGTCCTCAAGGCAGTCAACATCTCCTTATTTAGTGTCATCAGCAAAGTTAGTGTGCATTTGAGTCCTAAGTCCAGATCATTTTTAAAATTATTTAAGAGAACGGGCCCTGAAAAGGAGACCCATGGAACCCCACTAGCAACTGTCCTCCAGCCTGAATTAACCATATTTGAATTAGTCCTTTGAGCCTGATTCATCAGCCAATTGCTCACCCACTATATTATGCACTTGTCTAGCTTTATGCTGGACATTTAGTCCAGAATGATACTGTGAGAGAAAGTATCAAAAGCTTTGCTGAAATTCAAAAAGATTACATCTACTGTCTTTCCTTTGTCAGCTAGATGGGCAATCTTGACTTAATAAAATCATTAAAGAGGACTTTCCTCTCAAGAACCTGTGTTGGTTATGACCAATGACTGCACTGTCTTCCGAATATTTTTCAGTAACTCCCAGTCTTAATTCATAATTTCCATTTTTTTATGAGCCACTGAAGTAAGACTGGCAGACTTTTAATTAAGAGGGTCTTATTTCTTGCCCTTTCTTACCCTTCTTGAAAATTGGCACAATTGTCAACTTCCAGTTGACTGGGATATCTCCAGATTCCCAAGATCACTGACAAATAATTGATAGAAGTCTCCTGATAGCATCATCCAGTTCTTTCTTTCTCTTAAGAATAATACATGGTTTGACATTAACCAACCTTAACAAACAAACAAAATTTTTTTCTAAATGAATAGGTGTTTTTAAGACTTCATTCTTCTATCATTTCTCAGCTAATTTTCTAGGTCTGGTGTTCTGGCTCTGACTGAGATGGAGTTAATTTTCATCATAGCAACCAATATGATGCTGTGGTTTTTGATTTGTGACCAAAACGGTGTTGATAACACACCAGTGTTTTGGCTTCTGCTGAGCTGTACTTGCACTGTATCAATGATTTCTCTCTTTCCCACTGTGCCCCTCAGTAGGGTTGGGCAAGAGTCTTGCTTGGGATACAACCTAAACATCTTACAGCTCACCTAAATTGACCAGAGTATTCCATGTCATATAACATCATATTCAGCAATAAAAACTAAAGGGAGGATTAGGGTCTGGAGGGGTAGCCATTGGCCAGAAACTGGCACTGGCTTACTTCTGAAGGTGATGATTTATACCACTTGTTTTGTTTTCTTTTGTTTTGTTTTTCTTCCTCTTTCCTTTATTAAACTGTTTATCATGACCCATGAGTTTTCTTGCTTTTGTTCTTATTCTCTCCCTCATCTCACTGAGGGACAGGAATGAGCAGGCAGCTGTGTGATGTCCAGCTACTGGCCAGGGTCAAGCCACCATAACTGGCTTTAGAACATTTTAAATTATCTTTACATCAAAGAAGGCTTTTCTTACTATCTTAGTTCCTCCACATCCTATGCATTTGCCTGTACTCAGTGGTCCTTTCCATTCCAGCTTCCACCTTTATCAGCAATTTTATCCTTAGAGCATGCTGAATTTTGATACTAAATTCAACACATCCAGCAAATCTGAGTTCTGTCAAAACTATCAGGAATCAGTGATTATGAAGATGAATATAATCTTAGAATTCTATTGCCATAGTTCAGGAATACCCTGCAAATGATCTGTGATTTGCTGAGTGAAGTACCATTGCTACAGAGTCAGTGATTTAATACACAAAGTAGCAATGACCAGAATAAAATACATTTAAAAAAAAAAATAAAAAAGTTGTACACAATTTATATGATAGCAAACATAAAGGAAAGTTTAGGCTTTCACTTGAGGAAAATTTCATTTAAAGAAATACTACATAGTGCTGAATTTTCTCAAAACTTCTCATAAAAGCCACTGGATATCAGATTATGGACGAAAAATACATACATGTAGATGCACAGAGACAGGGAATAATTGGATGAAGGATATTAGAGAGTCAGTAGAATGATAGGATAATAAATATATAATTAACTCTTTCTGAACAACTAGTTCTTCTGTAGTGACCAAATAGAAAAGGCCTAATAACTTTATGAGAAATGCATTTTTGTTTTGTAAGAATTATGTAGAGTTTAGAATTGCAAATCCAAGTGTATAATCTTCCAGAATCTGCCTAAAATATAGGCACATCCAGGTTGACTGTTAAGCATTCAGGCATTGTTGTCAACCTGGAAGAGTCTGGATAGATCCTTAGCATAGGTGTCATCTGCCTAATTCCTAGGGAAGGCTTACCCTGGTAGGCATGAACAAACCATGCATAACTCTCAACCCCATGATCTATCCAAAACAGTGGCTGCACACATACACCCATTTTCATTCAGAATAAAGGAAAATGAAAAATAAGAAAAATAAAAAAAATAAGAAAAATAAAATAAGAAAAATAAGAAAAAAAGGAAAGGGGAGAGAGGGGTTGTGTAGAAGTACTTTTAATACCTTAACTTCCCAAAGTGGCTGATTATTTGGTTAGGGCATTCCTTTGGCAAATGGTATCTGTGAATGATAATGAAGAGATGACTGCAGGGTTCAGGTTACAGAATTGCAGAACAGCAGTACAGCTGCAGGTTACAGAATCAGAATCAGAGCACAGCTAAGGTTGGAAGAGATGTCTGGAGGTTACCTGTCCACCCCCTCTGCTTAAGCAGAACCACCTAGATTGGATTGTGCAGGCTTATGTCTAGAAAGTTTCTGAATATTTCCAAAGGCGGAGACTACATTACTTCTCAGGAAACCTATAACACTACTCAGTTATACAAAGTACAGAAGTGTTTCCTGATGTTCAGACAGAACCTTCTGTGTTTAAATTTATGCCCACAGATTCCTGTCACTGAGCATTACTGAAAAGAAAATATCTTTATCTTTGCACCCTCCCTTCAGATGCTTTTCCCCTGAGCCTTCTATTTTCTAAGCTGAAGAGACCCAGCTCTCTTAACCTTTCCTTATGGAGAGATGTTCCAGTCACTTAATCACATCCGTGGCCTTTCACTGAACTCTCTCAAGTATGTCCACATCTCTCTTGTACTTCAGAGCCCACAGGACACAGCACTTCAAGTGTGGCTTCATGACTGCTGAGTAGAGAGGAGGGATTACTTTCCTCAATCTGTTGGCACAGCTTGGCCTAATGCATCCGAGGATACCATTAGTCTTCTTTCTTGCAAGGGCATACTAATGGCTTATGTTCATCTTGATGTTTACCAGTTTCCTAGGTCCTCTTCTGCCAAGCTGCTTTCCAGCAGGGTGGTCCCTAGCATGTACTGGTGCCTGGGGTTGTTCTTCCCCAGGTGCAGGACTTTGCACTTACTGAATTTCATGAGGTTCCTCTCAGCCCATTTCTCCATTTTGTCAAGATGCTTCTGGATGGCAGCACAATCCAGTGGCATGTCAGCCACTCCTTCCATTTTTATGTCATCATCAAACTTGTTGAGGGCACATTCTGCTCCATCAACCAGATCATTAATGAAAATCTTAAAAGAACTGGATGTATTAGATGGAGTCCAGATGAGGGCCATGAAGATGAACAAAGGGACTGAGCACCTCTCCTTTGAAGACAGGCTAAGGGAGTTGGGTTTGTTCAGCTTGGAGAAGAGAACACTTTGGGAAGACCTTATTGTAGCCTTCCAGCACTTAAAGGGAACCTACGAGAAAGCTGGGGAGGGACTTTTTACCGTGAAGTGTAGTGATAACACAAGGAGTAATGGTTTTAAACTAAAGAAAGGTAGATTTAGATTAGATATTAGGAAGAAAAAAAAAATCCCAAGGGAAAAAAAAACATATTCTTCAGCAATGGCAATTATATTACAGCATAATAATTTAATTAAAGAAAATAGCTTATCTAGTATTACATTATGGGTTAATTTTCAAGGAGAAAAGGCCATTCCTTGCCTTGAGATTCCCTAGTACAAACAGTCCCCACTGTTTTTGCTGTAAACTAGTCTCTGGGATTATTTTATTTGCATGCATGCTCATTATTAGATCATATGTTAAGCAACTTTATAATTATTTCACCTCCTTTTATATAAAATATTTTTTAAATTGTCATGGTTTTCTCAGATCCGTGTTCTTAATATTTTTCATACATTATTAAGCCTTTTCATACAAATTAATGCAATGTCAAATACAATGCCTCAAAAAGAAGACAAAAAAGTTTGCCATCGAAGTAGAACAGAAGACTGTATTTACCAGAATGAATATTTAACAATTATGTCGGTAACTTCATGTTACTGATCTGTTCCTATCTTCCCTAAAGTTTCAAAGAACAATATCTGTATTATACAGTTCCTGAAAACTGTCACTTTAAAAGCAAATTTCCAAATCATGAAATTTGATTATTTAAAGAATGTCCTCTCCATGTATGTTTGCATGCTTGAAAGGGCTAATGGAAAGCTTTTATTAAGATCTACTTAATGTTCCCTACATTATTACTTATACAGTACTATAAATGTACAAGACATTTGCAGATTAATAAAACAGAGAAAGAACTAACAACCGAAGGGGAAAAGCTTTTTGACTTTGCATTTTGCCCTGGCAACATCATCACCATAAGTAGTCAAAGGCAAGACAGTTCTGACAGTTCCCTCATTGACTCTGTGGAAAATTAACTTGTGCTGTTCAACATACAAGTACAAACTCTTCCTTCTTTGCTGTTGACTGAACTCTGCAAGCTGTCAAATTGTGGGGCAACATTGGCATGCACAGTCCACTTATTCCCTTCATCCAACTGGAAAAAAAAAAAAAAAAAGGAAAGGCAAAGAATAACCTTCAATACCTTATCTTCATTCCAATACATATATAAAACTAGGTTTTAATGTTCCCCCCATACACAAACACACATTTCACAAGAGAAAGATAAAAAACAACCCTAGAATCTTCCTTCAATTCCTTTAATAGTTGATTGTTCTGAACATCTTAAATTCTTTAAAGAATAGAATATTCATCTTCTCAATACAAGGCCCAGGCATAAAAATATCTTTTCAATCTCAGCCAATGAATTATTAATGGTCCCCCCAGGCAGTGTGCTCCATATCATGAAATAAATAACTGTATTTGATAACGTCATTATCAAAGAAAGCAGTTTTCCTGATGTGAACAGAGCATTAAAGATAGACTTATCAGTGCTCATTTCAGTCTGATCCTTGTCCATAGTATTAAGAAGAGACCTATATCTGTACTCCCATCTTGAGGAAGTACTTCTATTATGGAACTTTCAAAATGAGTTTAAAAGGCAGAAGAAAGGGAGGACCTATCATGATTCTTGCTCTATAACTAATTCCATCAGGACACTAAAAACAAACAAAAAAAAACAAACAAGCAAACAAAAAACAACAGCAAACAGACAAACAAAAAAGCATTATAAGTGTACAGACTTCTTGGTTTAATACACAGAAGGAACACTTTTTCATGTAAATTTGGTGCAAAATGGAACCAAAGCTGAAATCATATATGTGGGCATCATGTAAAATTCTCTTTTTGCAATGTTAATGTAACATTTCAACACAGGGATGTGCAGAACACACCTAGGCCTGGAAACTGGTTCAGTCTTTGCTGTATAGAGAGATGAGATGCAGAAAGACTGTTCTAGAACCAAAATGAAGTGCAGAACATGACAACCTAACACTTATGTAGTTAATCAGTTAATCAGTTAATTAGTATTTCTGTTGCAATATTAATGTTAAGATGAATGTCTAACTCTTTTTCATTTTATTTTAAAATATATCAGAAATATTTTCTTTTCAAGTAAGATTTTTGCTTGTTTGTTTGAAGTATAGAAGTGAGAGAGTAGAGGGAAGGACATCCTCGGCTTTCTACCAGTCAAAATGAGCTACACTTGGTTAGAAAAATATTAAGGTATTTTTGAAGAAATGGGTATAATAATTATCCACCTAATAACATGTAACATTTTCTTGAGACATAAATAAATGTACACTTCAATAAGACAGGTTCTTAGACATGCCTGTTTAGGATAAAATTACCTCCTTCCAAATATGAATATACTTACAGATGAAAGATGGAAAACTGAGTAGACAGAGAGTAACTACCTAGTTGAATAAATGCCAAACCTCAAGGATATTTTAGAAGTTAAAAATAATAATAATAAAAAATAAACTTTTTTTTTTTTTGAAGTGAATTTTTATTTACATTTGCTGTGTCCACATTTCCTGATTTTTCAGTTTTTCAGTTTTTCAGTTTAAGAATAAAAGCAAATATTATATATATATATAATATATATATATATAAAATTACACTGTGATTGTTTTTTGTTTTTGTTGTTCTTTATTTCTAGAATCTCATAATCCTAGATGATTTAGACTCTGCATCCTGTGCAAGAAGACCAAAAACAGTAGCAAAAGGCTGAATATTTAGATGTGTATTCAAACATTTTGAGGTTTGTCCATACAGAGTACTGCAGAATGTACTGAATTCTTACATTCATACCATTTATTTGCACTAAGTGTCAAACTCTTAATCCAGACTCAAATGTTTTGAGTAGATCCAAGAATACTACTAGTGCAGATGCACAGCTGGAATATCTGTGCATTGTTATACCTCTCCAGAAATAGGTGGTGATATATTAGAAACACTAAATTTCATTTTAGTCAGCTTTACTCATTCTGAATGCTTGTACTGTACTTTTAATGCCTTACACTTAATGCCTTAATATATATATATATATATATATATAAATAAAAAATAAAAAGTCCTACATATCCAAATACCACAATCTGATTTTCAGATTTCCAGAATACTTGCAAATCCATCTGAGATCAGTAATGCCTGCCAATGTTGACAACATCAACTGCTAAGAATTTCAGGTTAAGTAGATAAGGTAACACCCACAAGTCTTCCTCACAAAGACTTGTGTGGTAAAGTGGAGTTTGGAATTTAGATGGTTAATGGCAAAAACAATCATTCTGAAAAAAACATCTCTGCTTCTGTCTGACTTAGAGGTCCTGACTGTGCAATGACTTCCCTGTCAGTCCATAGCACTAATGTGTTTATCCAAAGACCACTGAAAGTAGAATACAGAAACAACTATTTGAATAGTGTCTTGAACAAAACACTTTTTTTATTCAGGTGAAAGCCTGAAGCACTAAGCTAGAGTGATGCTTCTCTTGTGTTCACTTATGGTGCATTAATCTTCAGTTTTGTGTTGTACATTGTCACAGTTACAACGAGAAAGGTTAAAAAGTGCTGTTGCCTACCATAACTTGTTGGCTTAGTTAAAAGATATTGTTCAGTTTGTCATACCAAAGTGGGAAATGAACCTAGTTCTATTCTCTCTGCTTGAATGACTTGATTATATAAAAGATGGAAAGCTGCTGTGGCTTGAATTCTTTTATGGATCTAATCAATGTTATTAAACTACTCTCTCTTTAAATTCCTAATGGTAACTCAGTAACAATAAATATCCAACAAACTCTGTGATTGCTCTTATTATCCTTAGCTATTAACTCACTTTCTGAAGATAAGAACCCAAAAAAGACAGGTGTCTTTATAAAAGTGATGCCAGGACAACAGAGGAGAAGAAAAAAAAAAAAAAAAAAAAAAGAGACATCATGGAAGGCACTTGTTGCTGACAAAAAAAAAAAAAAAAAAAAAAAAAAAAAACAGGTTGTAATGTAGCAAGTGCTTTGGCAAACCATGAGGACCACATGGGGTGTGTCAAAATGTACTCCGCAGAAGAATTCTGTCTGCAAGCAGCCTGTGCACAGGCAATTATATTACAAGTATTGGCACCAAGGGACAAAATCAACCTCAGAGGAGTGAATCAAATAGAGCTCAAGACACATGTTGTGAAATCGCCCCAAGAAACAGGCAAGAGGCCAATAGAGCATAAGGCAGAATGGTCAGAAATGAAATGTGTTATGGCCTAACATATGGCACAACAAAAAATCAAAAGAAACTTCTTCTTTGTCTCAAAGTCTGACAAAAAGGACAAAGTATGTCATCTCTTTCTCTAGATATCTGAGTATTAATAATATACTTATCACAGAAATGAAATTATTAATCTCTTGATTGAAGTCATCCTGAGAAAAAAGAGCATCATAAAATCAGTTAGTGCTTGTAGAAAGAATCTAGCTATTTTAAACATCTCTCAAATTATTTGTCTTTGTATAAAATGCATGGAGAAACTGAGTGAACAGTAAACATCTTTATTTATAGTAGGCATTTAATTTTAAAAGACTCACTGTTGTAGAACTACAAAAGAAGACTGTTACTGGCTAATTCACCAACAAATTCTGTAGCTTCGAATGAACATTTTTTTAAAGGAAATGGTTAATCTTTAAATATTATACCTATAGAATTTTACAAAGATTATAAACATAAAAGCATTCTTTCAGGGACATTGCTAATGAGAGCACAGTGTAAAATTGCAATTTCTCATCTATTTTTATGTTCATATTACAGATTAGTTTTGATATATTAATATCAAATATGAATTTAAATGTATGTTTTACCGTTGATTTTTTTTCCCACAATTTCTATACTGACTAAAGGATGGAATGCTAAGGTCCAGCAGGAATAATGATGTAACTATGTCCTATTTTTAATATGGGGGAAAAGGTTTGGGAGTGAATAGAAGAAATAAAAAATTTGTTTTCTATATTTTTTTATTAAATGGGAGACAGAAAACAAAAAATTGCATTTTTATCATTGTTGCAATAACAATGGGCTTTGTATTTTCCCAAATGGTCCAAATGGTCCAGCATGTAAACCAAAGCTCTCAAAAGCAGCTTTAAAACTGCATGCCACAGACTATCCTGTGAGTGTTGAAGAACGTCTTAGTAAGACGTTCTAGAGGACTAACCTCTTCAAATTTAATACCTGTTTGCATTGTTTGCACTGACTAAACTGTCATTTTGTGAAAAATGAGAATTAAGAACAATATTCTAGGGGGCAGAAGTAGAAAAAGAAAAAGGGTTGATTTTAAAAGGACATTGTCTGACAGACAATTGAGGGGAGGGAAGATGACAGAAAGAAACCTTTCCTTTGTTATGGGAAATTGATGAATATCTCAGAAATTTCAAGGCAATCAACATTAAGAACCAGAAGTGAAAAGCTATGCAAAGGCCAGCTTTGCATGCATCTCAGGTACAAGCAGGAATATTTACACCTAGTGATACTGCATGCACCCCAGAAACTGAACCAGCACTTCCAACAGAGACTATGTTCTGCATGCAAGACACAACGTTCCTTTGTACAAGGTCAGTTCTTCTTTCTAATTGTTATTATTGTCATAACAGCAGTCCAGCTTACTGATACAGTGAAAAAAGTAATGTCAGATGATTGTCAAATGCCTCACCTGAAGGAAGTTAGCTGATAAGCTTCTTAAGCAGTGAGCTCTGCTAAGCAGGAAGCACTGGAGCCAGCTCAGGGAAGTTAGCCTTAAAATTGTTTTGCTCAGATCTCAACCACAGCAGCCTAATTAGAAGTTGTTGAAAGGACAAGTCTCTGGTGTGCATTTTCATAAAGACAAGATTTGGGAAACATATTGCTCGGGCAGCAGTAAACAGACAGGGAGATAAATGTTTAAAAGCTACCATAAAAAAAAAAAAAAAGACGGTTCACAAGTACAACAATGGAAAAAACAGACTAATATAAGTGGTCACTGAAAGGTTTTGAAGCAGTCTGGAACAGGTCCCAGTGGAAAAGCAGCAGGCAAATTGGCAAGCTATGCAAATGAATATTGGCAATTTGAGCATTTCCTATTTGTGGAACCTGATCAGGCCCAGAGAAAGGAATGCTGCATAATGAGGATTATCTTATATCTCCACATGATATGCTGGATAGAAAGAACACTAACAGACCTTTTCTTTATAGTGATCTAATCATTTAGACAGGCTTTCTCATTCTTTATGGAAAAGACAAGGCATATTAAATTAGGAGTATTAGACTGATCTAATGATAGGGTGGCAGTGTGAACAGAGAAGGGCTTAGACATGTAAATGTATGATCTGTTAAGGTTATTAAAATAACATTCTCCTGAGTCTTCTTGCTCCTTATTCTGAAGTGACTAGGGCTGCATCTTAATAAAAATATGAGACCTCTAAAATCATGAAGGAACTCAAACTATTCTGAAAGATCTCTCTATATAAGTTATATGTATGTGTGTGTGTATATAAAACAAATTCTAATATAATTCAAAAAGGGTTTTATTACTTAGGATCACCCTTGCTCCCTCCATGGTCCTGCAACCACACACCCCTTCCCAAAATTCTCATTTCTACATCCAAGAACAATTCCTTGGGGATACACACACCATCTATCTGGGGCTGTTTCCAGAGCTGTCTTCTGCCTATAGCAGATACAGCTTGCTTGCTAACACTGTCACTGATACAAAATCACCACATGCCTAGTTAAACACCCAAAGCACACACCGTTAAACACTTTGCTTCACTGTGCAGACAGGCAGGTTGTAGCACCCACAGATGATACCAGACAGCCTGAATCATGCATTTTTCTCTCAAAGCTAATTATTTGTGTAGTCACCTATGTCGATCATAGATGCTACTAGCAGGATGTCTCTCTTAGGGTCCCTGCCACTCATTTCAGGTGCTTCTAGATTCTTAGATGGTACCGTTGCCATCTTCCTTTTTCATACAAGCAATGGGTCTTTGCAATGGAAAGCACAGCTACCACCAGGCACAAAATCCAATAGCTCAGTTAACTCTGTGGCACTGATATCCACCATCCTTTGCAGAGAATCATCTGTCAAACACTTCAAGAAACTGCAGACTAGGGAATAGAGACTTACCATACTTAGTGGGAACACAGGAGGATGACAGGAGGATGGCATGTAATGGATCACTGGGCATTTTTACCATATCAGTGGAGCTGGCAGATTTCAAGTTAAGTATTAGTCCTCCCATATACACCTCCCTTTTTACTCCCCTGCTGATGGCACAGACACATTCTACAGCCCTTCGAGGTTACTTAATTTCAATGCATAGGCACAGCAGGTGGAACTACAGACTGGAAGAAGGAATTATCTCTGAATTCCCATACTGTGTGGGTAGATATTTAAAATTTTTAGAAATACACACATATATATGCATACATATGTATAACAAATGTAATGAAGAATATGGATTACAAATGGAATTTTATGAGACCGTCCTATACTGTAATTTGTGTTTTATATGTCACAGACAAAACAGAATGTTAAAGCACAGAGGTATTATGAACTGTCTTGTCAAATCATATTTAGAGAGCTTTAATATGTGGATTACAGATACATTAAACCATACTCTCTCCTGCCTATTATGTCATTGGGACTTTGCATATTTGAATAATACTACAGTGTATAATCCTAGTACTACACCATGCATGCACAATAGGTCTGTTTATACCAGAAATGAGTAGGAAAACTCCAGATTTTATGTCAAAACATTAGTTATTTTTCAAGCATAACCAAAAGGATAGGCATCATTGTTTTATAAACTCCCTATATACAAAAGTTAGCAAATATAAATGCACATTTGTGATAAAAGCCTGTGTGTGTTTCAATAAAATACCACAGTATTCGCACTCCATTCTCTGTTAATTTTCAGATCACTTCCTCAGTGCATTGGAGCTGAACTGAAGATCTGAAAACAACTATAGTATCTTAACTACTTCTTCTTTCCTTCCCTGCCTTCCAAATGGATCTTTGCTGTTCCCAATTACTGAACTGTCCTTTCATCTTCTCAAGAGAGATTCAATCTTTCCACATCCCTAACTACCAATACTCCCTCTCTCAATCATTTATTGAATTTCATCACCTCACTTCCACCATAAATTCCCACTCCCCACAGATTCACAAAAAGTATACATCTGTGCCTAACTTACCTCCCATATGCCTTCTGATTCTTTTCTTCCATTGGGTTAAGAACAGGACATACAGTTGAGGAGTCCAAAAAGAAACAAGCAAACAAGCAAAACACACACACACAGACAAAAGTTTTCAGTACAAACTTAATTTCTGCAAAACTGATAACTGATTAAAGATGGTTATGTCTGCATTAGTAGTTTGTCTTAGGCAATAAGAGCATATCTATCAAGCGAAACAGCTGGTGCCGAGAATTTGATGTCCATATCATATGCATTTTTTTGTAGATTAACTTCAGACTAACTCCAGTCTTGACACTTTTACTGATGGCTATATAGCATTTGAAGCAATTTTGATTAATTTCATGCAGAAGTAATTCAGTTTATGCACTCTTAAATCATTCCATGTTGCAAACCAATGTGGGTACTACTGGAAAATTTGCTACAAAGTTCTTTCTGGTCTGAGTTGGAAGCTAACATAGACACATGCATATCAAAACCCATAATTCATTACCAGAATCACCATAGCTAACTTTGAGTACCAGATGAAATATTGAAAGATTGAGAGTATGGTTGTCACAAATATGTCTCTTTTTAAAGCTGAGAGAAATAAAAGTTTCCAGAGGACAAATCAAATGTCTCACTAAAGCATGCAACAATTTGATATTGTTTGAGGAAAAAAAAAAAAGAAAAAAAAAATCAAACAAGGTTTATGTACTTTTAAGAACAGCATGAATATCTGCAATTTATGGATAAAATAAAGCAATATGACCTTCAGTCTTGAAATAGTCCCTACCTTTTAGGAAATGTGTTGTACTTGTGGATGAGCAGTTTATGCAAGGTTGGTTATGATAGGATTCCTTGCAATTTTGAAAAAATTGATATCCACAGTTAGAGCTGGTTCTGGACTATAGAGATCATAAATCCGATCTCATGCTGAAACGCTAATCTGCATGTGTTTATCTATTCCATTCTTCACAACTAGAAACATTGTCTGCCTGAATTGTAACCAGCACCCTATGGCAAAATTTACTTTCAGGACAATATTTTGTATTACCCTGATGTTTCTTTCTATCCCTTTGCTCTGGTGTTTTATCTCCATACATTCCTTTGACTTTTACAATCTTCTATTTATTTATGTGTTCTCATATTTATATCAGCACCTGCTGAGGTCTATTTTTTTAACATTTTTGTCCTTTAGTTTCCTTTCCTGTTAATTTTCACTTTTCTTTCTGTCTTTTTCTTCTCTTGAGAGATATTGTCAATCTATGCTGGCTCTGTGTTTTATGCTGTAATGTTTTTTTAAAGGAGAATCACATCCATAGAGTGCTTACTGATTTTTAAAGCCATGAGGCAGCATCTACTTTTCTGTTGTTTTCGTCTTTTGCTATTTTAGAGGGACATATTTTTCTGTCTAGCTCTTCATAAAAGCTCAATGACCTTATCTAAAAAAGACACAAGCACACTGCTTTTGGTAGCAGTACCCAAGTTCAGCCATTGGTTTGTTACAGAAAATAGCTAGAGGTAATTGTCTCCATGGTGTCTTGGTGAGGAACACAAATTTGCATTTTTTACCTTCATCATAATCATCAGCTTTCATGAGCTTTCCTGCCTAGAGAATCAGTCATATCACTTGTTGTTTATATGTACATATATACACACACATATATATACATATATGTATATATATATATAAGCTAAGTGGATGATAGCAGACTTCAGGTTCAAGTCTTAAATGTCAATGCAATATGGACTGAACATCAGCCATTCAAAAGAAGTATTCAAAGAAGAGTATTCAAAGAGGCATCAGTCAGCAAAAATGATCGACAAAATAGCAGAGAATGGACTGATCACCACCTCATGTAGAACCTCTTAAGGAGCAAATACATGGTTTAACATAAGAAGGAGTTGACAGCAGGGAAACAGTTATTTTAGGTGGTATATTTCAGCTAAATTCCCACCACAAACTACTTATTGCCATGAATTAATAAGTACAAGTGATTAGCACATGCAAAATGCTTTTGTGGTTAAGAATTGTTTTAAATGCAGTGACTGTTTTATATTAATTTTAAGATATACCAGCCCATTTTTGATTGGCCTATTAATGGGTGCACCAGTTTACTGAATATATTTTAGTTTATAGCGTTATGCTTCACAACATACAGTTCTGGTTCAATAAAGTATAAACTCTTCTGTCCTGTTCCTCTATTTAATTAATTTGAAAGTTACTATTTCTAATTATTAACCTGGATTCTTTTATTATTTTCCCTTTTTAATAGATGATTTAACACAGCTTTCATGCTTGATCCCACCACCTCCTACTCATGTGGAAATACAATCAGAAGAAAAGCTGAAATCTTAAGCCTTGATGCCTAAGTACCTATTTATTTTCCTACATTGGATTAATAGTTCATTTATGACAGTCACTTTGATAGCTATTTTCTCTGCATTCTCTAGCTTGATGTATAAATTCAACATGGCTGAGTGTGGGTTTTTCCTTTCCTTTCCTTTCCTTTCCTTTCCTTTCCTTTCCTTTCCTTTCCTTTCCTTTCCTTTCCTTTCCTTTCCTTTCCTTTCCTTTCCTTTCCTTTCCTTTCCTTTCCTTTCCTTTCCTTTCCTTTCCTTTCCTTTCCTTTCCTTTCCTTTCCTTTCCTTTCCTTTCCTTTCCTTTCCTTGCCTTGCCTTGCCTTGCCTTGCCTTGCCTTTCCTTGCCTTTCCTTGCCTTCCCTTCCCTTCCCTTCCCTTCCCTTCCCTTCCCTTCCCTTCCCTTCCCTTCCCTTCCCTTCCCTTCCCTTCCCTTCCCTTCCCTTCCCTTCCCTTCCCTTCCCTTCCCTTCCCTTCCCCTATAATTCTCTGTTCATAACTTACCCTCCTATATGTGATTTGCAGCTACTGAACAGTATATGCACTAAAGCCGGGCATTTTTTTATTTATTTATTTTTTAATTTGTCTTTGGTTATTTTTTTTTTTAATTTGTCTTTGGTTTGGGCTATTTTCATAAACAGTGTAATTTATTCCACCAAGCCTCCATAACCCTTTAAATTACAGTATAGCAATGAAACGTTCAGACTTCGGGAGAAAATTGCTCCTGGGGAAAAAGTCAAACCTTCTGCCCTGTTATATGATACCAGAGTTTAATGAGTATGTAAAGTATCAAATTAAAAAATGTTAGCAGTTTATTATAGCTGAGCAATCACTGAATGAGAAACAGGTTTCCCTTTCATTGAGCATTAAGGACATGACCTGAGGCTGATAAGCACACTGCTGCCTCAGATTCAACATCTGATTTAGGGCCGGAGTACTTGCCAGCCAAAAATCAACCTAGGTTTTGTTTGTTTGTGTAATCGATTATTTTCCAAGCTGCTTATAGGAAAGAAGTATTGTAATGAATTTAACTAAGTTTAAGTTATGCGTTTACATTCATCATGCTCAGCTTTTCTTCAAGTCCACTGTGATACAAATTTTCCTTTGAAGACAGCTATAAACTGCAAAATTCCTTATGGTTGTGTTTATTTCACCACTGTTATGCACACTTTTGGTGCCCATTTGTCTTTGACACCTATTACTCAGTGTTGAAATTACTGCTTAATTATGGAAAGTGGAGGAAATGCCCTTTTATTTCTATCAGATACCCAAAACCACCTTTTAGAATTTGTGAAGTTCTTCCTATGTGTCAGGACTTCCAGCCATTCTCTTGCTAAGATCATGTTAGCTCAATGTTTTGCAAACACATAGTCCCCAACACCAGGATACGTCATCCCATGACTTCTGTCAAAAGCCATGCCCTCCTCAGGACCACAGATAGCGTGAGCCACTATAAATGACCAATTCAGCTGCCATGTAACTGAGTGTCTAAGTTCTCTTCTGCACAAGAAATTATGAATGGCATGAGTACTTTGTGCTTGAGCCCTGACTGAATGGAAGTTGAGATGTGGTGAAGAAGGCCTGTCAAATGCAGACCTCAACAACATTCACAAGTGTCCCAGCCTAGACAGAGTTTCTTCTGTCAAGCCCTACACTGCAGTTTTGTGAAGCCTGTGACCCTCAGCCACACCAAACAATCTCTTCAGTTCAATGCCTTGTCCAGCCCTTCTCATAGTATTCAATCATCAGGTCCATAACTCCCACCAGTCTCTATCATGTCAAGGCAATGTGTGAGCTGGTGGCTCCCTAGGGGCTATGACCAGAGGAGGCTTCCTATGGGGCTATCAAGTCAGAGCCTGGCAGCCAGGGCCCAAGCCACCACCTCAGCAGAGCAGCCAGAGGCAGCCTCAGGCCTGGGGATGGGCTGAGGCCAGGATTGGAGCTCATTCTTTTGCATAGATAGTGTCATGATCAGGACTGGTAATGGGAACCAGTCTCAGACACAGCCTTAAGATGGCCAGGAGGGGCTGTGAGAACAAGGCTGACACCCACAGGGTGAGTGCCAGGTGCAGTCAGAGCCATGAGGCAACAGGGTTAGATCACGGCACAAGCCAGGTGAGCCTCAGGTCAACAGCAGCTCCCAAGACCTGGAATGTCTGAGCTGCAGCCATCCCCTGCTGCTACATTGCCAGGGAACCTCTCTCCAGGGTGGGCAGCAGAAAAGGAGGGCACTCTCAGCTGTCCCTGACAAGCTGAGAGTGTCCCACTGCAGGGATCCTGTACCCATTACCCTTATGCAGTACCTTCTGGGCATCATGGCCATCTTGCTTCCACACACGTTCCCTACTGAATGGTGTTGCACACTTTAGAGAAAGACCACCCTTCACATGCCAAAGTTAATCTTTTATACACAAGTAATTTCTGGGCTAGCAAAGTGTAACAAAGTATAAATAGTCCTATAACAAAATCAAACAAGCAAGCACACAGACAACCCTTCCACATAGGTAATTTTAACATTTTGTGAAAATTCAATTGGAATTTACAATAACTAGGACATAGTATTCCTAATACATTTTTCTTTCAATTAGTTCATTCTTAGTGCTGGGAATTGTTGTTTATATTACAGTTTCTTTTTTTGTTGTTGTTTGGGTTTCTTTTGGAGTTGTTTTTGTTGTTGTTGTTTTGTTTGTTTGTTTGTTTTCAGATGTCTAATGAAAATGTACCACAGAATGAGCTAGAAAAGAATTAATATTAGATGCATTATCTTGAAAGGTAAATTTCTGAGAAGGACATCAGCAAACAGGAAAGAGAGATTCTGAATAAAATGATCATCTCAGTTTTAATTACATTTATTGACACAATAGTAATATTTTTCCTATTTCTCAAATTTCATTCCTGACTTCTTCAATCACACCGAACTCACAGTGTATTTTTTTTTTGACCACACTTCATTGCATTTTCCATGTAAGTAATCCCCATTTGTTGCATTGTCCTTCGTAAGACACACTAATTGAGAAGTAAAAACATTAATACAAAGTAATGCAGTAGAAGGGGGTTATTCCTTGACTTCTTTCCTGTGATTTCTGATCAGTTCAGCCTTGCTATTTTCAAAAAAAAAAAAAAAAAAAAAAAAGTTCATTTTTGCTTCTAGTTAAAAAGTGTTCCTTTCCTGTTTTAATCTTAATTTTTGTCTGATCAATTGAACTGTATATGTTATCACTTATAATGCATCAGTATCCAGAAGTCACTTGGTCTTGATGAAACAAGAAGATTTTCAATTGACAAAATAAATTATATTTAGAAATTAAGGCATCTTGGTTGCTTTTCACTCTCTACTTTTCAAAAAGAGTTGGCCAAAGTGCATACCTGAAATAAAGGAGTACAAATTTCCTTCAATTTCATTTGCAATGAGCAGAAGAAATTTACTATTGCAGAATGCTTGTTTCTAAATTCAGAATTGAATCTATCTTGTCATAACACTTGCATTCTTCCTTCTCCTCTAATCCTCAAACTCCTCCCAAAACTCCCTTTTCACAATTTCTTTGAACCTCAGTTTTATTTATGCCATTTGTGGGATATTACATTCCACTTTAGCTTCAGACCTGGGATAGGAGTAATACTTTTGCCTGTTCCAAGATCACACACAACATCCTCAGACAGTACTAGAGCTCTTTGGTTCTTTTATGTGTATCATAGTACACTGCACACAGGAAACACTGCTCTGGGCTCTCCTTTTCTTCTTTCCCATTTGTGTCTGCCACAGCCCAACCCACTTATGTTTCTCAGAAATTACAGACTGTGTTTTGTCATGGTTAGGTCCTGTTCAGCACAGCATTTTTCTTTCTCTGATGCTAGTCAGTATCTTTCTCGTAATCAATGAATGTCATTCACATTGACAGGCTATTTTCATTCATCTTTACCAAGAATTCATTAACCATCGGTGGAGTACTCCATAGAACAACCAGATTAATAATGTCTCTGCTTTCTGGCTAGTAGAAAATTTTTGTTGCTAAATTTCTCAGTCATTTGACAACAAAATCTCAGAAATCATAGGGCTGAAGGCATCATCAAGTCATACCTGCTCACCAGTAGGTTAAAAAACACTTAGACAAACTTTAAAAGAACATTTGTGAATATATGTGATAGATAAAATAAAAAATAAAATAAATAAAATAAAATAAAATAAAAATAAAGTAAAATAAAATAAATAATAAAATAAAAATAAAATAAAAAAGCAGGAAGGCAGAAAAACAGAGAAGGAAGGAAGGAAGGAAGGAAGGAAGGAAGGAAGGAAGGAAGGAAGGAAGGAAGGAAGGAAGGAAGGAAGGAAGGAAGGAAGGAAGGAAGGAAGGAAGGAAGGAAGGAAGGAAGGAAGGAAGGAAGGAAGGGGGAGAGAGTGGAGTGGGGAGAAAGAGATTATGGGTCAGGGAGCAAGGGAGGGAGGGAAGGAAGGGGAAAGAAAGGGGGAAGAGAGGGAAATATCTTATTGTGTTGCTTCACTAACCCTTGGCTTTCAAAAGCTTCAATATCTAAACTAAATATCTTGGATGAAAATTCAGCTGGTTTCTCTTTGTCTTAGACTTTAGGGTCCCAGAGAGCAATCAGTCCCTGGTCTCATTATAACAGTTTTTTACCTAGTGGAAGACACATTTGCTACCTCCTAACACTTACTCTTCTCTCTTCCTAGATAGAATACATGCAATTATTTAATTTTTTTTTTCTTTTTCTTCATAGGTCATTTTTTTCCTATACTTCCTATTATTGCTAGTACTTTCCAATTTACCACTATCTGCCCTAAACCATAGTGTTGGACTTTGTTCCTGCCAAGGTTCCACTAAAGCCAGGTTGAGCTAGAAAATTGCCTCCTGTGTCTTACAACCAACAGTCATGTTAATTCATTCCAAAATTTCCTGTTTTGCAACAGGATCACACTGAAGTCTCATATTCATTTTAAGATGATAAGCCTTATATCTTTTTCAGTCCAACTACACAGCCAGCTCTATCCTATTTTAAATGTCTTATTTCTCTTTTCTAAATGCAATGCTTTGCACTCATCTAAAATCAATCACATGAAATTCAAAGGTCTTTTCACTAATCCTTATTTTGACCTTCAAAACATGCATGCCACCCTTCCCAAGGTGAGTTCTGCTATAAAGTTTGTATATATTGCATGAATTATACAAAGACTTATACAAAAATTATGCACTGACTTTAAAGAATCTAATTTAAGCAGGTTGATATGATTTACTGTGTCTTCTTCTATGATCTTTGGTAAAAAATTGCTGCTGCTAGAGCAATTGTGTATTCACATAAGTTGTCTTCTCAATTGCCATTTCTACAGTCTCCTGCTCTGCAAAGTCAGACATTGTTTTCTTTCTTCAGAAGATTATTTTTTCAATTCATCAAACTCTATTCTGTGAATAGACATTTCTTCCTTGTTCATTTCTTGTTCCAAATGATACAGAAAGGGATATACAATGTTGTCCACGAAGGATATATCTTTCGTTTCCCCTTCATCTGGTGTCCAATCTATCTCAAACATCTAATTCCATCCAGAGTCCCCTGGATTTCACTGCTACTGTACTTACTGCAATGTCTCCTGCAATCATCTCCCTGAGGGCATTGCACTTGTCAGTTCATTAAATCATCTCTCTCACATTTCAGTAGATATCTTGGTTACTTCACCAATCTTGGTTGCTATTTCCTATGAGGAATCAACCTTTGCAAACATCATTGCTTTGGATCTGGAATTTAGACTTTCAGTGTGTCAAAGCTTAGAATCTTCATTTCATTGTTAATTTCTCTCATTCCAAACATTTCTAATTGAGCTTGTGATGCATTCTGCAGATTATTTTTTCTCTATCCTGCTTCCATTTTTGTGTTTGGCATAGGCAGATCTAACAGGACTGACAGCATACAAAGGCCAGTTATATACTTCCATAACCTATTGCATCTCTTCACTCTGTCCAGGATACATACAACATGTCAAGTTCTAGAATAGCCTTAATAAATCATTAACATATGTATATGCCAAAAAAAAAAAAAAAAGAGAGAGTGAGAGAATATATAAATGATGTAGAAGGGAACTTGACTTCCAGAAGGGGAAACAGAACTAGTTCTAAAAAGAGATCACATTGAATGAGTGAGCAAATTAAAAAATTGGAGAGATGCTAAGAGAAAGATTTAGAAAGTCTAACAATGCCTCGAAATCCTCTTAGTGGTACTGTCACTGTCACAACCAGCCTGCTGCTGCTCTGCTACTTTGTTAAATCAGCCCTTCTAAATGTAATATGTGTCAGTGACACTACTTGCAATTTGGCGCCAGTTCAATACTCATCAGAATAAGTAAGGATAGCAGAAAAGGCAATTGCAGCAGGAAATTTTCTTTTTAAATGTATGTACATACCAGACAAGAAAGTCCAAGGTTGTTCATGCTAAATCAATACATTGTTTAGCTGTCAATAAAAAGGGCAAATAGTATAGTTCTTTACAAGGGCACAAATTTAGAGTCTTTAATATCCTCAGACTTTACATTCATTGATAATCACCACATAACAGATAAAATTAAGGGTGTCCCAAGTATCTCTGTTTAGTCCTTATTTACTTTCAGCATTATCATTCATTTCAACATATATTGACAATGTACACCCACTTTGTTTTAATAAAATAAACTGGCATCAATGGAAAAAAAACATTGCTCAAGTGTGTTTTTTTTGTTGTTTTTTTTTTTTTTTTCTTAAACCACACAATCGTATTTTGGCATGTTCCTGGTTTAAACAGCAGTATAAAAATAAACCATATTTTATTCTTCTGTACTTATATTGAGGATTCATTAAGAGTTTATTGAGTAGAATCTGGTCTGTATTATTAAAGATCTCCAAGTCAATAATGAATACTCATTAATCAATTATAAGCACATGCCTAAATCCTATCCATGTTACCTAAGTATATTCCTAAAATTTTTGCTAAATAAGAGAGGACTTTCTTACACGTTTAAAAACTACTTTGAAATCTAATATAATTTATGAATGAGAAAATCAATTCTTAGTTGAATTTTGTGCTCTAAAGTTTGTATATAAGCATAGGAATAATGTATGATAACGTCTTATGGAGCATCTGCTTTGTAATCTTGTTCTAGGATCATGATTACATACAGTACTGAAAACTATACATTTTGCAAAACTTCTATAATTTTCTGAAAAAGAGATTATGTCTGCTTTATTGAAATTTTCAATAAAATCTTTTAAATGTACTTTTGTTATTTAGAAAACTACATTTTCTCTATGGGACTGGATGATATGAAAAAAAAAATAGAGGACCATCCAATAATAGACACAATATTTGAAAGTAATGGTGATCAAATGACTGTAACAAAAGTACATAAATAGCAACAAATTTTGACTGCTGTAGATTAAAAGCCATTGACATTAACAGTAGCTCCTGTTACCCACAGATGATCCCAAAGTGCTTTATATATTATGCATACTAAGAACAACCAACCTACTACTGGAATACAATTATCTCAGTGGGAGGAGTGTTACATTCTATGAAACCAACCACATACACTACCAAGGTAATTTGGTGCAATTGTAACCTTGAACAGTTATATCCAGAAAACATTTTTTTGTTTTGTTTTTCTACAGGAGTAAATACATGTATGAATATGTCTAGAAGGAGAGGAGGGAAAAGAGTGTTTTAAAAATATAAATCTGCACTTAAATGTCCTTTTAAAATTACTGTTATTATTTTAATTGGAACTGCATAAAAAGGTAAAAAGACAAAAGACAGTCATAGATTCATAGAATGGCCTGGATTGAAAAGGACTTCAAAGATCATCTATTTTCAACAACCCTCCCTCCCCCCCACCCCGGCCCCCTGCACTGGACAGGTTTGCCAACCACTAGAGCAGGCTGCCCAGAGCTGCATCCAGCACAGACTTGAATGCCTCCAGGGATGAGGCATCCACAACCTCCCTAGGCAACCTGTTCCAGTGCCTCACCACCCTCTGGGTGAAAAACTTCCTTCTAATATCTAATATAAATCTCCCCTGTCTTAGTTTTAAACTATTCCCCTTTGTCCTATCACTATTAACACATGTAAACAGATATTCCCCCTCTTGTTTATATGTTCCCTTCAAGTACTGGAAGGCCACAATAAGGTCTCCCTGGAGCCTTCTCTTCTCCAAGCTAAACAGGCCTAGTTCCCTTAAACTTTCTTTATAGGAGAGGTGTTCCAGCCCTCTGATCATCTTAGTGGCACTCCTCTAAACCTGTTCCAAGAGCTCCACATCCTTCTCGTGCTGGGGGCCCCAGAACTGGACACAGTATTCCAAGCGGGGTCTCACAAGAGCAGAGTAGAGGGGGACAATCACCTCCCTTTCCCTGCTGGCCACCCTTTTATTTATGGTATTTATAGATGGCCTTCCAGGCTGCAAGCGTGAACTGCTGGCTCATGTCCAGCTTCTTGTCCACCAGGTCCTTCTCCGCAGGGCTGCTCTCAAGTTCTTCTTCTCCCAGTCTATATAAATACCTGGGATTGCCCAAGCCCAAGTGCAACACCTTGCACTTGACCTTGTTGAACCTCTGTAGGTTCTCATGGGCCCACCTCTCCAGTCTGTCCAGGTCCCTTTGGATGGCATCCCTTCCCTCTGTTGTATTTACTGCACCACTCATTTTGGTGTCATCTGCAAACTTGCTGTGTGCACTTAACTCCATCGTCTATGTCATTGATAAAGATGTTAAAGAGCACCAGTCCCAAGACATCCCACTCATGACCAGCCTCTGCTCAGACATAGAATCGTTGACCACAACCCTTTGGCTGTGACCAGCCAACTAGTTCTTTATTCACCTAACAGTCCATCCTTCAAATCCATACCTCTCCAATTTAGAGAGAAGAATGTGGTGAGGGACCATATCAAAGGCTTTGCTCAAGTCCAGGTAGATGATATCTATCAACCTTCCTTTGTCCACTGATGCTGTCACTCCATCATAGAAGGCCACAAGATTGGTTAGGCAAGATCTGCCTTTGGTGAAGACATGCTGGCTGTCTCAGATCATCTCTTTATCTCATATGTGCCTTACCATGTCTTTCAGGAGAATCTGTTCCATAACCTTCCAAGGCACAGAGGTAAGGCTCACCTTAGTTCCCTGGGTCTTCCTTTCTCCCTTTCTTAAAAATGGGAGTAAAGTTTCTCTTTTTCCAGTCACCAAGGACTTCACCCAACAGCCATGATTTTTCAGATATGATGGAGAGTGTCCCGGCAACCAAATCAGCTATCTCTCTCAGCACCCTGGGATGTATACCACATGGCCCACGGTCTTATACACATCCAATTTCCTTAGGCAGTCCCAGACCTATTCCACTCTCACAGTGGAATGGAATCTGCTCCTCTCTCTCTCTCCTTGAGGTTCAGGGTCCTGACAGACACAGGAAACTTGACCACCAGTGAAGACTGAGGCAAAGTACTTACTGAATACCTCAGCTTTTTCTATGTCTTAGGAAGCCAGTTCTCTTGTCTCCTGAAACACTCTCCTTGGCCTGTCTCCTCCTGCCTATGTGTCTGTAGAACCCCTTCTTGTTATTCTTCACAAGCTCAGCTCCATCTGTGCCTTGGCTTTCCTGATCCCATCTCTACATATCCAGACGACACCACTGTATTCCTCCCAGGCTACATAACCCTGCTTCCACTTCCTATATATTTCCCTCTTTTCTTCAGTTTAAGCAGCAGGTCCTTGCTCAGCCATAATGGTCACCCGCCTCCTCTGCCCAATTTCTTCTGCTGGGGGATTGAGAGATCTCACACTCTCAGAAGGATGTACTTAAAGAACTGACAGCTCAGTTCAGTTCCTATGCCCTTAAGGACAGTTTCCCAGGGGGTCCCAGCCAATAATTCCATGAGCAGCCGGAATTTTGCTCTCCTGAAGTTCAGACTCTGCTTTTTGCCAGTCCCTTATTCCTCAAGATCACAAGCTCCACCACGGCATGTCTGCTACAGTCCAGGCAGCCTCCAATCTTAAACTCTCTATTGCTCTATTATGCATTGGTGCGCACCAGGTTTAGTAAGGCTTCACCTGGGGTCAGTCCATCTATTACCTGGACCAGGAAGTTGTCCTCATCAGACTCCAGGGATCTCCTAGATTGTCCGGAACTTGCTGTTCTACTATCCCAGCAGATATCTGGATGGTTGAAATCCCCCATCAGGACAAGAGCTTGTGAGCACAACTGTTCTTGCAGCTGAAGCAAGAACTCATCAACAGACTTCTCCTGATCAGGTGGCCTGTAGCAGACCCCAACCCCAAAGGGGTTTGCATAATCAAAGGTAAGGAAGACAAACAGAACTTTCATTCTCATTTCCACTGTTCACCTCTGTGTTACTGTGCTTTCACCTGACTGCCAAAAAGACAGCAATTGCTAGAAATGGATATGTATGTTGCCCTCCTTTTTTAACTCCTTTCCCCTTACTAATATAAATGTATCAGTGAATGGTTAGCTACTGACCAGAATATTGTCTGTAGCTGATAAATTGTTGTCCCTGTGGTCTGAAATAATGACTTTGTTTGCAATATAAAAATTGTGACTTAATTTCTTGCATACTTGCCAGTACTTTGGTAGTAACAAGAAAAATTTTGAGATCTGATTGAAAAAATTCTTCTCCCTGTTTATTGCAATAACCTCTGGCCCCAGAGGACTATTGTGATGAGAAGCTACGTGGACACATGAGATAGCAAGAAAGATGGAGAAAAATTCTGCGTCGTATGCTATAGAAGTTTTGTGTCATTCACACCTGCTCTTCTGTAGACAAAATCTACAATTTGCAGGTGAGAAAAATATATTAGATAAGAAGACAATAATTTTTTCAAGATAAACATATCAAACCATCAACAATCAAAAGAACTAGGGAATTTAATTAATCACTCTGAGATTTAATGTTATTCTCTCTCAAATTCTTTTATTCAGTCCATCATTTACACAGAAAGATATATAAGTGCTGCCTATACATATACTACACATATCAACAAAAATATGTTTAAAAGACTTATTAGGTTGAGTGCTCAATAGCTTGAAAATGTCAGGTTTGGGGTTACCTCTGCAATTTTACTTTGACCCCTCATACATATGTATTATGTCATAATCTTTCATTACAACATTATATAACATCTTTTCCACATGACCTCAACATCACTCCAGTCCATGAATGTATAGTGATCACTTAGTGATCAATATAATGATCAATATTTTCTTATACCCTCATTATTCAGTGTGTGATCCAAGACTTTACTTACTTCATACAATTCAAACCTTATTTCTAAATATGAACTATGATTGACCTCATGGTCTGTTCTAAGAAGTTCATGACTAGGGTAACCCAGTACTTCATAGATATGTAAATAGTTATGTCTACAACTACCCCAATTGGAAATATGGTGGTATTACTCCTATTGGACAGGACTAATATGTAATATTATGTAATATGTAACTCCATATGTAATATGGAGTTTCCTTATGGGAAGGAAACTGGGGTACAGCAGATAAATCTATACACTACCTGATGATGAATTTCAGAATACAAAGCATTATACTACCCTTCAAAACTCAGCTCTGGTGAAATGTTGCAACAATCTAGTCCTTTTGTAGAGATGGTTTAAGTGCCTTGGCCACAGCTACATGGGAACCATAGTAAAAACAGGAAATGAAGTCACAGAATCACAGAATCACAGAATTTCTAGGTTGGAAGAGACCTCAAGATCATCGAGTCCAACCTCTAACCTAACGCTAACAGTCCCCACTAAACCACATCCCTAAGCTCTACATCTAAACGTCTTTTGAAGACTTCCAGGGATGGTGACTCCACCACCTCCCTGGGCAGCCTGTTCCAATGCCTCACAACCCTTTCAGTAAAGAAGTTCTTCCTAACATCTAACCTGAAACTCCCCTGGCGCAACTTTAGCCCATTCCCCCTCGTCCTGTCACCAGGCACATGGGAGAACAGGCCAACCCCCACCTCGCTACAGCCTCCTTTGAGGTATCTGTAGAGAGCAATAAGGTCGCCCCTGAGCCTCCTCTTCTCCAGACTGAACAAGCCCAGCTCCTTCAGCCGCTCCTCGTAGGACTTGTTCTCCAGGCCCCTCACAAGCTTCGTCGCCCTTCTTTGGACCTGCTCAAGCACCTCGATGTCCTTCTTGTAGCGAGGGGCCCAAAACTGAACACAGTACTCGAGGTGCGGCCTCACCAGAGCCGAGTACAGGGGGACGATCACCTCCCTAGCCCTGCTGGTCACACTGTTTCTGATACAAGCCAGGATGCCGTTGGCCTTCTTGGCCACCTGAGCACACTGCTGGCTCATATTCAGCCAACTGTCCACCATCACTCCCAGGTCCTTCTCTGCCTGGCAGCTCTCCAACCACTCATCTCCCAGCCTGTAGCTCTGCTTGGGGTTATTGCGCCCAGGTGCAGGACCCGGCACTTGGCCTTGTTGAACTTCATGCATAATAACCATCATTGCCTTAATACCATTATTTTATTCCTTCTTGCGAGCCTTAATCACTGCATGTTTTTAATTAGGGATTTTTGACTTTATTTAAGTGGATTTTTGATGTTTTAAGGATCCTACAAAATAGGAAAAACGTTTCTCATTAACTTTATGGATAAGAACTATACCTGAAAATTACTGCCAGAAGTCAAACTTACACAAATGAAAAGATAAGTTAATAAACCTAAAAAAAAAGTGTTAGTTTATTTTTTTTATTTATTATTTTTTAATCTGATAAACAATTGAGTGCAGAAGTAATCTAAAATATCAGCAACATCATGATTACAAGTCTAGATGCATACTAATATGTTTTATACACATTCTTTGAAAGCCTGCAGCTCTATTTAAAGTTTGTAGATTAATTTCTATAATTTTCCAGAAGCACATTAGTAACTCAATGTCTGCCTTTCCAAATAGCATCTTTCTCTTATGCCCCTGATATGAATTAAATATCAAATCATAAGGAAATAGTATTTACACTTCTTTAGGTTCGGGGCTGTATTTATATACCAGTATATTTTTCCCAGTTTGCTACATTAAGACACAGGTTTTTCTATGTATAGATCAACTCAGATTCAATACAAGCTAGCAGAAAACTTCCCAAATTCATTGAGGTTTTGATGAGTAACAAGAAGAATTTTACTATGGTACAGTGAATGCTCTGACTCACAGAGCTTCTGCACACTTACAAGGTAAATCTTTTGGGGATAAGCTGTGTACCCAGTCTGTTACAGAGTTACCTTTCAGGCAAAAATTTATAAATAATTACAAGCACATAAATACATGAATTCAAATAATAATAATAATAATAATAATAATAATAATAATAATAATAATAATAATAAAGCATTGTAACTTCAGGTAAAATATTCTATGTAGTTGCTGTTGAGAAAGTTGACTTGTTGAAGGTCACATGTTAATAATTATGACAAAATAGATTGTTTGAATTATATATGTTGTACTAAAATATCATGCTATTTATCTGATGCCTAGATTTCTTTTAGTCAGTTATCTAACCTGAATTAACCAAATGGAAGGAATTACAGAGGTCTCTTTAGTGCTAGCTTCAGGTTAGTGAGAAAGTTGACAGTGACTCAAAACCAAAATTTAGTTTAAGGAAACACCCAATGTGTTATTTGGGTAATTTGCAGTGTAAAACACTCCCAGTGGCATGTAGCTCATTTCTGAGCATGTTATAATTGCTTTCATTGTTTTCATCACAGTTAAATAAAATAATAATAATAATAATAATAATAATAATAATAATAATAATAATAATAATAATAATAATAATAATAATAATAATAATAATAATAATAAAGGAAACCACAAAACACCAAAACCTGCTTTGTCAGAAAAAGTCCTTGGTGCCAGCACGCTGTATAATGCTGAGGTGTATGGTGGTACTGACAATAACATCCAGCTACATCTAGCCCAAGCATTAACCGTCCCCATATCAATTTGCCTGAATGAAGTATCACCACCGATAAACCTACTTTCCAGAAGAGCAGCTCATAAAGTAACAGTTTGGCAGTCTTTACATTTATTTTGCATAATTCCTCTCCTTTTCTGTCTTCTAACTCAATCACTTACACATCATAGCCTCAGCATGCTACTGCAACAGAATAGCTTGACTGAATTCCCAATACTTGTGCCCCACCAAAGAGTGATTTTAATCCATATATTTGAACAGTGGCCCAGAACAAAGAGACAATGAGCTAGATTTCACACTGTGGTGTTCAATTCATCACTTGACAGATGAGGAGAAAATAGGTTTTAAAGATTATTATGGTCTTATAACTGCACTTGTGTTTTTGAACATCTTGGATTTTGCACCAGGCTTTTAGTCATGTCACTGCAATGTTAACAGCATCAGTGCTTTGCAGATACCTACACTTCTCCTAACAACATTATTTGTCTTAAAATTTTTTCATCAGAAACTACCTTCCTAACAATGATCAAGACAAAAGAAGTCAAGTAAGGCTCTGTGCAATCTTCAGGTTTTAGAATTCAAGAAATCTTTATCTATCTATCTATCTATCTATCTATCTATCTATCTATCTATCTATTTATTGAGAAGGAGGTAAAAAAGCTTCACTAAGCAATCAATATACAACTGCCTGGGAATCCAGCTCAAAAAGGGCTGAAGAAGATACTGTATCATGTGAAGTACTAAACTCGACTCCTGAGCCTACACACTCCTAAAAGTATTGAGTGATAGGCCTGTGCCTAACAGTTTGAGTGAAATTTAAAAAGAAGTCACATAAATAGGGGTACAGAAAACAAAGAAAGATCTTATTTATTTATTTAGTTAGTTAGTTATTTTTAATCTGGATAACCGCAGCCTAGAATTCTTATTCATGCACAGTCTTTCTAGCTTCTGTTTCCTTTAGAAAAAAAAGAAACTCAGAACACGTAAAGCCCTCTACGTTGATTTTAAAGGAAATGAGGGATATGTATATATATATGTATATACAGCATATATATATGCTTTGAGAATTCAGGCCTTCATTTCCTCATATTTCAAAATGTAATTATAGCACAGAAGTGCCCAAACCACATGTCTACCAATGTTACACAGAGGTGATACATCCCCAGAGCACTGGACAGTGCAAGAAGAGCTACCAGCTTGCATCGTAGAGTACGATGAAGAAAAAAGAGCCTGAGAAACTGTGTCTTGCCCTTACAGATGTATCCTTTTCCACCATTTGAGCTAGTTTCAGGGTATCTTCACTAGTTCAATTTTAGAAAAGTGCTTGAAAGTTGCACAACTTAAATCCTGCAGTTTACGAACAGGAGCAGATTCCATGGCAGGATACTGGAGGATACACCTTATTTAAAATAATATTAATGGCTATGGAAAGCATAGATAATAATAAAACAATCTTGATAATCAGGTGTATTTTGATCTTCACGCCAGTGTCTTTTTTTCAAAAATTGTGTTATAACTGGGAATATTTGGGTATACAATGGTATAAAAGCTAATTTTTCTTGCACTGAATTAACTTGTTCCTGGAAAAGCTTGTTCCATAGTACAGTACTTAATATGTATTGGAATAAAGATTTTCAAAACATTGGTTCCATGAGCACAGTTTAATCATTCAAGCATTCTGCTACTTTAAACTAGAAATATATTTTCAGAACATGTATATAACTCAACAGTATACAACATTCCTCTGAACTAGCAAGGTTTTATTTATTCCCACTGATGACTGCCTGTTCACTATAACAATTCTTAGATAACTCAGAAATGTATAGATAATTTGACCACCTAATTTCTTTGTGATGAAAAAATGAAGTACACCTCTACTATAAACCCCTGTGCAGAGTGCACATATTAAACATAAATAAACAAACAAAAAATCACCTCACTACATATATGATTCTTTCTTTCGGGAAAAGACGAGTGTAATGATAGCCCATATTTAAATTCATCATCACAGTTCTTATTGCAAAAGCTTAAGATGAATGTGACATAAAAAAATGAATATATTACAGCAGGAACTATAACACTGTCCTGGTGGGAACATTTAATTGCAATCAGACACCAAGGAAGAGACTGATCCAGAAAATTCATATTTAAATTTACTTTTCAAATTAGTCCCAAACTTGGGGCTTACCAGTCAGCCTATGTCTAGTAAGGACACAGTTAGTTTTAGATAACTTTATGTCTATTTTTCCTGTTATATCTATCAATACCTAGAATGGCCAAAATAGACAACAGTTTTATGAGAAAACATGTAACATCTCTATCTAATGTATGTGCTCTACCAAAGTTTTCTTGTTTTATTTGGGAGTATCTGTACAGTAGTCCATTTCATCTCTGAACAGGAAAAAAAAAAAAAAAAAAGAAAGTGATTTCTGTTTTTTATAAGAATGGCGATAAAATATTCTGCTGCATTAAAGCTAATTTTGCATCTTTAAAATTTGTTTCCCTGTAGGTGGGTGTATAGTGGTAAAAATTACAAAGAAAGAAAATGAGTTAGAGAGAAAACCACTTAAACTGAAAGAGGCTTCTGTGTTCTGACCCAAGCAGTTAGCCCACTATTCAGCAGCCTATATAGCCTTTTACTTAGAAAGCAGACACAATGATAATGGGGATGAGTATTAATTATGTGAACTTGTTTATTTCCATAGGATGATTTAGGATCTTTTTTTTATAAGCACAGAAGGCACTGATAAAATGGAAGGTTTTAATTTGCTCTTATAGACAGACTTCTGTCAAATGCTTGTCCCAAACACTGCCACTTGAGGTTTTGTAGATTCCTAAGATTTTACATTCTACTACATTCATGTTAATTCTTGATTTCCTCTCCCAATTTTAAGTCAATTTCTGTCTTCTCTCCCCATGTTGAATTAATGGGTACTGCTCCCTTAAGCAAGGCTCTGCAAAGCCGTCCTATAATGTAGTTTTAAGTCTTGGAAAATTTCACACACACTTCTGTTTGGGGCAATGTCATACACAGACATTTTCTTTTGAGTCTCCTATTGTTTCTTAACATCATGGAGAATAGATTTTAATGTCTCTAGTTGCAGTAAATTTTTCACAAGATCAGACCATGTACTGCATGACAAATTATAAAAGAAACACAGGACTTTCACTTACAGCCTTTGCTGTAAGGAGCGAGCATAGCACCTTGATATCGTCCTTTGAATTAAATGTGACTATTTGAATAAAAAGGCCCTATCACTGGCATCAGCACTGCTGAGTTGGACAAACTGGACTACCTTTCACAGGTGCCTACTGTACTGAGTTGTCAGTAGCTGGCCAGTTCATTGTTCTCTAATGCTTAATCCCAGCAGGCAGCTGTTTCAGTTTCATTCATGTGAAGCTCTTCTCCAATAAACCATACAATTTGTATGGACTTTACTGTCACTACAGAAATGTTCTCTTATGCATTGTGGCTCCCTGATGTGTCTAATTGTGTTACATTTCCCGTTTTCTCAAATCTACTGCAAAAAGCACTTTATTCTTCTGTCTTTTCTGTGATGTTGTGCTTTTCTTTCTTGTATTAAATGTTAGCTAGCTTTCTATTAGATGTTTTCTACTTTAATTAGATGTTTGCTAGTCTTCTGGCTTTAAGCTATGTAGGCTATAATCAAGCTGCAATACTTGATTTTGACATTTTTTCCCGTCAGATATCTAGATTGTGCTCGAGTAGTTTTGGGAGAGAGTGTGCAACTAAAATGTAGAGATACAATATGGTAATAGCTTCCAAATAGAAAAGACATGGTCATAAGGTCATGAATTTAAAATACCTTTTCCAGAGTTTTCTTTTCTTTGAAAATAATTACTCAAGTACTGAAACTAATGTGGATTACATCAGTGGATACACAGGATTCTACTTTACAAACATTTTTTTTTGATAATAATGTCTGTGAATATAAATTTCAAAACCTTAGACAGGTATGTATTTATGCATTTTTTATCTTTGTTTACATACCTAAAATGTATGCATATGTCCAGTTAATATAGTTTTAGGCATGTTATTTTCCTATTCTTTAGATAATTTAGTCCTCTGTTCACACTGGTATATATATATATATTTGTTAACTTTACTGGTTGTGTATTCGTTATATATTCTGATGTTTTTCCAGTGTAACATACACCACGAAATGTAAGACATATAAGTATAAGAAGATTCATGCATAATTTCAACTCTCCTCTAACTTTGCTGTTTTTTTACTTTTTTTTTCTTTTTCTTTTTAATATACCTTTATACCAATGAGAAGATGCCACTTTAAATCAGAACATAAATACGGATATAAAAATTATGAGATGAAAAACCATTACATATGAAAATCAACATAAGAATACTGTTATATTTGGAAAAAAAAAAAAAAAATGTTTATTTCTACAGCAGTTCAGTATAAGAAATCAGAAGCTCAAATATGTTAAAGATACATGGAAGGAATACCTAGAAGAAAATTGCAAGGAAAAATTCAATGGAATTTAAAATATGAAATGTATTTTATTGTCAATACAAAGATTCACTGTGACAGGGACATCTAAATACATCATGAAGAGCTGCATATAAAGGGTTGTACATAGAAAATCATTAGAAATGCATGAAAACATCTTCTGTTGCTCCAACAAAACCTATGAAGAATACTTTAATATACTTCTTCCTGTAATATCTCAGGGTTGTCAGTTCATGATTTTTGGAGATCTCACCATGTTCTTTGTTTTTCTTAAAGCCAAAACTCATTTTCTCAGATAATTGTTTATAGGAGTATCTGAAATATCTTGTTTCCAATTTTCTTTTTTTTTTTTTTTCTTGATTTTCTTTCTTTTTTCTTTTAATAAAAGACTGTAAGTGAATAGATTCTGCTTTTAAAATCAAAATAACAAAGAAATCATCAGCTTCATACTATTACTAATAAAAAATCATTTTAAAATGATGAATCTTTGGTGTTTGAGTCATATTTTTGAATATTCAGAAATTATATTTCATTTATTGCTATATAAATCTATTAACTTACAGTCTTTTGAAGAACATTCTCACAACAATAAATCTATGGAAATCTGATTCACTTCAAAGAACAAACATCCTTCCCATGTTATACAATTCAATTTGAGTTGCACTGGATAGCCTAGCAATAATTAAAACATCTTAAAAAATAAGAGATATTATTTACACAGTTTCAAGCTACACATTATCTTTAATATGATTGGTCTTTCAAAATAAAAGCATTAATCTAAAAGGTTTTGAAACAGCTTATCAAGGGATGTTCCACATTTCTGAAAAGTTTTGAAATTCAACATTTCACAAGGGTTTGGTTTCTTTTACCCCTTCCCTGAACTTTCTGTATGTATATGTTTTATAGGTTCCAATTAAATGTGATGCTTTTTACAATTCTTTAGAGCAGCAAGGTGTGTTTCCACGGTATTTCTAAGGATATGAAATAGCTCTCTGCCTCCCCCAAAAAGATCACAGAGGATATGCTGTACATGCAGATTTAATTCCTCCTGTAGAGAGGGTAGGGATAGGCAGACATAATCTTCAAGCAGTTAACATAAGCCATATACCTATTGGTACTCATTCTGAGCAAAGGAGTTGAAAAGGAAAGACTCTTTTCTGGCTGCCTGACTGAATTCAATGAAAAAGGCAATGCAGGTGTTATGCCTTCTTTCCTACAGGACTTCTCAGCTGCTTGCAGGAAACTAGGAGAATACAGCCTAGCAATACAGCTGTGACAGGATTATAATATCAGGCTGCAAAAGAACCATGGCATATCTGAAAGCAGGGAGAGATGTGTCTTCTGTATACTCTCTTTTCTGACAGAAATCACATTTCCTTAATAGATGTAGCTGAAACAGTAGTCCTAATGCTCTAGATGGCTGATAAGAGGATACCTAGAGGGCTTTCTTTTCTGGTCTGGTCCATACTATAGAGTTCAATTTCCATAAAAAGTGCAGAGTTACCCAGCACCTATCATTTAATTCATCCCAAATGCTATCTCAGAGAAGAAGGGATTTATGATCAATTTTCTCTGTGTTTTCAAGAAACTAATTATTTATTTTTAATGCCAATCAATCTGGCCTGTTCCAGTCAGATCCATTCTCTATGGCAGATCAACTTCTGTTGCAGAGAGATCAACTTCGGCTTTGGATGTCAGAGAATCAAATTCAAAGGGATAGGAAACACTGCATCTTACAGTCAGATCTCATAGTTATGATATGCAATATATATTAAACTAGAGCTCCTCTGCCTTTGGAAATGGTATGGACAAAAGTGTTGAGGTAGAGACATGGAGAAGACTGGTGTAGTGAAATAGCTCAACAAGAAGTATTAGAGAAAAGTTAGATGTCTATATGAGAGGAGAGCAAATATAATTTATTTTTGTTGGTTGTTTGTTTTATGATGAAGTTTACAGAATTTTCACTCACTATACATGCAATTCTATATGATGTTTAAAAAAAGTCAGTGGGAATACTGCCCAAAATGTTTATACTTAACTTAAAAGTGTGACCATTAAGAAAAGATTTTAATGGAAATGTTATGTCTATCTATGAATTTAAGTTGACTAGAGCATTGCAATCCTCAGCTACAGTAGCCCTAGCACATTGTTTGCTGTATATTCTCATGTTAGTGATTTCTTATTCTAAAATATCATTGAAATATATTTAACAGCTTTGAAGTATCAAGTAGGAACTCTGATTTCCTCAGCCATCAGTCACCAAACTCCAAAAGAATCTGTCAGGATCATCTCACTGAGACTGTTCTCTTCACAAAATCCTCTCAGGATTTTGAGCAGATGGATGAAGTTTGAAAGAGGCATCAGAGTCTCAAAAAAAACAAACAAAAAAAAAAAATTGAAAAGAACTATACACATCAGTATTTTTCTCAAAGTATCATTAGAAGTATCATTAAAGTGTTTGCAGAGGCACTACAGAGACAATCCAATTTTATGGAAAGGCAAATTTTATCCCTGACAAATTAATTTGAATCTAAATATTTGAATCTAAACATTTTTTACTCCTTGTCATACCCATTGTGCCAGAGTTTCCTAAATACTTAGCCATATGTGATTTAAAATTATGGCCATCATTGATTTCCCTTTTTCATGCACACAAAAAAAATAAAAATCAAAAAAAATTAATGACTTTTTCAATCTTCAGGAAGAAATGAGAGAGATCTACAGATGTTACTGACAGTTTCCATGGTTATAAAATCTGTTTTCTTTCCTCAAGCTCATTGTACACTTTCTAGTGAAACACAAGAGAACTTCACTATATCTATAATGTCCACAGTGTGATAAAAGAAGAAAGACAATATGTAATTAATAGTTTATATTACACTCAGGACAGTAAAAATATCTGTTACATTCAAAAGATTTCATGACATAGTCCAAATATTTAATATTCAGTATGATCAAACATCAAAAGATCTATGTTGGATTAAAATAAAACACCTTTCAATATAGATAGCAGATGAAGTTCTAAAGATTAAGCACAGGAAGACAAGAAAACAACACAGTGAAAGCAATGCAGAAAGAAATAGTCATGCAAGTCATCTCTAGCAAAGAAAATGTCAGCCTCTTTATCAAACCTAGTCCAAGAAGACGAGGAATTAGCTTCCGGAATAGTTTTGTATCATAATCATTTATCAGATAAATATCATTGTTCCAGAGATTACACTGCAATATAGCTGAAAGAGATTCAAGAAAAGTCAGAACTAAAAAAATATCAATGTAAACCACACTGTATTAAGAAACATGGGGTGGTGAGGACAGGACACCACAGTCCAGGGAGAGAGAGAGACAGAAAGATTTTCTCCTGGTATGTTCCAAAATTATTATAATCACTTTGAACAACTAATGATGAAGTGTTGTGCCAGTTAGTACTATATTACGGGACTGGTGTCAAAAATATTTTGTGTATCAAAAATATTTTTTCAGCTCTCATTAGTATGCAAAATATTATGTCAAAGAAAGTCACAAGAAGTGTATGTAGTGTTGCTTCTACTCAATCTATCCCTCCACGTAGACTACAGATTTCCATTGAAATCTCAAGTGTCTGCTTTCAGCATTGTTTGTCAGAATCTTTGTTCTCCAGTAAAGTGTTTCCTTTCATTAAGTCACATTACAGACTCATCATTTCCACCTATTTCTGCTGAGCATCTATCAGTATCCACATTTTACATTTCCTCCAGTGCCTTCACTTGCCTTTCAACTTTCATTATCCTTATTAGAAACACATCCACATTTTCACTTTCATCTTTTCCTTTAAGGAGCTGAAGGATGACAAAACAGTTTTCAAAGGGATCTGGGTCAGGGACATAATACAGTTCTGATTTTTTATTTATTTTTTTTTTCTACTGTGAAAAGCAGAGCAAGACAGGAAACAAGGAAACAAACTAGACCTGTATGCAATTTATATATTTTTTCCTTTCAAACTTTGTTCCCTGAGAATATACAACTTTTTGCACAGCCTCATGAGCAATTTGGGAAATACTTTTAATAAAAATTCAACTGCTACTGTCTGGTTCCATTAATAATTACATTTATCATAAACTTTTAGAAGACCATATATTCCTGTATTCCTATTTTTATCTTATTTAACCATTTGGATAGTTCTTATTTTCACAAAGTTGTCATGAGAAGGTCTAACTAAAACTGAAAAAAATCTGCTTTCTACCAGTAAGGCTAATAATTTTGCTCTCACTTTAAAACTGAAAAACTCGGTTGTCATAAGGCCTTCGCATTTCATCAATTTCACAAATTCAGCTATAATGAAAAAAAAATAAAATCCTATAAGCACTGAAAACACAAAGTAAATATCTTTTTTCATGAATCCTGTATAAACATGTTTTGTCAACTCTTTCACCAATTATAGCTGAGCTGTAAATCTAACAGCATGTGCTAGCTTCAAGAATCCCTTCATTTTGTTCACAGCATCCACGTTTGGAGCCCAATATAATTCTATTTTTTTTGTTGTTATTTTTTTCTCTCCACATCATTCTTTATCTATATAACATCTCTGCCACTCACAAAGTTAAGGAAATAATCATTTTCAAAGAAAAATAATCTGTTTTCTTAACATTAAAATTAAAACATTGGAACTGTTTAAAACAAGAAATCGGTCAATTAAGGAAATAGGTCAATATAAAAATAGGTGAGGCACCAGGTGTCCCAGATCAGACTGGTCTTCTGCAAGATATATTCCAGAACATTTAAGACATCTGTAAAGTTAGGCCATTTTACAGTGGCTTAACTCTAAGTTGAGAAGCAGGTTTTAGGGCCTCAAATGTGGACTTCTAGACTTATGTTTTCTCTAAGTTCCATTTCAGATACATTTGAAAACAATGGCTCTGATTCCTCAGGTCACTTACAAACAAAGGACTTTGAATTTTAATTATGGAATAACTATCTATTGTAATTGTCCATTGCTCCTACAATCAGTCTTGATTATTTACAAAAATTACTGTGCAACAGTGTCCTTGGTCATTTTTATGATAGTTATGACAGTTATTGTGAAATAACTACATATTGTGTAATGTGAAATACAACAGCTATTACATAGATGGGAAATGAAAAATGGTGATATCACCAGAATAGTTTCTCAAGAGGTTAAATAACAAGCAGACATAAAAAAAAAAATATTAACTACATAAAAATATGGTACATAAGAATAAAAGAACTGTCTTTCTGGTCTAATGTCCTGCCTGTGACTGTTGCCAGGAAAGATGCTTGTGGGAACAATATCAGAAAATGGGGAAAAATAAGATTCAGCTTCCCTCCCATAAATCCTCAAAAATATCAGCAGTTTCATGGTCAAAGGGTTCCTAAAGCAAAAGGTTACATTTGTATCATGGATTTAATATTTCCTGCAGATTTCTCTCCAATAATTTTTAACTCACTGAGAAGAACTCTATTATATTTGTGGAAAGCAAAATATCCTATGAAAATGAATTCTATTGTTTAATTTGGAATTGTATGAAATCCTGTTACCTAATTATGTTATTCCTCATTTCATGTGTCTGCATCATATCTGACTTCAGTAAATCATTTTAAACTGTGAAGATTTAGGATCATCCTTTGTTGCCCTTTTCTGAAGTCATTGCTGAGAAGAAAGAGTGAGAATTGCATGGAACTCAAGGGTATGCTGTATTTTTGTAGAATACACAAATATACCTTTTGTATTAATGTATCTATGAACTGTATTATTTAACATAGTTTCTTTAAAATTTGCCTGAAATAACAGTCATACATAAAGATTTTTAGTTTCCCAGATGCTTTTGGTGTCCTTTAGAAAACATTCACTATATTTGTTTGGTAATATGAACAGTAATATATATACCACAAACAAGATGAATAATCTTATATTTGATTTAAAACAAACAAACAAAAAAAAAAAAAAACAACTTTGGAGCAAAAGTCATTTCATTCTGATAATATATAGATATTATTATTAAAAAATAAATAAAATAAAATAAAATAAAATAAAATAAAATAAAATAAAATAAAATAAAATAAAATAAAATAAAATAAAATAAAATAAAATAAAATAAAATAAAATAAAATAAAATAAAATAAATACTTTTATACTAATACTTTTGGGATAGTTCCTTAGGCTGGACATAAATTAAGCAACAACAACAACAAATCTACAATGGCCTTCATTTTTAATACCAGTGCAAATCATTTTTTTAACTTTTATGCCTTATCTTCTGATATTGTTCCTTTTACATATCTGTCAAATGTATATACATATTACTCATTTTTATGCTGTTAGCAAATTGCTCCACAAAAAAGTTTTTGGCCTGACTCATTGTATACTCAAGTTTTTCTTGCCAGAGTCTAGACTATCTTCTTTCTGCATTTGGACACATTTTCAAATTTTCACTTTTAATAGTTTCCCCACCCTTCTTGCTGAAACTGGCTACTGGCAGCCAAGAATGCAAGAGTCATAGGATCAGAAAGCAAACAGATAATAATGGGCTTGAATCAAGCTGTGCTGAAACTAAAAAACAAAACAAAACAAAATGATCTTTTCTTTTAGGACTGCTCTATATCTATTTTTTTTTATGATGATCTAATGTTTACACTCTGCCAGAAGTAGAATCTAGATCCCCAGTTCATCTTTACCCAGATGAGGACCAGGCTCTCTTCTAGTTCTATGATTCTTCATAATGGCTTACAAAAGTATGGGTCCTTTTGTCACACCTACAAAATCCAGGGTACTTTATGAGCATTTTCTGACAGGTAAAAAGTATGAACTTAACCTCTCCCAAGACTCAAAACGAAGATCTCACATTACTGGAACAAGAATTCTATTAAACTATTAAGCACAGCTCAGGCCCCAGTTTTAATACAGATATAGAGATGAGTCTTACATGGGGAGATTTGCTTTATCGGAACTATTTAGGAGGGATGTAATAAATGAGACATACAATGATGACGAAAATATGTGTTCATAATCATGGAATTAGATAGACACAATGACTGTGTTTATGCCTATTAAAATACATCTGGTGCTTGAGCACTGGCACAGATAATCTACACAGTTGAATGTGTAGATTTTACCTTCTTTTGCCCATTGTGTATATCTATACCCTATAATTTTTACAAGTCGTTGTGGTTACATAGTGCTGTATTTTTATTTTTATTATGTTTATATATTTTTTGCTTTTATAACATCTAATTCTTTCATTTAAGGTTTGTAACACAGCACAACCAAAAGCTTTGTATACTAAACTATCTTTGAATGAAAGTGCATCACTTATTTTTTACTAGTAAAGGGGAAACAAAGAAAAAGAACACACTTCTGGAAAGAATGGAAGGTTTTTGTTTATGTGGATTTAAGAAGAAAAATGGTTGGAGAAAATGATAAAAGAGGAAAAGAGTGAAAACCCCAATATAGTTCTCAGAAATTTCTTTAATTTCAGAAAAAAAAAAAAAAAAAAGACAGTTAAGGTCTCTGGTCCTTATAAGTGGCGTTCCTCAGGGCTCGGTACAGTGGCCAGTCGTCTTTAATATCTTAATCAATGATCTGGATGAGGGGATCGAATACACCCTCAGTAAGTTTGCAGATGACACCAAGTTAGGTGTGTGTGTTGATTGCTCAAGGGTAGGAAGGCTCTGCAGGAGGATCTGGATAGGCTGGACCAATGGGCTGAGGCCAACTGTATGAAGTTCAACAAGGCCAAGTGCCGGGTCCTGCACCTGGGGCGCAGTAGCCCCAATCAGAGCTACAGGCTGGGGAGATGAGTGGTTGGAAAGCTGCCAGGCAGAGAAGGACCTGGGAGTATTGGTGGATAGTCGGCTGAATATGAGCCAGCAGTGTGCTCAGGTGGCCAAGAAAGCCAACAGCATCCTGACTTGCATAAGAAGCAGTGTGGCCAGCAGGTCTAGGGAAGTGATTGTCCCCCTGTACTCGGCTCTGGTGAGGCCGCACCTCGAGTATTGTGTTCAGTTTTGGGCTCCTCGCTACAAGAAGGACATCGAGGTTCTCGAGAGAACCCAGAGAAGGGCAACGAAGCTGGTGACGGGTCTGGAGGGCAAGTCTTACGAGGAGCGGCTGAGGGAGCTGGGCTTGTTCAGCCTGGAGAAAAGGAGGCTCCTTTTTTTAAAGGGCGACCTTATTGCTCTTTATAAGTACATTAACGGAGGCTGTAGTGAGGTGGGAGTTGGTCTATTCTCCCATATGTCTGGTTACAGGATGAGAGGGAACGGGCTAAAGTTGCGCCAGGGGAGTTTTAGGTTAGATGTTAGGAAGAACTTCTTTACTGAGAGGGTTGTGAGGCATTGGAATGGGCTGCCCAGGGAAGTGGTGGAGTCACCATCCCTGGAGGTGTTTAAAAGACATTTAGATGTTGAACTTAGTTATATGGTTTAGTGGAGGACTTGTTAGTGTTAGGTCAGAGGTTGGACTTGATGATCTTGAGGTCTCTTCCAACCTAGACAATTCTGTGATTCTGTGATTCTGTATGCAATTACAAATAGAGGCCTCAGGTTCTGTTTTCCGTTCACTAGTCCAACCAAGATGATATACCAACACTTCAATATTCCATCTAAATCAGTGGACCAAGATGTTACTGTGTCTAGGTTTTTTTCCTTCTGCAGTAATTAATTTTGCATTTTTTACTGTGTTTTTCAAAGATAGCACTAAGTGGGTCTACTCTGTATATACTTTGGTATATAAGGGTTTGAGATTTCCATGTTTTAACTAAAGAAAGAATGCTTCTCTACTTTTCTGTCTGAGCATGTTAGTAGTTGGGATGGATTATTATAATTGAGACCCACTATTATGAACACATCTTGCAACCGTTTTGTTGTTGATGATGTTTTGTTCTCTATTTGTTGTGGTTGCTTTATTTTGTTTGTAAGCAAAAACTGTAATATTGCCATGAAGTGCACTTTGAGCATGTAATGAAGATTTTTTTAGTGAACTTGGATGTATCCTTACTAAGCTGCTATATTCCAAGAAACAGAAAATAAAGCTTATTAGGAAAAAATATAATTAATAATAATAATAATAATAATAATAATAATAATAATAATAATAATAAAAGGTCACATTCAGATCAGCTAGAGATCAGAAACATATACCTAGAAACATCAATGTCAAATTATAATTGAAAAATTCTAAGTTCTTGTTTTAGAACTGAACAAAAAGAAAACAGACCCAATTTCAACTGAATTCTTTAACTGCAAAGCCAGTAAAAGCATAATTAGTGCTGTATAATCAAGACTCCTAATGAAAGCTCAATAACACCAAGGTTATAATCATTATCTAAGGGATTTAAAAGAGCTGCCACTTGCAGATACCAGCATGGATTACACCTGAGATATCCATGTTGAAGAACCAATCAATAACAACTAGTTTTCTTTCTCCTAAATTCAATAATTTTTAAGACATCCATGCCTAACTAACACAAGCAATTGCACAAATCATCAAACAGCTTCCCACTACTGCAAAGAATGGAATAAAAGTTCCAGTGTATCATTTGCACACATATTAAACATCAGGTCAAGAAATAAATAGACTTATTCTGTGAAAAGTGGCAAATATAAAGCAAAAGACAATCATGAGTAGCAAGGTACAGAGAGGAAAAATAGGAACACTGAAAATAATATTTATTGCAGATTACTTAAAAAAATAATAATAATTCCTGGAGAAAAACTGGATTTGTCAGAAGGAAAATCTATCTCAGGCCAAATTAGTCAAAATAAAAATAAAAATATAGTCCATAGTACACTAAAGATTTTTTTTTCAATACAAAAAATAAATAAATAAATAAAATGCCTATCTCAGATGAAAATACGTATTTTTATTGCAGATTCAGGAAAATACCGTGATGATGAACTTTATTGAATAACACTTAATTTAAAAAGATCAACTGATTAAAATATTGTATATTCCCTGCTGCAAAACATTCTTTACTTTGTGAATTATGTTTCATTTAAAGAACCTGTATAACAAGGAAATTTTTTCCTTTGGCTCTGTATTATGAGCTTTAATGCTGAAATTTTATGGCCTGGACCATGCAGGTAAAACTAGTTCATAATAATTGCTCATTTGCCTTTAAATCCTATAAAGTAAATCTAACATGCAGTAGGTAAAAAGTACACCTGATTCTGGACTTAGTTATATACAAAAAGTTTTAAGTTTTTCCTTGATCTTAATATTCATATGAGTGTAAAGTAATGTTTTGTATCTGGCTGTCATATTTTACAGTCTAGTCGCAGAAATAAGAAGCAGAATGTTAGGAAGTACTCAAAGATTTTTCATCTTATTCAGACTTTTCAATCAGAGGGGATCATTTCCAGACTTCCTAAAAATTATTTTCTTTCAGAAATTGGAGAAGAGTGGAAGCAGTTAGTAGAGCTGCTCAGGAAGTCTGGTATCTATAAAACTTATATCTAAGGCTACTGTTAACATTACTCAGCTGCTTGGTACCCTGAAAACCAGATGTGGTACTGACTGCATCACTTTATGTGTAATTTTGGCCATAGTCAATGCCTCACTTTAAGCAATTTACATAATGAGCGTCTCAAATCCATAGGAACCTTACATTACATTCTGTGGTGACATTCTCTGAGTTTATTCTTGCAATGATATCCTACTTGAAAACAGAGAAATCACAGAAATTACCAAAGTTTTCTCCCTCCCTACAGTCACATATATAAACAGAATACCCCAATTCTAACCTTGTGAAAGGTCTACTTATATTTTTTTCTTATTTTTTAGTGTCCAAATCTCACCTGTTTACTGTAGAGTGTTAACAAAAGCACATCCTATCTTTAGTGCTTTCTAAAATTCAAAACTGTTCAATAAACAACTAACATATACAATTAGGAAATGTTGTGCACTGTGTTTTTAAGGATATGAAGCACAGTCTTTTGAGGTACATATGCACACAAAAGCTGTGAATGTTCTGAGACTTAATTAAAATATCAACATATTAAAGCACTGGAAATATTATCTTCATGTGCACTGCCTCTAAAATAGGACAGAATTTTACATGACTGCTACAGCAATATCAAAGCTGAATAATTCTTAGATAGTGTTCACAGTCAAATATTAAAAATAACATTTTTTAAGAAGAGGGCTATCTTCTCCTTTTTGCATTCTGATTGGAAATCTAATGTCTTCATTAGTCACTGATATTCTGTTCTGTACTATTAGGAAATTCCAACATTAAAAATATGTATTTTGGAGTCAGTCCAGCAGCATCATGCAACAATAGCAATGCAAAAATGTTTCTTATATACTAAACAACCGCTATGGGAATATTATTTTATTTTTTTTTTAATAAATATTGCAGAAACAGGAAAAAAGAAACTCACTGCTCTGAATTTGTTCTTTTTCCACTGATTTCTTTTCAGTCAAATATTCATGTCTATATGCTCTGAAGAGTTTAACACAATTCACCTCAATTAACATATATTTATCCTGCTATTTGATGATTCCCAAATTATAAATTTAAACAAGCTAACACAGAAAATCCTTTCATGGTAAACAACCACCTTTGCTGCTGGCAAGCTGAGGCCCTTGAAGCTTCCCCCTTGAAGCTATGTATGCCTTGAAGATGCCTATCTGGTTGTTCAGTCACTTTTTAAGAAAAGAATTCATGTTTTCTCCCAAGGGAAGGTCTGTTCAGTTGTTAAAATCTTTAGAGCAATTTCCTCATTAAGTAAGAATGTAACCTGGTCAGGATTCTTTGTAAGTCAATAACTATTCAGTTAAAATTAAATAAGATGTTTAGTTAATATCTTGGTAAAATGGGGATTGAATGTCTGAGGTGTTCAGTAATGGGACGCTGCATATTTTGTTGCAAGGCCAAACAAAAGTGAGATAGTTGTGACCAAAAATTCACTAGCTGTTTATAAACATTACTACATAATATTTGCAGGGTGTCCAAAGTTGCAAAATACTGCAGAATTGAGTATTTATCAGTCCAGTAATTTGTCACATACCAGCAGACTTAATCATGCTCTACTGCTCAAGACTCAAAATGGATGGCAAACATAAACTGCAAGACTAGAGAGGGAAGGGAAGGGAAGGGAAGGGAAGGGAAGGGAAGGGAAGGGAAGGGAAGGGAAGGGAAGGGAAGGGAAGGGAAGGGAAGGGAAGGGAAGGGAAGGGAAGGGAAGGGAAGGGAAGGGAAGGGAAGGGAAGGGAAGGGAAGGGAAGGGAAGGGAAGGGAAGGGAAGGGAAGGGAAGGGAAGGGAAGGGAAGGGAAGGGAAGGGAAGGGAAGGGAAGGGAAGGGAAGGGAAGGGAAGGGAAGGGAAGGGAAGGGAAGGGAAGGGAAGGGAAGGGAAGATCACAATTTAAATCCCAAAACAACAATAAACGGAGAACTGTTAGAGGAGTCATATTAAATTCATTCTTCCATGAGGAAAGCACATATAAAGATTCACTTGCAATTCTCAGGTCAGTTCCAGCAGGACTGGTATACCCTGAACAATCCTATTTCGTGTTATTTGGGCAAATTTAACAGAAAGAAAGAAAAAAAAAAAAAAAAAAAAAAAAAAGGAAGGACAGAAAGAATACAGATACATAAATACCACCTTGTTAGAAGACCACACCTATGTGCAAGCATTTAGACAAGTCTGTGTGGGGGAAGTTTGTTGGCTATTGCTCATTCAATACCTGTACTGCATCTATAATCTAAAAAAAGGAGTTCCATATGCAGTGTCATCCATCTGGTGTAGTAAAAAGGCATTAAATTCAGAATGAAACATTGAAAAAAAAAAAAAAAAGTTAAGGAACACCTAAGCAAAACAGCAGAAGCGTAGTCTTTATGTACTTGTACACTAAAACATTTGTTTGCTCTCAGAATTATTCAGAACAGACCTTTATTCCAAAGGCTAATGCATGACTTAGAGAAGAGAAGTACAACATCAGAGAAGTGCTAATTGCTGCTAAGCACTGGTGTTGAATCCTGCTGCATTTCTGTTCCATGGGGAATGAATCCAGAAGCAGAAAAACTGATGACCTTAAGCTCTCTTTTTTTAGTTTGTTTGCTTGTTTTAATTTTCTTCCATGACTTTTTAAATAAATATTAGAACATCTCATTTATTTCATCTTTGCACCTCTCCTAGACATAAAATACAGGTAGTATTTATTTATCTACCTTATACATGTGAAGTGATAGATATGTAAGTTAAAATTTCTGCAGCATCTAAATAATACACGTGTTATACTTTTCTCTGGTGCAGAATCTATGCCTGTGTATTTTTTTTTTCTTTTTGTTGTTGTTATTGTTTGTTTGCTTGTTTGTAAACCAGGGGAAAAATGTAAAACAACTGTTCAGAGGCAAGGTAAGATTTACAACTCTACCTGCCATCAGCAATACAAAATAGAATCCATCTGTCCAAGTCTCTGAAATGACATGTTGGAACTAATAGCACTTCAATGGTTTTGTTCATAAACTGAACACTGCAAAATTGTTTTACTTTTTAAAATCCTTATCAGCACTGATTTAAAAGAAAAAAAAAAATGTTGCTAAAATCTGAAGCACACAGGAAAATATTTTTTCCTCATTTTGACTGCCTATGTATTGTATGGTTAGCAGAGTCAACAATTATTTTGAAAAGCAGAAAATATATTATGGTAGTAATTTGAAAGAAATAAATTGGATATAAACACTAAAATAAATTGGATATAAACACTATACAATTGGATATAAACACTATACAAGGGAGCATAAGGTATCTGAGAAAAAAGAGTACAGATATTTCCTTTCTTTATGAAAGGTAGGTTAACAAGAATAACAATAAGAAACCATTCATAGGGAAATTATTTATTGCCCATAACTTTATAATTTAAAAAACTTGATGGCCATATTAGTAATGGTTTTATTCACTGCCACAAATACAAAGCAGCATAAGTATTCTTTCTTTCAAGCATAACAGTTTGAAAGGGGTTGGAAAGGATTGAAAATGCAAAAATGACACTGACAGAAATAAGCAGGGGCCAGTGAAGGTTCTTCCCAAGGGCAATAATCACTGCACTTAAGGGGTCTAAAATTTTGGCATAATTGTCTGAGCTACTAACCACCCTCACCTCCACCCTCCTTCCCCCCCTCCAAAAAATAAAAAATAAAAATAAATAAAAAAGTCTACCAAAATACTAGAATAGAATAGAATAGAATAGAATAGAATAGAATAGAATAGAATAGAATAGAATAGAATAGAATAGAATAGAATAGAATAGAATCAACCTCCAATGTATGATATGTCTGACCTATGTCTGCTTAAAAATATTTTTTATCTCTGTTGACCCTAAGGGAAGTGTAGGATTAATAAAAAACCTAACTGATAAGTCTCTCCCTAAAATTACACCCCACATGTCCATATCTCTACTTGGTCCTTCCTTTGCTGACTGTTCCTTTCCCAGTCCATCTCATCCTTATCAATAAAAGGGAAATAAATATGTCCAATCAGTATGTCTAATCAATAAATATTGATTAGACATGTTGACTCTTAAAGATAACAGAGTACCATATAAGTTAGATTCTTATTTAACACATGGAATAAAGAATTTTTGGAACAGGATAGACACTGTCTTTTTTTTTTGCTTAATATTACATGTATTTAACATCATTTATAACATTGTTCTCCATTAGTAGTTGGCATAAAGAAATACCTACTTTTAGACCCCAGAACGTATAGTTTTCTATCCCTCAAGATTAAACCTACTAGCTCTTTTTGGGGGAAAGTCTCTAGGCACCTGAGGAATGTTCGTAGTTAAAGTACCCTCAGATACCTATAGATCACTTTAGCACCAAACCGAAGATAAGCTGAGATCTTATGTGAACTGTTTTGCTATCTGTATTTCCTAATAAATCTAAGTAATAAAAGGACTTCTAAAATACTCTAAGAACCTAAGTATATGTTTAAAAATCTGGCTTAAGTGACTTCAATGTCTAAACCAAGTCTGAGGAAAAACAGGGAAAAATACCTTCTCTTCTACTAAAGCCCTGTGCCAGCAAGCATGTCACCAAACCTTGATCTAACACACACTGCAACAATCTTCAGCAAGCCCCAAACACTTTTATATTTTTTTCTCCATTAACTTACGTTGTGCAACATTACTTTTTGGAAAACAATAGTCAACGTTGTTCTTCGATTAACAGATGCAGTCCAAAACTAAGTTTGCTCACCGTACCCCTCAGGAAATCAACTTTCTCACCTCTGAGAAGTGGATGTCTGTCTTATCTTTCCTTAGATGGCTTTATTTTGTAGTGTAGTGAAAGTACAAAAAGAAAAACAATTTATGAGTAACAATTATATAGAGTACAACAGATATTTTTTATTGCCATCTGGCTTCTCTTATCCTTATAAGCTAGACGGTAGAAAGATAAGCAATAGAATTAAAATGAATAAATCTTTTGTTGATCTTCAGAAAAAATAATGATTGTATCATTATGAAAATGGTGCTTCTTTTCAAAATGTCACACATAATTGTGCATAGCCAGAGTTAAATGAACCAGTAAATGGATTGGCGTTAATAATTATATTGGATATGCATGCATTTTCAAGTATTAACTAATAAAAATGATTGATAATTTTTAGATAATTGCATTTAAGAATATGAAAGAAGTTTTAACAAAATGTGACTTGTAGCTTTTTAGAGAAGTTAATTAAATACTTGTTAAACATAAAAATAATTTATTATATCACTGGTGTTTTATGAATAAAATAAATTAAAAAGAGAATAATCTACAATTTTTATAGTGCTGGAGTGTCACAGGCTTGTAAACATAAATCTCAAGTCTTTGTGATTATTCCTGTCTTCTGTCCATACCATCAATCTGATTCCTGAAATCCTTTATGCTTTGACATCCAGTAACTTATAGTGGCAGTTTTGCCTTTAGTTCTCATTACAGGTTTGTTGGTTAGAACATAACAAAAATAAAAATAAAATACACTAGAATTAGAAATCAGTTTCAAGGCTACTGTACTGACCCTGAAAGATTTACCTGAGATACTTTATTTTATGAAATAATGTCAGTGGAAGCACAGGAAAAGAAAAAAAAATCATCAAGCAAGTAAAATATCTCCAGTAAAATATCAATGACAGAGAAGCTTAAGCAAGTGGTGTCTCTGCTGAAGCCATTTTTGTCTTCCAGAGACAGTCAAGTAATCCAAATATCTGATTGTCCTTAGTGTCTTTAGTGAACTTTTTTCTTTTACCTTTTTTGGGCAGAGAAAATGGGAAATTAGGAAAAGAAGGAAGAGAATAGGGGAGATGCTACTGACTTAGAGATCTCATCATGTGCATCATTGGCATATTGCTTAGAAAATTTGGCTTAAGTAATCACAATAAATGAAAAAAAGAGAAAAAAAAAAAAAAGATTTTACATTAAAAGAGCACCTATTTATATATTTTTTTTTCAGTGTTTGACAATAGTTACTTACTATACTTTGCTTATTTATACTTTACTTACTAAAAGCAACAGCTTTTACATATATTGCCATCCAGAAAATATTAATCTTGCTGGTCAACAATTTTAAATACTCAAAGGCAGACAACAGCTTTCCTGAACTTACTGAATGCAGATAAAGAAAGAGTGAACAGAAGTTTTTCACTTCTCACACTGAGGGACAGAATTTTATGCAAGAAACTATTAGATTATTAGATCTTGCTGTGTTTCTGGAAGACCATCAAATTCAGATTATTTCAAAGAAGAAATCCCAGATTCTGAAATGATACAGAGATTTATTTTCCACTAATTGGTTCTACACTGTGTATGACCTAGGTCAAACAACTTAAAAAGCTTCAAAACTTCTCAACATGGAAGCACATTTTCTCACCTAAGCAGGTCTAAGCAGGTCTTGGTACTCTACAAATTGTAAACAGTGTTTTAAAATACCATCTCCCAGTCTGCTGTAGAAACCCTGAGGTAGGTACAAAACTGAAACAAGGATACAGAAATGTTTGTAGGTAATTCCTCAGTTAAAAAAAAATAAATAATAAAATAAAATAAAAAGAGGTGGTGTGGGTGGGCAGAATTCAATAACTGAAAGAGCAAAACAGACTTATTAAAAGACAGTAGTAAGATTCAGCAAAGAGGTTTGGCCATAAGATGCCAAATGTATCAAAAATATTTTCTCTGAACCTTAGATTATTTCTGCATTGAAGACCCTAACAGAATGGAAAAAATTAAATGTGATGAAAACAGAAATAGATGAATTCAAAAAAGTTTAGTGTCTTTTAGTCTTCCCCCCACCTGCCCCGAAGGAATGAGTTTGTTCTTTAATTAATCCTGTAATATTACACTTTGTCAAAGAGATGACTATTCTTACTACTTTTATTATCAGATATATCTCTCATTTATAATAACTAAATATAAATATATGTTATAAGACATCAACCAACAAAAAACATATGCTATTGAGTTTAGGGTAATTATTTCAAATATATGAGCTCAGAGGAATTAAAATACCTCAAGAACTTTGTGCATTTGACAAGTTCTATCTTATTTATTGTGTGACTTGAAAATATGAGGAAGCATTTAAAATAATCATCTTTTTAATAAACTTACATATGCATAAGCTAAATTGATCTGATCCACTATTTTTGTATAAATTTACACAAAGGTCAATTAAAGATTCAACTACCTGATAATATTATGTCCTTATTTATGATTTATCTTTTTAGTTTGCATTGTTATAATTTACTATTTGCGGTACAAAACCACATATTCTTTATTTTATTATGTGTTGTGCAGAACAGAAATTAAAATAATCAAATAATTATTTTATGATAGTTTATATCCTAAACAAACACACTAGTGTTTAACATACATAGCTGTGCAGATTCTGTGAAGAGGTTGTACCATATGGACTGAAGAGAAATTTGTTATTATTGCAATAAACTCAGAAGAGTGACATGAAAACAGATTTATCATTTTGAAAAAAGATCAAGGACAGATCTATGGAGATTTTTTCCCCTTAGCAGTGCATAATGGAAAGTATTTGCATTGTGTGAGTGTATAAAATAAGCTTAAGTGCAGATCTCTATACAAGTCACAAACAAAATGTAAGTTAAGAATATACTGAAAAAAAAAATAAGGCCAGTGCTTTTACCCACAAAAGGTATCTGACCTTAATATTTACCAGCCTTTAGAAATTAATTAGTATATAATCCAGTAGTTACTTTGCAAAATGATGTCATTCAGCAGTGTTGACACATATTTAACTTTCAACAGAGATTATTATGCATTTTTTCTTCTTATTATTTTTTTTTTTCTCACTTACCTTGATAAAGTATAAGAGTAAAATGTTAACATGAGTCTTAAAAATTCATTTTCCACCTTGTATAATGCATTTGGCTCAGTAATGACATACACTTGGCATTATTCTACTTCATCAGTGTTAATTATATTTTCTTTCAGCTTATCTTCAAAGATTTCATCTGTCTTATACATTCAGTTCTTCTGGTTTCAAAACCATTTTTTATTTTATTTAATTTTTACATACTTCATTGTTGGTTATTTATATATTTATTTATTTAACATTGTTGAATATGATTTTAGAAAGTATCTCCCAAAAGAAAGTTAATGCTTATAATATAAAGTTCACCTTTAAAGTATATTAGATCACCCTGTACTTTTTGTGACTGAACATAAAAATGCAAGGTCAAAATGACTAAATTGTATTTCAATCAGGATTCCTGTTACAAAGATAGAAAAGTCCATCATCATTACCAGAAGTAGTTAGCAGAGCAACAGGGAATTCAGACAGGTAATTTTTAGAGGATGTCTTTTTGAAGTACTGTACAACAGCCAGTAGAGTGCAGAACAATTTTGGTCTCACACAGAGTTCTGTGGTAAATTAACTAACTGCCTTTAATTTTATGGTGTGACGTATGATAATCTGAAATAAAGTGCACAGAAATTCTTAAATGTCAATGTATACAGCACTTTGTAAACAAGAAATATAGCCAGGAAGTCTAATCTGTTTCTGGAAACAATCCCCAGACTCAAAAATCAAAAAGGGAGAGCTGCCATCTTCTGTTTGAATTGTAACCCCTAGGAAGAAGGCATATTTATTTGTAAGGAAGACCCCACTCAATCCCTAGAGATCTAAACATGTCTAGTCCTTACACAGTTCATGAAAATTAGCTATAGTGGCAAAGGAATGATTTATTTGCATTGGAAAATAACAGGGGAATCACATGTAACCAACAGATATACACATACACATTACCAAAGTAATATTTCACTCATGGCATTCAAAATAGTAATTTGGTATCCGTATGCCAGAAATCCATGTTTCCTTTTATTTCCATTTGAAACACATACCTTTTAGTCTTGCCACCCCTGACCCGGGATGCTCTACTTTTCAGAAAAATATTGTTGAGTCAGGAACAAAGCAGAGATTCTGTACTGAGGGTAAGGTTCAAATCGAGTAGATTTAAATGAAGATTTCAGCAGAATGGATATTCACCCCAGCAAGAAGCTATGCTTCTACAAACATTTTGAACTGAACCAAAGAAGCATTGTTATTTCCATTTATGTTGAAGATGTCTTTTAATTACTTATTCATTAGCATGTAATTGTATAATAATAACCTATTAGCTATAGCTAACAGCTGCAGTGCAACAGGTCTCCCCCTCTAGGCCTGATGTGCAATGTTTCTTGTTCATCTCCTTCTTGTTCATCCCTAGAAAACAAGACTTGGTACAGTGGCCTTTCAAGCCAATTTAGGGTTTTCAATACTTCTGACATGTGCATCCCATCTTTTTAGCAGTAGAAAATGTGAGGTGACATGGTAAACTTCGATGGTAACCTTCTTAAAAATATCAAAAATAAACAAATAAATGTATCATATCTAAGAAATTTAAAAGGCAATTTCTCCAGTGAGCAAGGTTTTCATCCGCACACTATTCTTCTATAATGTAGACCAGCATCTGTTCAGTAGCCATCATTTTGCTGTGAATGTATTGCAATCTACTACTTTGACAAAAATTCTTGGTACAAATCCACTTTCTTTCCTGTAAAGAATGGGAAATAATTATAGTGGCCTGCAGGAGTCGTTATCAAAACTTATGTTATCCCAAAGTTTAAGGAAAATAATAATCAGGTCAGACCAAAAAAATAGATCTTGTCCAGCTTCCTGCCAGTGAGGGACAGTATGTTGACTATGTATATGCATGCCCGTAGCACGTCTGAGGAGGAATGTAAGAGCAGGGCTGACATACATGATCCAGAACATACAGTTATCCCCAGTAAACTTAATCTTGGTCACTTCCAGAGACAGAAGTGGTTCCCAAGTAGTTTGTAGCCCTCAGAAGATTTTTTTTTTTCCTTAAAAGTGTCCACGAAGCACCCTGAGCCAATGCAATCTTAGAGCACTTACAACTTTATGCAGCTAGCTGTTCCATGTCTAAACCATGTTAACTGTTTGAAAGTTATGCTTTTTTTGTTTGAAAAGCTTGTCCACCAGTTTAGTTCTGTTGCTTTTAATGCTTTTCTGAAAAGATGCAATAAACAAAAAATCTTTAATCATCTTCTCTATGTTTTATATGTTATAAACTTTTATTGTTCTTTCCTCCCTCGTTCCTTCCTTCTCTCCCTCCCTTCCTGACAAATTCTAGCCATTGCAGTAATGCTTATCATGGAAGCTATTCCATATTTTTGGTAATTCTTGTGAATAGTTTAATTCTTCACATTCTTGTGAAATGCAAACCCTTTTCCAACACTACAATGTTAGCAGATTTCAAACTTAGTTACAAATCTACAAGCTACAATTCATAAAAGCAGTTGACTTTTTCATCCAAATTCAGCTTCTTGGCTGTTGTTTCTGGGTCCCAAGAACTCTCTGCTGTTTTAAATGGACTGCTTAGACATTAAGTATATTGACTGTTCCAAAGACTCCAATAAAAGACCCCAAAACACTATATAACTTTTAACTACAGATTTCATTTAACATAAGGTACACAACAGTGGTTTCACATATGGTGGGTAGTAAACATAACTCTTTACAGTAGTGACCAAGCAAAAGACATTAAGGTCACTCTGCAGCAGTTTAAATCAAAATGATAGCTTCCAATTACTTAACAATTCGTCTTAATACAGCTTTCAGGTGTTTTTACTTGGTTAATTATTTTATTAATGCACTCAACTTCACTGAAGTTATTATCACTATATGACCCACATTTCTATTCATGACCCCTATCATCAGATGTTAGATGTGATTATTTCCATGTAATTCTTTTATAGTAACACAGACTGTCTTAACTTTGTTAACCCAATGGATAAGCAAAATCTTGCTTATGAGTCTAGTGTTTATCTTATCAAATACCCAACACTTAGTGACAGAGCTAAAATAAATAGGTGTTTTGATATTTAGACCAACACAATATTGTTTCATCCTGAAATAATATTAGCAGGTTCAACATAAGCCCTACAACAGGCAACAACAGGCAACTACTACAGCAGTGTACAAGTCTACAAGCCTGTGGTTAATCTGTCAGGTAACCTTTAACCAGTCTAAAAACAGTGCATCCCAGAGCTATCTAAAAAGAAAGGAAGGATTTTTCTAGTGGTCCAGATATAGCACCACATATTAAGTGACTCTTTTTTAGGTAGAAACACTAGCCCCTATGCACAGCTGAGACATTTTCCCATCTCTTGTATCTCAAGAGCCCAATTCTGTAAGTATCCTCCAAGACCAGCTTATTGATGGGATTCCCTGCACAGAAGCAATTAGAGGGTATGACCTTATTTTACAGTTGGACAGCGGCAAGGCAGTGTATGAAAAATGTAGACAACATATATTCAGTTATTTCTCTTTTCCCAGAAGAAAAACTATAGACACATTTGATGCTTTGCTTTATAAGTAATTTTTCTCTTCCACAAGAAAAAATTCCTCATGGAAAGGAATCTCCATTTTCATTTTTCTTGCATATTGAATTCCAGATGAAGAACACAGCCCAGACAGCAGATGCCAATGGCATTTTATGGATATTAATATGGAGCTGGATCTGTAAGTGTATCAACTTTTATTCTACTCTCTAGGCTAGGTATCCCAGATAAAATAACAATACTCTGTATCAACTAAAAACCCATTACCTAAATCTGAAGCTTTCAAATTCCAAGCTAATTCAGGAAGCTAAACTTTCACAGTTTTGTTTAATCATAGAACAGAATAGCTATCTGCCACCAAAAGAGGAGTTTGACGAGTACTCTTGAGGGTGCTGAATGTTTGAGTAATGGATAAATTTGGATAAATTTAAATGCTTAGGTAACATAAAATGGGGGAGGGGGAGAGGGAGGTGACTTTATTTTGTAGAAGACAACTTTGTAGCACAGAACATAAACTCAAGCCCAGAAAGATGACCTTCTCTACCTGCAGTTCACCGACAGTGGTTTTAAAATGGAAGGGGTGGGGGGGAAGGAGGATGACAAACAAACTTGGGTCCAATAAGTTTATGCTTTATACCAGACAAGATTTATGACCAGAGAAATAAAAAATTGTCAAATAAAAGATAAAAGAATCTCATTTTTATAAGAAAGGAGGAACTCAAATGAAACAGGTATTTACCTCACCAGAAAAAAAAAAAAAAAAAAAAAAAACTTGCAACAGATAGTGTGTCTGCTGAAGGGCTTCCGCAGCTCAGCCTCATCCAAAGTAGTCAGCCAGGAAAGGATTCCCAAAAAGGACAGAAATAAATAAATAAGTAAACATATCCCATATAAAATGGAGGAAATAATACAAAATGTGGGGAGTGAATGGGAGTATAGCAACCATAGGTTTTCTGCATATATTGGGATTGTCATGCTTGTATTTCAATGCAGTATTTCTAATGTTCAGATTATGCTTGTGACATAATCAGAACCACCAGTAAGTGCCAGATGCAGAGGATCAAACCACCACCTCAGGCACTGACAACTCCCAAAACAAATGGTGTGATATAATCCTGTCTGGACGCTGCATTCAGCCATTGAAGCATCAATTCCTCTCTGCCTTATCCTAGCACATCTACTCATTTTCACACAAAAGAAATTTGGGGTTGCAGAAGGAAAGAGAACTGCACAGCAATTTCACAAAATTTCAGGTCTGTACTGTTAGTAGACAAGGACCCTTGAGATTCTAGTAATGAAAAGATCAGAAAATGATATGTACCATAAAGACAATAGATCTCTGTAAAAGGATTTGGTCTCTGATGAAGCATTTAAAATACCAGTTAATATTGAAATTCCTGGAAAGATAAATGTAAATGGCTTTAAAAAGTAATGATTCATTTTGTTTCTTCAAGCCATGGTTACCATAGGAAAAGAAGACAGAGGAAAAACGCTGATGGCAGCTGGTCCTGAAGCACTTAATGTTTGTAGTAGTTTGCAGTTTATTCAGGTAGATGAGGCTCAGGTAGAGAAGACTAACCATAGAGATATGCAGATATGCTGCTCATTACATAAAAATGAAACACATCAGCAATGCAGAGAGAGAAAAAACAAAAACAAAAACAAAAAAAAACACAGAAGTGCTCATATGTGAAGAGCTAATGTAGCAATTCGTTCACAAACTGAATCCTTGATAATATCAAATCATGATTGGAAACTGGAACAAAACAGACAAAAGGTGAAATTCATGTAAGACTCAGATTTAACTCTTGACCAGCAATCAGAATTTGTCTGGCATCGAGAATTACAGAGACCAGACAAACCCATAGACTGCAGACTGGGCCTCGAGACTTGCAGACATGACAGAGAATCCAAAATACTGCAACAAAGGACACCTGAGGCAGAAAAGCATCCAAAGGTCAAAGTCAGAATGTACTGAAACTTGAACATGATGCTCCACATGCTGTGGCAAACAGCTGGAGTCAGCTGAAACAACTGAGCCCCAGGATATGACAAAACCAGAACTAATAGACTTACTGCCATCTGACAGCAGTTATCTTTATTTCTCAAAGGAACCACCACTCCCACATTGTCACATGAATGCATGCAGGGCATCTCTAAGATTAAATCACACATTCCTATTTAGTTGTAATTGGCATCTGGTCATACAGATTTGAAACTGTGTATTATGCTAAGTTATATGTTGACTACTGCGCTGTTGTTAAGTTTAGTTAGAAATAGAAGAAAGAAAAAAAATGTGCCTTTAAGAAGCTCTTATATAGGATAGTTAAAACTAGCTGTTTCTTCGGATGGCTTAGAAGGGACAGAACAGACGGTTTCATCTGAATATTACTTACTGGATATTACTTTCAGCATTCAACTGGAATGTGAAAATTTTGACTCATTAAAAAGAATGGAAAACTGAACTTCAATCTCCTATTTCACAAGCAAATACTTAAATCCTGAAACTATTTGGCTGTAGCACAAGACGTATGAGAACACTACAGTTTCAGCATACCTTTCTCACAAAGTATCAGCATCTGAAGGCAAAAGGTACTTAGATCTGAAAAAGAGCTAGACCACATAAGCTCTGAAAGATCAGGCAAGATAGGCACTGACAAAGTTGTGAAAGACTAGGAAAGATAGGCACTGATGTCTTTGATGGCCAAAATGGCTGCATCTTTACTTCTTTCTTTCTTTTTTTCCTTTTTTTGTTTTTTCTCTCTCCTCAGTTCTGCTTTTTCTCCCCTATAAGCTTTAAAATACTTTAAATACATTTAAATTTTCTTTGAAATTAAACAGGTGCCTGAGTAAACATAAATTTAGAAGTTTTAAAGGCCTTCCTTCGAGCCTGTATGCTTTCTTGAAGTTTGAGGTCTGTTAACTTTTGTAGGGTATGATTATAAATATCATCACACACAGAATCACACACAGAATTTCTAGGTTGGAAGAGACCTCATGTAGAATAATGATGTATTATTATTCAAGTGAAAGGTTAAAAAATATCCAGTATAAAGTCCCACGTGTTATAAATGAATATACAATTCAATCTAAATTTAGTATTATTTATAAAAGGCAAGTAAACAGCGCTGGGTGTGTGGGGAGTCTATGCTCTTATCAACATGCACACAAATATCAAACTTTCTAAATATACAGAACATTGCTTTTACATATTAAACACGAGTATGCCTATACATATGTACAATCAGAAAAGGTATCAATTGAAACATAAACATACCAAAGTTCTCCAAATTCTGGCAAGTGTTTAACAAACAATCCTTGAAGTCTATTGCTATTAATATCCATGACTGGAGAACAAGAAACCAGGAGACTGCATGGAGTCTCCTGAATCACCCTTCTTTGTTCCCTCTAAACTCTTTTACATTCCTGATGGCCTCTTCATTAAGAGTCTAATGTTATCATCAGCCACAGGGCTTTTTGACCCCAAGGCCCCACTCCCACATCTCCCCCTTCTTTATTCATAACAACCATCTTCTTTACACAAATCAGTACTCCATATAGCACACATGCAAGACAGATAAATATTCTTGAGCAGTGTAAATTCATGTAGTCAATATTGTTATACATGGAGTTACTTGTTCTCCAGCCATTAAGGCATGGAAGTTTCTGGGTGTTTGCTGCTGTTGTTAGATGCAAAGTTGTTTGACCAATGAAAAGTTGTTTTGAAAAGGACTGCAATGGGGTATAAGAGGGGAGCCTGTCCGCAAAAAAAAAAAAATAAAATAAAAAAAAAGGCAAATGTACAATGAAGTTATGTCATAAATAAAGAAGTAGAAAGAAGGAATGAAGAGGAGCAGGCTAGAAGAACGGAGACCAGGATGGGAACAGGCACGTTGATCGCCTCATGAAGACAGTTTCGGCCAAATTCAGTAAACTGCTCAGAGAAGATCGTACAGAAAGTCGCTGGAAATAGGCGCACTGGAGCTGGGAAGAAGCTCAAGCTGAGAGAAGCGGATCTGCCTCTCATTGGTAAGCAGCTGCACATTATGGGGAATCATACATCCTTAGAAACAAAGACTGTCCTGGTAACCTTACAGCTCATTCTCTTTATTAACAATCAGACAGTTTATGATCCTGAAACATGGGACCAAATTGAGGTCAAGGTGTGGGACTCTGCAACCAAAAATAACAAGGTTGCAGTGGGATTGCTTGGCACCTGGCTGAGAAGTCTCTGAGACCTTAAAGAGACGTGTGCGACCACAGTCAGAAACGTATGGTTTGTGAGACAGTGAGGGAACTGCGGGCTCCTTTACTGATGCGACTGCCAGGCCATCGGCCCCCCCCCCCCCCCCCCCCCCCCCCCCCCCCCCCCCGTCCCTGTTACTGCCATCACAGGCCTTTGCTGTTACACCCCCTGGTGACCTGGATGTGCCCTTTGACCCAGGCCTATTGGCCTTGAAAAGGAGATGGATATGCTTTTCTTTGATCTGGGAAGAACGGGATACATAAGGCCCGAAGGCTGAGTTGCTTGACAACTTAAAGCAAGACATATTGTTCAAAAGGAATGGAAAATGGAGACTGTTAAGTCATGGAACTTAAAGCATTGTTTGTTACGTTTTCTGATTGTACATATGTATAGGCATACCCGGGTTTAGTATGTAAAGCAACGTTCTGTATATTTAGAATGCTTGATGTTCGTGTGTGCATGTTGGTGGAATGTAGACTCCCTGCACACCCAGCTGTTTACTTGCCTTTTATACCTTTTATAAATATTTCTTTTATAAATATTACTAAATTCAGATTGAGTTGAGGCTTCATTTACAACAATATGCTTGTCTTCCATGTTACTGATTTGATAAACATTTGATATACATTTACTGTGTTGACCAACACTTTTTTTTGTTTATTGTTTCAGTGTATTTGTAGAATGAAGTAACATTTAACAAAATGACAACTCTACCTAGATCCTAATTAATTTCTATAAAAATGAGAAGACTTATAAGACAAGACCATATATGAAAAGTAAATATATCATAATGGTTATACACATCAAACATAAGATATATGAGGAAACTACATTCTTTATGCAAAACAGACACTCTGTTCTATAGTTTCAAACGGAGTACATTTTTATCTTTCATTTTGGACAGCTTTTATCATATTCACACTTTTCTATTTTGCTCAGAAATAATGAACAACTTCAAAAGGTTATATTTTTAGTTGAAAAGGCTTTCAATTGAATTTAAATGTAAAAAAAAAAAAAAAAAGATAAAGAAAAAGAGAGATCACAAGAGAGCATGAGAGAGCAAAAGAAAGAAAGAACATGATAAAGAGAGAAAGAAGGAATGAAAGTGGAGAAAGGGGGAGAATGTATGGGAAAATTACAACACAACAACTTTTCTTGCCTCCAGTTTGTTTTCTAATATGGTGTACATGGCACAAAGGTTTACAAAAGCAGTTTTGGTATCTGTGAAAACTGTATAGAAATACAGTAAATACCACACAATAGAAAAAGAACTGTAGCAGCTACATTTGTCAGCTGACAAAAAGAAACAAAAATACCACTTACTAGCTGTCTCAGTAGAGCAGATAGCATGTGTCAAATGTTAAGAAGCAGGCTTCCCCATAAGCAGTTTTTAGATAGTTGTATCCACAATCCTGAGGCCTGTTTATAGTTGCTTTTAGTTTTGTTTTCATTATTGAAACAGATCATTTTTACACCATCTTGGTCTCTCTTATAAATTATTCCTACAAACACTTACACATGAGTAACTTTATGTGAGTCATTCACATAGTAAAGCTCTATACATACATAATTATTTGCAAGATCAGGCCACTGAACTGAGTGTAGAACATAGCAAACATTACCCTCTGCTCACAGACAGAAACTTCGCATACTACAGAGAGCAGAAATAGCTTGTCATTTGTGAAGAATAATGCCTCAAAATCCATATACAATATAATGAAAATCCTTTTAATATTACTAAGCACATTATGTCTGCTTACATACTTACATACTTACATATATATCTGAAATACAATGTATACAAAGCTCCTGAATTCTTTCAAGCTCCTAAGTATCATAATCCTGATCACAAGATTGATTGTTTGCACAACACTGGCAATGGAAATCATTATGGCTTACAGTGAATCATTCATGGTCAATTCAAGATGTGAAATGACAGTGGTTAAAAATTTAACAGTTACTAATCAACAACTGCCTGAAATACTATTTTGTAGTTAATATTTGTATGTCATTCGATCATTTTAAAGCACCTGGGACTAATAAAAGAATATTTCTTCACATAGTTGAACTATTGCCAATGTCTTGTTTCTCAAATATTTTGCTGATCAACAGATTCTTTTAACCCTTGGATTTTCCTTGAGTGGGCATATCATAATAGAAGACTGTCTAAAGGTCTGCAGAAACCTTGATTCGTGTCTGTTTAAATGTAGGATGTCATATAAAACAAACTAAATAGATTTTCAGATATTCTGAATTACATGCAAACAACCATAAGACAGAAGAGACAAATGTTAATTAGGGATGAGAAGTCAATGAAGAAAATGATGACCAGGGAGCTGACATATCATTAAACCACAGATGTCACTATAAATCATAACAAATAAAACCAAACTGAATGTAACTGCAGATTTGTGTATTACATCTCCGGTTGGGTTACTGAAAAAAAAGTTCTTGGGGTCAGACACATGTAACCAGGACATGATGTGGTCCACCAAGTTCAAGCAGAAAAATATTGCAGACTTGTTGCTGTAAATTGTAACTGGCAATAAAAGCAGCAAACCTGTCCAGACTAGAGAAGAAATTACCTATAAAAGTATACTCAATTGTCTGGAAAACATAGAACCACATTTTTTGCAGCAAAGGAAATACAATAAAATGTAAACATCATGTCTGACAAATATCTTCACAAATGTCCTTTGAATGTCAAACCACTGCTCTTTTTAGCAATTAATTATTTAATAAACAACAACTAACAATAAGTAAATGCTAAATATGCAATACTGAAGTTGGTTGTGAACTGTAGATCTTTGGTGGCATAACAATACTAAAACCATTTCCCATAACAGCAACCAGCTATATAATTTAGTGGTATTTCTAGACCATAGCTCTCTAGATAAAATAGTATTTGGGATACAATTCTTTTGTCCTGATGACCTGCACAAGCCAACACACACCCTATACTTTGAGCACTTTATCAGTGTATTGGCTTCAGGCAGAGCCACTCTGTCCTGAACTTCACCCCTGAAGTACTGAATTAGAACAAGAGAGTCTTTGAAGTATGTTCCATAATAAATAAATAAATAAATAAATAAATAAATAAAATTAAATAATAAAAAAGGTGTTAATCTATTAGCCTTGGACATAAACTATTGTCTTTATCTGACACATAATTATATACAACTATTTAATAACTGTTATAATTAGTGATGTTCTCTTTTATATACTGCACAGTTCAATTAACACTCATTGTAAAGACAACATTGAACCTTCACTTGCAAGATGTCATTTTTATACTTGAAACTTTTGTGCAATGTGGAAAAAACATAATCTTTATTTTCTACTTCCTATGTTCAAGACAGTTTTTCAGAAGTGAAGGTTGTTTGCTTTGTTGAAATATACCCATGACCATAGATGTTTGCCTTGTGTTTTCAGAAGAGAATCATCATGGACTAAGGCAATGAATATATAAAGAGAAAGGCAAATTCAAAAAACAAACTATGACGGCAGCATGCTGTTGGGCAGGCAGTTGCAGATACTCAGAAACATGTTGACTTGGCATCTAAAGATCGGTGGTTTTATTCATGATAAATGAAAAAACCACCTCATTCATCCCATATATTTACCCCAGTAAAAAGGGGCTAAACCCTCTTTAGAATTGCACCTTTGGTTTGCAGATTTTAGGATGTGATCCTGTTCAATTTACAATGGCTAAATCCATTCCTCTGTCCTAGCCTGAGATAACAGATATTTTCTTCTACACAATGTAAAACAGAATTACTTGAATTATTTCTAATCATATAAGGTTTATCGAGCTCATGATCTCCCAGCTGTGGCTGACATAAAATAAAAATAATAAAAATAAAAACAATAAAAATAAAGATGTCAGTAATTTTAAGTTAACAAATGTAACTATTACAAATTATTACTCATTTCACAAAATGTAGTGACAGATACTAGATGTTAGAACCTAATATAAATAAATAAATAAATAAATCATTTTATTCTATTTTCTGTCAAGGATTATTAAAGTGACATTCATCGGGGGTTGTAATTCTTTGCAATTCTAAGATTCACAATTCTGAGGTGATATAGGACAGAAGCCATTACTGTATGTTCTTATATATTGTATTATGACATATTGTGTTACATTTGTTGAGGTAAGTACACAAAATTTGAAAAGAACATTCAGAATGGAAGAAGGTTATCTATTCTTGCCTGGAAAAATCAGCTTTGCTTCAGGTAATTTTTGTAATATTGGTATAGGCTAGAAGCATCTTGCTGTTTTAGAAGAAGTGTATCTTGCTATTTAACCAATGACCCAGACAACCCTCTTAGTTACCCTAAAAAACTTCCAAAAACTTCAGTTATAATTTCTGACTATCATCTGTCCTGAAGCAAAAAGTACTTAGAATAAGGAAGATTTGTGGGTTTTGCTGAATTTAAAACAAAGTTAAAATTTAGAAATAAGATAGAGAAGCAGTCACTGCTACATCTGTTGTAAGGTATGTGTTCATTATTGGAATAATGAATACATATTTCTGTTAGATAATTACTGTACTTCCCTGAAAAGTCTATTGTGCAGAGGTAATTGTACTGGACTGTTTCAAAGGTGTGCTTTGATTTCCACAATTACTGTGTTTTATTAAGTGTTGTGCTGACTATATCAGTTTAATTTATTAGAAGGAGATGAAGATATATTTTATAAAATATTATATAAATTCCAACATCTGATATATAATGTAATACATTTAGATCTTAAAATAGAAAAGTGAAAAGAGAAGGTATACAAATCACACAAATGGTATTGTCTGAGTGAGTATACTCACATAAATAAGCCTTGATCTTTGACTCAGACCTTATTAAGCCTTGCTTGTGCATATAATGGATAAGCAGCAGCAAACTCAAATAAGTTGCAGTTGACTCTGGACTTGCAACCTGAAGAGTTGCAACCTCATGGCTATGACCAGATAAATAGAGGCTTCTTTTTTACTATCTTCTAGCATAATGTCAAATAAATAAGGAAATTATCTAAGTCAATCTATGCAACAGAGGCCTTGAAACCCTGGATAGAAAGATTTTTAATCTGGATTTATGATGTTTATTTTTTGGCCCGTGAGTGAAGTGGGACATAAAGCCAACATAGACTCAGGCTCACACTGAGGATGGCCATGACTTGTAGACATATTCACAGTCCATGTATACTGTACTATATTACACTACCTGGTAACTTTTCTTAATTCCCAGGTCTGGATGTGCATACAGGCTGTTCACACTCCCTATTGGTATGGGACTCATACAGCTCCCCATCCACTACCCTGCACTACCACGATGAGAGAGAGCTTCAGGTTCTGATTCCCACAGAGAAAAAAAAAAATAAAAATGTGTGGAGAAATAGGAACTTTGGTAAGATCTGAACAGGTACGTGATGTGGAAACTAGGTATTCCTAGGTATTACTAGATATTCCTCTAGTAACAAAGTTCAGATTAACTTTGGTATCCTTTCATTGCAGTGAACTCTGTTCATTAAAACTCCGTTGAGACTATGAGCAAATTTATTTCTAAAACAGCCATCAGTCTCCTCGGTCTTATCAAAAACTAACACCTTAGAAGCCCCAGGAATGGATAGAAATTAAGCATTTTTGAAGTTCACTTTTGGATATGTTCCTGAGCTATGTCAAATTCAGATTGCTTCAATCTGTATTTACAAACATGGGGACCATACTTTTTTCCCTCTAATATATTGAAAAGGGTTATCAAACTATAGCAAAAAGAGAAGATACTGTTCTTCTAGTTACAGCTTTAACCATCCTTCCAGTGGCTTGTCTCCTGTTAGATAAGGTTGCTTTCTAAGTTGCTCTTGGATATCAATATAGATATATTGTTCTTGTAATTTCTCACTGATTTAGAAGTTAAATGTTATTTAGAAGTTTTAAAGTTTATATCAGAATTGTAGCATCATAGTCACCAGGCATATCTTGTAATATCATATATATATATTAGAAAAGGAGAATAGGGAGCAAGAAAAGTCTAATGAGCTTACTTTATTTTCACAAATCCCAATGATATCTTGAATTTGGAGTGCATGATTTTTTAACTTTTTTTATTATTATTATTAGCTTTTTTTTTTTTTTTCCTTTTAATTAGAAAAGCTCACTACACCCCTTCAAATGACACACATGGATATCAAGTGACCAGTCACTTACCAGTCACATGGCCAGTATATGGTAATTATAATTAGCAATCCAGAGAAATGTATGTACCTTGAATTAAAAGTTAGCAGCTGTTTGGGTAAGTATGATAACACAGATTACAATTCAAACATGCTATGGTGTAGGTATCTTCCCTTTATAGCAAATGAGAGAAAAATACTTATATAGGGTGCAATACAACTGACCTGTTTTAAACTTTTAGCTTGGAATAGTGCTTTGAAATGCTCCTTAGAAATGCTCATTTCTGCTAGATGATTCCCTCTATCTTGCACATTCCCGTATTTAATCAGATATATTTCTTAGGTGTTCCCCATCCAGTATCTCCAGAGAAAAGCAACCATAAATTCTAAATCAGACATCCCCGGAACAATCACCCTTTTTTCAAATAGTACAGAAACATACAAATTCTTCATAATTTTCTTTGCATCATGGGAATGGCTAAGTGAAACAGGTATGACAAGTTAATGACTAAACCATTAGTATTTTGTTCACTGGGGATTGTAGCCCTTTGTAACTTTTTTTGGTTTTTTTTTTTGGCTTTTTGGCAGTGCCAAAATTAATCTCTATATATTTACATGATAAAGCTGGTAAACTCTTTAACCTACCAGACAGTTTCCTCAAATATATGGTCTACAGGATGGGACTAGTCCTCATAATTTTCTATTTCTGTCTCCACAGATCTTTAAACTTTAATTTAGGGAGATTCAGCATGAAAGGGAGAGTGTCTTGTTAAACTTACTCAATATAAAAGCAAGAAGAAAAGGAAGAGAGATGTGAGTTTGGTTCTTTCAGGTTGATAAATAATCATAATAAATCTTCTGAACCTGTAATATTCACAATTCATAAATGTCTGTTCAACGATCCTACAAAAATCAAGTCCTACGAGGAGCGGCTGAGGGAGCTGGGCTTGTTCAGCCTGGAGAAGAGGAGGCTCAGGGGCGACCTTATCGCTCTCTACAGATACCTTAAAGGAGACTGTAGAGAGGCGGGGGTTGGCCTGTTCTCCCACGTGCCTGGTGACAGGACGAGGGGGAATGGGCTAAAGTTGCGCCAGGGGAGTTTTAGGTTAGATGTTAGGAAGAGCTTCTTTACTGAAAGGGTTGTGAGGCATTGGAACAGGCTGCCCAGGGAGGTGGTGGAGTCACCATCCCTGGAAGTCTTCAAAAGACGTTTAGATGTAGAGCTTAGGGATATGGTTTAGTGGGGACTGTTAGCGTTAGGTCAGAGGTTGGACTCGATGATCTTGAGGTCTCTTCCAACCTAGAAATTCTGTGATTCTGTGATTCTGTGAAAATAGAAAACTATGGCATTCATCTCATTATCACAGTGGTGATTCCTGTCTCATTCTTTAACAGATGAGTTGTAAGTAAACCTTGTAGGAAAGGTACTGTATCATAAGGGTTCAGAGGCATCTTCCATTCAGTCAGCAAGAGAAGGTTAGGCTGTTAGATATACACCTGTCTTCAGTGATTTCCATGCTTACATCAAGATAGCTCCTGGGGGGTGGATGGCAGAAGATTTAATTACAAATGTCTTAGCTATCTTCAGGTCCTATGTGGGAAGATTAATCTCACTCTCAGCACTGAATACCACTGTATGATCAAGAACAGAAATTAAAGTGGAAATTTATCAAATCCTTATTTTTGATTTAGCTCATTCTCTCTTTCTGTGGCTTGATACACTGTGAATTATTCCCTGCAACAGTCTCAGCAGAAGATAATCATCACTGATGTTGACTGAGTCACGTAAACTCTTATTCCCATCATGTGAGATTATTCTGATGATTAGGGAATCCAGACAAAATTGGCTTCTACTCCTGCTTAGTCAGATCTTCTTAAAATTGGATTATACAGTGGATGTCCTTAACAGAAGAGGCCTTCAAATGAAGAAATTATGCAGAAATATTTCAAAAATCAATAAATAAATTCAGCATAGCTTTTCTCTTAGGAAGGACTGAATGCAAAAGAAGGTAAGAAGACTGCCTTCAGTCTGGAATTCTGCATCTCACTTTCCTGTAGGTAAAAAGGCTAACTATACATGTTCTTCACTTATTAAGGAACAATAAGGAAAAGGCTTTCTGTTTTATATGGGGGGTGGGGTAGGACAAGGATATCATAAATACTCATCCTAGACATGCCCAGAAGCGGGAAACAGATAAGGACTGAAACACAGGACATCTGTACTAAAAACATCTGTAACAGGTGAAATAGACCTTAAGAAATAGGATGAGATCCTAATGACTACAGTGATTTCTTTAGTGGATTGCATTCAAGATGATGTAAAGGGAACAATACTGATAAATAAAGAAAACAAATGACAGAATTTGACGAAGACAATTCTGTAGATAAAGGCCTTTTTTTTTTTTTAGAAAAAAAAAAAAAAGTCATTATTTTCTGTTTTTGTTTAACTATTTTTTTCTTAGAAGAAAGTTATAACTGTGGGAAAATAGAACCAAAAATGCGTGTGGAACTGAGGTAAAAGCATGTAGCAGTCCAAAAAGTTAAAAGGTCGGCCAGAGTCTAGAAGGAAAGGAGAAAAGTACAAGGATGTTGTTAGCTAGATGAAGGAAAGCAATTTCTTTACTATCACCAGGACTGTGCTCAAATTAAAATCAGTTGAGATATTGTTGTGAGCAATGATTAGAGAGACAAGAACAGCTATTGGTTGCTGATTGGAGAGGTGGCAGGAGTGATGAAAGGAATTGCACTGATTGGTAACTGAAGAAATAAGAAGCCCTTTTTTGAGGCCTCTGATGAGAAATGAAGGTAAAATATTTCATAGCACAGTTGCTCCTGAAGACATTGAAAGCATGGATATGCAGTGTGTGATTTTACAGTTGGTAGGTGCTATGATACCTATATATGGAGCAAAGGTATCGCTGTTCCAAATTTCACCATGAATTTCAGTAAGAATACATGTATCTATAGAGCTCGCTTTTATTTGTAACATTTGTCATAGGTATTTTGTCAAAGAAGAAAAAAAGAGTCTTTTCAAAAATATTTGAAACATCAAATAAAATATTCCTTACAGACTAAAAGAAACCTGTGTAGAGGTTCTTCCCTGGTATCTTTCCTGTGTCCTCATTTGGATTTAAAGACAGAATATATGGTTTATATATAGGAATGGCTACAAAAAACAAAAAGAATATATAAATAAATTAATAAATAAATTAGTCATTTTGTAGTAACTTCCTCCAAATATTTAATAGGATTGAAAAAAATCTTCATTACTAGCAGTGTTGAAAACCAAAGAAAACCCTTTAAAACTGACTTTTTGTTAGAATCTGAGATTTTGGATTGAAAAAGTTGAAAGACAAAGGGAACAGAAATACAAATAAATGTTACACCTCAAGTAGAGAAATTTCATTGTCAGATCAACCAAAAATAATGCAAGTTTCATCTGCCTTCATACAGTGACACCTTGTGTTTCTTTTCCCTTTATTGTCCCATGTTCGTGATCAATGGTGAACAACAGTCACACTCCTTTAAAGTGACACAGCTGTCACACTCCAGAATGCATTTTAGGAACCAAACTATGAAGTCTTCTGCAGACTTTTCATAATTCCTAATTTTAGAGAAAAAAAAAAAAATAAAAAAAATAAAAATAAAAAAAAATCCTGATCTGTGTACAACTCATATGACATGATGTTTTTGGACAACCTTCTATCACTATAAAATAGTGATGGAACATCAAACTAGCCATTCGTACTCTACTTAGTCCAATCTCTTAACCAACAACACAAAAGGTCTGCCTAACATAAGAAAGCTTTCATGCTCTAAGTAGACAGTCATTTTGTAGAAAGCATTGAGCTATCTCCTAATTTTACAATTTATCTACTATTTTGATTTGACATCTTGAGGTTATTTTAAGTTTCATAAAAGGAAGGAAATTGTAAGCATTAGTAACTCTAATGCTTTGCAAATGTATGAAAGGGTACAGAATGACACAATTTAGGTGCTTTCAATATTTCCTACCTATACAAACTGTCTATGTAGTATGCTGACCTATTCATATTCTTCCCAATCCTAACATAATAATTCTAAGCAGACTTGCAGAAGAATGGAAAAGAGCCAATTTAAACCATTTTTATTCCTGGATCACACCATTTTTCTTAGTTGTTGTAGTGTACCATCCAGGATGAGGTCACACATCCTAGAGAATAATTGCAGCATGATAACAGGTTACGTCAGCTAATTTCTATCTTAATACATAACTCATAATGTTATAGATTTTACTAGGGTAACCCTAAAGAACTCTGCTGAAATGAAGGCTGGTGAAAGAGAAGAATCTTTAGCTTTGTTTTCTTATACAACATTTTCCAAAGGTATGCAGTGGAATTTATTCATTTGGCATGTAAGGCAATATGTAGAGATGTGTTTGTCATCTTTGATAGGTTCAAGTTCTGATATGGTCCAAATTAAATATCAAATAGCCTGTTGGCATCATTGATCAGTGAAAAAAATATCTTTTCTCCTCTGTTTGGAGCCTTAATTTCTTCTGAATAATAAAAGAAAAGCACTCTTTAACATCCTCTCCTATAAATTCTGTCTTTATGTTCATAAATCTACATAGACTAAGCAGAGTGGATTTTGTTACATCAGGAAAAAGGTGAATTCTTTGGCCTTGAAACATTACTTTTATTTTTTTTTTCCCTTTCATTCTTTCTTCCTTGTTTGCCTGTAGAGAGAATATTGTCACTTTATGAAGACAATACAAAAGAAATAATTTCAGGAGGAACCTTGTCATTTAAAAGTAGAAGGACTCACACTTATTGTAGCTGCAGGTCACAGTGTCTCTGTTGAAATCCCTAACACATTAAATACAAAAGCACCTCTCCATAAATTACCTACCAGAATATTACATGCATTTCTTCAATGTCAGCAGCAGGTAATCTTAAAAGTTTCCTGCTTTTAAAATAATTTCCCAGTTATTCAGTTTAAAGGAAAGCGACATATATGGCAACACTTATTTTTACATTAGTGCAATTTTCCTTGAAGGCAATGGAAGTTATGCCCACCTACATCAAAGCTGAATTTGACCCATAGACTTTTGTAACATTATTTCTTAAATTGTTCTCGTTAGCAAACAGAGATCTTCAAATCACTATTCTAGATTTCTTAGATTTCTACATTTGCTCTTTTCAAGACAACCACGGGAATGGTGTTAAGCTGAGGCAGGGGAAGTTTAGGCTGGACATCAGGAAGAGGTTCTTCACCAAGAGGGTGGTTGCACACTGGAACAGGCTCCCCAGGGACGTAGTCACTGCACCAAGCCTGTCTGAATTTAAAAAGTGATAGAACTGTGCACTTAGTCACATGGTCTAAACTTTTGGGCAGACCTGTGTGGTGCCAGGTGTTTGATTTGATGATTCTTATGGGTCCCTTCCAGCTCAGGCTATTCTATGATTCTGTGATTCTATGACACATGCAATGTAATTGAAATTTACTGATTCAAGCCAACACATTCATTTTTTATTGTTTTTCAACATTTCATTTGTGTTTCCATCCAAACTTTGTCAAAAACAAACTTTTTGTTTGTTTGTTGGTTTTGTTTCTCCTTTCTTTCTTTCTTGTACTTGTCTTAAACCAGGTGGAAAAGGGATTAGCTTATTTAGGAGTAAAAAGATCTCCTATCAGGACTCAACAACCCTAGTTAATAAACAAGGCTTGTACAAGACTGCTGAGCAGTCAGGGATTTCTTGGGCAAGACAGTCTTTGAAGCTATAAAATTAATCAATTTCTCCTAAATATGAATAAACACTCTTTTAGCTTTTACAATGCTCTTTGTTATCTCTTCCTGTGAAGCACAAGATGGACAAAAAGAGAAGTTTAACTAGCTTAATGATGCTACTTTCCCATACTTTCTGATGCTTCATTAGGATCTGTATTGTATTTTCATCGTGTTGTCCAGAATCATGTCAATTGAAAACCACCCTACTTTAAAATTAAAAATATAAGCACTTGCTTTGGAAGCTTCTCTTTACCCAATTTGAAAAGCAAGAAAGACAGCAATCCTTAACTTTCCTTTAGGGATCAACTGAAGAGCCTCCTGCTCCAGCAATACTAATCATGACAGACAAGTTGACAATGTCATCCTGGTTTTTTATTATGCCCCGGATTTACTGTTTTAATTCCCTTTAGTGCAAATGGCCAGAAAAGCATTTTTGACACTTGAACCTCTTGCAAAGCATCAGTTTTGTTCACTGTCATAGGAATTCACATACATATTTCAGGTGTTTTGTACCCTTTGCACTCCCTGTCACTGTCAGTAGAACAACTAGAAATAAAGTATAGAAACAAGATGAAGATTTCCAGGATACAGATAATAAGGGTGGGATAAAACCAGAAAAAATCACTTCCAAAACAAGATTGAAGTGTACTAAAGTGACTAAAGTCAGTTCTCAGAAGGATTAAGACAAGAGAACAGTAAGTCTGTATCTCTCATAAATTTCAGTGTTACAGCAGGAGAGGAATCACATGATCTCTTCATAAAGGAGTTCACAGACTATGCCAACCTGTGCTGTTTGTTTATTCTCTGTGCTGTAAGACACCATTCTCCATGGTCAAGCTAGGAGTCAGGCCAGGTCATGGAAATGACCTGAATGTAAAAATAACCCTTCTAAAAGAACAAGCAGGGAAGACTGAAGGAAGGACTAGGAGCAACTTCCATCATCATTACTACTGAACACCATTATATTCCAATTGAAAACAAAACAGGAGATCATTTTCTAATCAAGTGCAGAAAGAAAAGTACACACACATATATATATGTCTATATATATATATGTCTACCAGCAGAACATGAGGAACGCTAAGCTGAAGTAACTCTATTGTTCTGCAGCTGCTACCTACTGTCATTGGGAATATGGCCAGACGGAGAATCTTTACTCATACAGAAAAAAATTGTAGTTGATAAAGAGGGCAAAATCATTTCCTAGAAAATACAAATGTGATTTGAAAATACAGAAAGTAGAGAAGAAATTTCCCAGCTTTCCTAAGATATAGATTCTTTTTATTATGAATTTCTCTTAGTTAATGCTGTCATCATTTGGGCATTTTACTTTTTAGACCTTTGTCTTGCTGGTTAAACAATTCAAAGCAAGAGACCTTTCTCAATTTTGACTCTTTACCTATGTAGGCAAGTATCCTCTGATTTTGTCTTAAGCAGGGATAGAAATTAAAGATGTAGTAACTTGGTTTAAGTCCAAGTGAAAAGAGTTTTTCTTTTTATTTCCCTCGTTTTTGTTTGTTTGTTTGTTTTGTTGTTGTAGTTGTTGTTGTTTTTAAATCTATTTTCTTCTCCTCATTTCCCTCACCGCTGATATTGCTAAAGCCCAGTGTAGGTACTATCCATTGGGATGTGTAAAAGACCCCTACACTCCTTAAGCAGATGATTAAAAATGTAATGGGATTTCTCCAAAACTGTTGAGTTTTTCCATGTTATGCACCTCACTGACATATTAATGGGGATCAACTTTTTTCTGCTTTGGTACACAACTAATTGCATTATCACTTCGTTATCAGGCAAAGGAGAAGCTAACAGTTTAAAGTTTGGGGTCAAGTGAAATCTATCTGAGGCTTTATGGGTAATTAGGTTAGGTTACAAGAGTCAAGTGAATATTCATTAGCTTCAGGATGAATACTCAGCATGTAGCAGAAATTTGCATTTCTACATGCTTCCAAACCTAATTCATGACTGGTATTGACATGGCAATCACATTACAGGTACTATTTTCTTCCAGGCAAAGGAGCAATTGATTTGTAATGATCTTTAAAGTATACAATCAAAAATTTCTAAAAAAGTAACTCTTCTATAAATTTAATAGAATTAGCTTACTTTCTACGTCTGTTATATCTGACCTTTACCTACAATTTCTAAAAAAATATTTACATGAAATATTTAAAGTTATAATCATTTAAACAATCTTATTATATAACATCATTCAATTTTGTACAGTGCATGATTAGCATATACATCTCTACAACCTTTATATCTTACCAGTAAAACATAAGACTTTTATAAATCTGGAAAGGATTGTCCACAGCATAATACATAATTGTAAGTTCTATCGAACATTGTATTACATTTACTTAACATCATACATTTGTCATCTCTCTCAGTCATCATCATTTTAACCAATGATATACGGCAAAATTTCACTCTTCTACATAGTGTTTTATGTAAAGAATTCAGAACAACCAATGAAACAACCATTCAGAAATGGCTGAATAAAACTGTATTGAAATGACTGCATAGATAAGATAAGTTGTCCTTTCTGGGGAGAAAAAATAGATTAATCAGCATCCATAGTTTTTGCTGATAGTCTCTCATCTTCGAATTCAGTAATATCTATGGGCTACCTAGCCACATCTTCAATTCTTCTTCACATTCTATAAAAATGAATGAAAATGTAAACCCTCACAACAAAACCAGACCTTACTCCATTGTTTTGGACAAGATCAAAATAGAAGCAGAAGGCTTTTTTTTTCTTTTTTTTTTTTTTCTGCATTCCTTATTATTAATTCCAATTTAAATGTTCATAAATATTCTAAGTATGTAGAAAACTATTTCTGAATTTGAATGAACATGTAATCAACATATACACAATGCAGTTTGAAATTTTAAACACACTGAGGTCAATTAAGGGTTAGTCTCTGAATTCTATGAGAACAGAATTTTGCCCATATGCCTTCAGTTTAACAGTGGAGGATTAATACAATTCCATCAAATATACAGGTTATATTTCTTCAAAGATTTGATCAAAGTCTGATTTAAAATATATATATATAGAGAGAGAGAGAGAGTTATTCTTGCATAATATTATCCTGCATATATTTTATTCCAGGACTCTTTCATTTGTCCTTTTAGATTTCTATTACTAAGAGCATTAATGCCAGCACAAAAAGGGAAATGTTTTTGTATCTAGAAAGAAGATAATAGTCAGAAATGTTCACCTGGACAGTTTAGTTTGCATTTACACAGAAGAGCCAGATGGAAAAAAGTTGTTTCAGGTAAAATGAACAAAGAAGAATGCAAAGGTAAGTCGTTTTCAAATTCAATTCCATTAAGTGAGCACATTGCTTCAGCAATAGTAAGTGAAGGAGGCTGAAGATCATTTTAGAACACACACACACAGACAGGTTCTTTCACTAAGCACATAGTAAAATGATTCACATGCTCTGGAGCAAGATGTTAACCATACATCCCACTATCACACTGGAAGTGTTCATGTTTGGGAATATCTACATTTTTTACAGCGTGTGGTTATGTATGTCATCCCATGTACATGTGGTGTGTGACCCATGACCAGACAGAAATAAAGCATCTTGGCAACAGACGTAACAATTTTTCAGTAAGTGTATGTCAAACAACTGCAAAATATGCTAAGAAGACAATAAACATTACATTTTTATTGTCTATACATTTACATTTTTTCTTTCATACATTTTTTATTTCATACAATCAGAAAAGAACCTATTTCCTTTCCAAAACTGACTCAATGTAAGTTTTCTAATGCAGAGATAGTGAAGAAGTATCTAAGATACTTTTGAAATTCCTTAATTGTTTTATTTATCACTCCAAATCTTTATTGTTGCCTCCTAAGACAATTTATCACACTAAAGTTTTCAACACACCCAACTTCAGCTACTAAAAATCAGGTCATTCACTCAGGGAACAGTAAGTATACCCTGTATAATTTGCTGCCCACATATACAGTTCAATTAGGAAATTTTAAATATTGAACATGTATATTAATTCATGTAAATGCATGTCATTTTACTATCTGAGTACCCCAAATGTAATTATTTACTCTCAGAAAGTGTCAACATGACCTACATGCAGTATTGCCACCATTATTCTGACAGATGAATACAGAGAGAAAAGTCATATACATTTCACCCTGGATCACAGAGACAACCTACTGCACAACAGTTTACTCTCCAGCCAATCTTCTTCTCATTATTATTATTTTCTTAAGAATTAATACCCACAAATACGAATGCAACCAAAGTACAAAGTGTGACATCTTTTTTTCTGGAGCTCATTTTTATTTCCTTTGTGTTCCCCAAGCACTATGAGCCCATATCAGGGTGAGAAAAATTTTTGGTATCTGAATATTCCAAAGAGTTCTTATTAAAAGAGAGGCTTCTTCTATACTAGCCACTTCCCATGTGGGATCCCAAAAAAGCCAGTGTAGAAACTCTGTTAGAGGGAAGCTACACAGCAGCTCTTCAGGTTTCCTACTGGAGTTAATAATTCGAGACAGCATGTGCAGCTGTCATGAGAGAACTATACAACTTGGATTCATAGTGAGGCATGAGAAACCTTGTATTCTCAAAGCAGCTGAAAGACTGCTTTGCTAGAGTGTGTTATCCCCCTTATGGCCAATTATAACATTTTTAGGGGAGAAAGCAGAGATTTAAAGCTCATTTTAGATTATTTATTAAAAACAATATTTGAACTTGCACAAACACTTCTTTATATCTTGCCTGTTCTTGAAAAGCATTTTGTCAAATCTTACTTTAATTTTACACTGGTGAAATCCAGTGGAACTTTATTCGTTGTACACTGGTGTAACTGATATCAGGATCAGGCCCATTGTCTTTATTGTAAGCAAGTCATAAATGACCATTCTTCATGGTCATATAAAATGATACATAGATATCGGTAGAAAAAGAGGTCTCTTGGTACAATCATTACTTTTTCTATTTTCTGTAGATAAACAAAATCATAAAACAGAACTGACAGATGTTATAACCCAAGAAAATGAAAGAAAACCCCACAGTATAGAAGAACTAAAGAAATTCCAAATAAAATCATACTGTGACAAGTTCTTGGAATACACAGGTTTGTATCCCAAAATTTTGAAAATATAAATACCAAAAAAAAAAATAATAAAAAAAAATACTTCAGCTATTGTCTTTACTAGATCAGGATACTGGTAGGTGAAACACCCATAACACTTCTTTAGGTTGTGCAGTAAAGTTTTCCTTCTATTTGAAACAATATTAATGTGTCTTAGGTTGTTTGTTTTTGTTGTTGTTGTTTTAATATTTTTCTGCAATTGCTTACCATGTGTTTTAATCACATTCACCACTCTAGAACAACAGCAATGACAAAAAAAAAAAAAAATTACACTTTTCCACATGCTGTATCAGAGCATGCAATTTAATATTAATTTTAAAATAACTGAAAGTCTCAGGAACTCAAAGTTTTACTCTTTGTTGAAAATAGGACCTCAAATTCAGCCTCAGCCACAGCTGACTGTTTGAAACCTCTAAAGTATCAGCACTCAGTCTGAAGCCACTCTCAACCCGGAGGAAAAAATGTATTTCTTTGAAAATAAGCCTTTTCACAGACACATTCACAGGCTAGGGAGATTTACCAGATTGTCTGATTTGAGAGCGGTTTCAAATGTAGAGATTTCAAAGGCCTCACTTAATAGATCCTATGGCTCAGGCTGAAGTTGAAAGTGCTGGTTTCAACATTGCTGGAAGTTTTAGGAATGTAGGAATTAATAATGGATTGCAGTGAATAAAACACAAATAGCGCGTAGAAATCCTCACATTGACAAAACTTTTCTCCTACTTTTCCCCTATCCTGAGACACGTGCAACTAAGGGAGAAATATAACTCATATTCCCACCAATGAATTAATGTCTCATAACTTAACAATATGAAACCTCGCCAGTAAAGCTGAGAGCTGGCTTCCAGTAGTTTAAGATGGATTCTGCTTCAAGCTCTGGAGTTCTGTAATTTTCCGATTCCAGACATCTTCATATTCCACCACTGCATCTGTTATTTTGAAAAAGAAATAAATGTACATACTTTTTTGCCTATGTTTGTGCACATCTCCCTTCTCCCGTACTTCTGCCTACTCTTTATTCAAGGAGTAACAATAGCTGGAAATTGACAACATAGAAATTTAATTGCAAATATGGAATTCACTAAGCAAGCTGTCTCATCCTTGTGCAACTGCTTACTGAAGCATGAAACAGATATAAAGCCCTTCACTTTAAAGTACATGTAGAGCTATTGTAACGTTCAATTAATGTTTTTAAGTGGCTTACGATACTGAATAAATTGAACATAAGCACAGAAGAAATGGTGCATACATGTTTATATGTGTTTAAAAATCTGTCTCTATAGCTTTTAAACTTGATATGTGCTGGATGCTTTACAATGCTTGAGCAACACAAAGGAGCCATAAACCTGACTTAACCAACCAGTTAAGCTACATTAACGGGTATTTTGTATCCTTGTGGTGGATGCATTGGGTCATCAGATTAATTCAAAGCAGTTGGAGTAAACGAGGAAAGGCAGCCTATGAAGTAGGTGAGATCCCTTAGAGCCTGATCTGCAGCCAAATGACATCAGTAATAAGATTCCCACTTGTCTTAAACTGCTGATCATAATTAGTCTAATTTAATGGCATGCCTCAGTCATTTCCCTTTGTACTTTAGTCTACACAGCTGACCTGATTTTTTTTTTTTGTTAGCTTTTTTGCTAGTTAACATCTAGGAACTTCTGTGTGATTGTTCCATGTCACAAGTTCTAGTGAATGTTTATTTTTGCCTTAAAAGACCAAGACAGGTGTTAGCTACTGTGATTTTTAAAGATAAATATAAAACTGTATTTTTGCTGTTGATAGCATTTCTGCAATAAAATTCTCAGCCATGTCATTGGTTACTTTAAATGACTGATGCTGCCTGAGTAATTCTCAATTACTGATGATACATCTTGACTGATTTGGGTTTTGCAGCAGTTTCACTGCTGAATGCCTAATCTCTTCACTCTAGTTTATGTTCTTTCTTATTCTCTGTGTCTCATGCCTGCAGTAATGTCCTTTGCACAGGTCTGCAAAAAGCTTAGTCAAGCTGATGCTGCTCTCTTCTCCTCTTCCTCTTACTAATCAGTAAAATCCAGAAAGCTTCTTCAGAATCACATAAATATTGCAAGAGATGAGCAAGCAGAAGTTCTTATTCTGATCAAGTTTACATAAGCTTCAAAAATCACGACTGCATTTTTTTAGTAATAATATCCAGGCTCCTCATGTCTAACATGCTTTTCTTATGCACATCACCTTAATTCCCCTTGGCCTTTTCGCTTTCTTCCTGCTGTTTTGATATCCCATAGGGCTGCACTGAAATTGAAGATGCTGGGCAGGGTTTTCTATTGCATTTCTTAGCATAGAGACAAATGCTTACCTTTATGAAGATTGGACTTAGTTTCTTAATGAAATTTTAATATTACCCCTTCAAAGGTTTTTTATTTATGTATAAAACTGAAATTAAAGATACAAGATGATGTATATGTGCATAAATGCTACAGAAAATCCAGATTACTGGTTGGCAGTGTTAGCTTTAAAAAGCAGTTTTAGTTTTGTTTTAGTTCTGGGCAGTTGCTCATCTGCCAATCAAATATCTTGTTATACATGAATCTGATGTCAGATCAATATTTGACAAGATTTTTGACTGGCAGGACAAATTGTTAGACATGGATGTAGTGCCACATCCATGTATAACAAGGTCCATGTAGAACAGCTGCCAGTGATAGAATCCTGTCATTCATATATTATCGTAACAGTTAGGGCAACTCCCTGAGATCTCATGCGTTAAGTAACTACATCAGAGCCTGAATTTCATCTGTAATGATAACCAAACTCCATTAAAATTACAGGGTTCAGCTGAAGAAGTCAAGAATTCTGGAGCGTTGGTTCTTTTTGGTTCACAATCACTAGAAATGTTTTTGTTTGTTTGTTTGTTTGTTTGTTGTGTGTGTTTTGTTTTTTGTTGTTTTTGTTCTTCTCCCTTAGGAGAGGAAATCTGCACTATAACAATATTCATGTTCTATTTTGCTCCTACCAAATAGATAGAAATATAAGGGATTTATGTTATTGTACTGAACCAATGAAACAATCTATGAATTACATTTACTGCTGTTGGAATATGAGGGGTGGTAGCAAAACCTGAAAGGAGAAAGAAAGGCATGTATGTATTTTTAAATCCCAAGTCAGACCACCATGAAGATAAGCACAAAGTACATTTAAAATTTGTTAGCTGTACAGCGGCAAGTTATACCATATCTACTGGGAGTTATAGATTATTCTATAGATTCACCTCTAAAAGCACTAATTTGATGGACTGAATTCTGAAGAGATACCAGAGGTACAATTTTGAAGCATTGTCTCGTAGTAATGTCCACAGTTGTATTACCGATTACGGTGAGTGCAAAGCAATTCAGAACTTTGATCCACATAGAACTACAAGTCCTTCAGCTGAAAAATAATGGGAGCTGCTGCAAGAAGCACGGTATTTCAGAAAGCTAGATCTGCAAGATAGAGGTGATGATTGAGTCTGGTGGAGTGATTTATTTGCCTTTAAATATAAGTTATTTCATGTCATCTGAAATACCCTAATGCACCTCAGATAAAAAAGGTAGCTGAGAGCCAGGACAAATAGGAAGCCCATGTCTTTCTTAAGTGACATCTGGAGGTCAGCAGGAGTATTCTGTGTATCTAAAATGACTCTAGATTACTATATTGTCTGGTGAATCACACCCTGACTCTGTTTTCATTTGTCTACCTGTGGTTTTTGCACACTACCTATTACCATGACAACTTATCAAAGACTGTTTCTTTCCCTGAACACAGCCCATAAAGTGCTAATATCAAATCCAGATGTAGTCCAATCTGCTAACATTTACATCATGCTATCAATATCTAAAACCTCCAGTGACACTGTATTCAATAAGGATGCTTTTCTTTCCAGCATGCATGAATCCAACAAATAAACAACTCTTTTCTAGGATTGATGTGGGTACTGTGGCCTTAAATGTGATCTTGTTAAATTAGGTAACCTCATATATTGTCTGCCAATATAAATGAAGTGAATTTAAGATGGAAAGAAAAAAAAAATAAAAAAAAAATGGAGAGAGAAAAAAGGAGGGGAGAGAGGTGGGGAGGGAATTTTTATCAGCTCACAACAATACAACAAAAAAGGATTTGGATGAGAAATTAAGTATGTTTTATCTAAGCAATGTTCTGAATCATTTTTTAAGTGAATTCCTACTTCTGGTTCTAGAAATAAGGCAATTTGTTAGTACCTATTCTTTTATAGAGCATGTCATTTTGTAGGTTATGAATTTGATATTCAATCTGTCCATATGCTATGACTTCATACTAGGTTTGGCACTAGATCTGTGCTCCATGCATTAAGAACAACTGACTACACAGTGTTTTCTGACACCAAGACTTTTGATCAAAACTGAATTGAAATATAATCCTCTTTTTGGTCAACCACATCAAGATATTCTCTGGAGTTCCCCGGAGTAACCACTGATCCTAAGTAACCACTGATCAAACTTATGAAGTCCCTCACTCTGTAAACAAGCATAACTACAGAATAGCTATACCAAAACAAACTAGTTCAAAAATGACAACTTGATGAAGGGACTCCTGATGACTGAATATTATGACATGAGGGAGGAAGCACAAGGCAATGAAAATGCTGTGATTCCAGAAAGATAAAACACAAAAAGTAAGATCCCTACTTTGTGACCTTCATTGTCAAGCCCAGATTCACTTGTGCTCAGACCTCTCCACGTTTAAAACAAAAAGGGTAGGGAGTTAACCTGTAACATACAATTTCCCTTTATAGAGACTTACATTTCTTTTCAGGATTACTTTGCAATTGTAGCAGACTCCAAATTCCACTTTACACATATTTCTGAATATTTTACAATTTAACACATTCATTTTATTACCCTACTAAATTCTGAAAGATACATTGACAAACCTGTTTTCGGTTACCATACCTTGCATTTCTGTTTGCTGACAGTATATGCTATTTTAGTAGTTGGTTATGAATTGCCTTAAGTCATCTGAGCTGCATGATCCAAAGATGTTCATATTTCTTTCCTTCCCTGATGGCAAAGAACTACTTTCTTTTCTCAGTCTTTTTTTTTTTTTTAATTATAATTAGTCTAGAGTCTTGCTTCTATACTCATTCATCTTTATTTCCTATTAGTCTTATCACTCCACAGGGCTTGAGAGAATCGGCTAGTAACATCACTAGTAACTCAAGTTTGAAATAAGGCTATCAAAACAGATAGGCTCACATGCCAACTGTTTGGACAAAGTATAATTGTAAAGAATGGGGAAAAGTGGTAATAAGAAGAAAAGTTTAAACCTCTGAGAATCCTGCTGTGCTCCTCTCACCTTTCTATACTTCTGCAAGCAATTTTCTGTTGCTCACCAAGTAGAAGACAAAACCAATGATGAACAATTTCAGTTAACCAGTACATTTATGCTAATGCTGCCCTTTGTTGGTTATTATACTAATTATTCATAACAGTATTTTAAAGTAAGCATTGTACTTACACTTCTAAGGTCCAATATATGAAACAGATTTTAAGATTGCTTTGAAGAGCTTCCTCTGCAAATATACCGCCACTGTGCCACTGTCCATTTCTTCTTCTTCTTCTTTTTTTTTTTTTCTTCAATAGAACTTGTTCTGTTGTCATGACCTGCAGATTTTAATAACAACAGAAGAAAGCAGTAGGATGGGGAGATTAGAAACTTTTCCTCTCCAATCTAATAACAAAATAAATAAATAAAATTGAGGAAGCAAATCACTATTCCTATTGCTAACAAATATATTAATATTTTTTGCTGCTTTTTAACATGCTCTGGAGTGCATTAAGAGTATCTTTAAGCAAGTGAAGCTCTATTAACATGATGAAAATTATAAAATCACAGGTGTTTGCAAACAAATAAGCAATTACTAAGCTAACATAAAGTATTATGTAGTCTTAGGAAATCAACTTTCAGATCACAAAACAGCCTCAGCTCTTCTGAAATTTAAGGAACTTAATCTAATAGGAATTTCCAATTCTAAGATGTGTGATTATGAGTAATTGCAGATTCTGAACTTTTTTTTTTTTTTTTGAAAGCTTTGAATGCCTGCAGTTGCAGAAATTAATGTGTCAACTTATCCTACAGGTTCATACTCTATATGTTTCAAATAACTACAGAATAATCCAGAAATAGATTTTCTTAATTGCATTTTAAGGTCACATTTTTAGACGTCTGGAATCATGTTCAGAGAATGGGATTCATATCACTTAAAATACGTAAAATGTAAATGGATAAATGTGAGATAGACTTCCCTTAGAGGTACTAAGGAGAATTGTCATGTCTGAGATGTGAGTCAAATGCAGACAGGCTAAGAGAAATGCACCTCTCCATTGACTTTAGAAATATCTTAAAATGACCAGCCAAGATGGACAAACGAATCCTTCCCAGAACCAAAATACCATAATGCACGGAAAACTAAAAGTCATCCACACAGGATCATATAAGCTGTTAGAATGATACTTAGACTGTCTTTATTTATTTATTTTTAACTTAGTACTAAGACAAAGGCTTGGCTTACAGTTATGCTGAACAAGACACTTCAAAGAAACAATAATTTATGAACAAGCTGTGTTTGAACACACGTCCTTTTGTTGGATACAAATAACTAATTCAGCTTTCCTCATTACATTTGCGTTCTATTTTCTCCAAACTACAGATTTTGTTTTAATTTCTGAACTCTGACAATCACTCCTACATTCACAAGAGCTCAAACTGAGTAGGTTGATTCAGAAATTTCCAACATTTACACTATCAGATCTTTAGTGGAGTAGAAATAAGAGTTTGAGGATGGCTAATACTAATGTCTCTCACTTGGTAGTCACTGCTCTAGACACTGGGCTCCTATGCAGACCAAGAGAAGAAGTCAATAGTCGCTCCACTGACATATGTGTTTTGAAAAACTGGGCTGCTGTGCTATCTTTGAATGCCAGGACTTTTCTTTGTCCAACCCCCTCCAGGAACTTAAGCAATGTTGGACATCTTCTCTATTAATAAGGTGAATCACAGTAGAGCTTAGAGGGAAGGACATTAGAAGGAAGTTTAGAAGGAACACCTAATTCCACCTAACAATACACCTCTGTGTGTGCATGGAAACCACAGATTAGTTCACACAGGTTATATGTGTACTAGTCCAAACCTTTTCTCTGACACTGAGTCCAAGAAACATTAGCATATTAGCTTAAATCTTCATTGTTCCAAAAGAGTATGCTTACTGGCCATTGTCCCTAGCCTCTCCTAAGTCCTGAACAAGTCTGGCAATGTTATGGGACAGTGATAATTTAATACCATTTATATAATACTAATTAATAACAACTATGACTGAATATTAATTAATGAAACAGTTAAAAGTATTTTAAACAATATATTGTGCCCAAGAACTAATATCAAAGACAGTCCAAAGGACATTTTTGTTATAAAATTGAGAAAATATTGAACATGTGCACTTCCATAATTAGATGGTTCTGAAAAGCAATTTTATGAGCTGTTCCCTTGCACTCAAAAATAGGCTGTTTGAGTCATTTTCCTGCACAGCAAACTATTTCCTACAGAATTTGAAAAAATCTTCATATCCCAGGAGCAAACTTAGATTTCCATAATTGGTTGTTCAAGCCCTACAGGAGAGGCACACTTTTCATGTACTGTAAGACTGCAAAGCATCCATGAAGGACTTGTCAATTAATTTATCAGCTTAAGTCAAATGAAAATCAATTGTTCTTTGACTGCTGAATTGTTCAGATTAGCAATAGCACAGATAAAAGTGTTTTTTTATCCCTATTCCTCTTTGAGGACATAGACATTGTCCTGGGCAACATGCTCTAGGTGGCCCAGCTTGAGTAGGGGGGGTTGGATCAGTTGGCCTCCAAAGACTCCTTCTAACTGAACCATTCTGTGAACACAGAAAAAATTAAAAAAAAAAAATAAATAATAAAATAAATAAAATAAAATAATAAAATGGAAAGGAAAGGAAAGGAAAGGAAAGGAAAGGAAAGGAAAGGAAAGGAAAGGAAAGGAAAGGAAAGGAAAGGAAAGGAAAGGAAAGGAAAGGAAAGGAAAGGAAAGGAAAGGGAAAGGGAAAGGGAAAGGGAAAGGGAAAGGGAAAGGGAAAGGGAAAGGGAAAGGGAAAGGGAAAGGGAAAGGGAAAGGGAAAGGGAAAGGGAAAGGGAAAGGGAAAGGGAAAGGGAAAGGGAAAGGGAAAGGGAAAGGGAAAGGGAAAGGGAAAGGGAAAGGGAAAGGGAAAGGGAAAGGGAAAGGGAAAGGGAAAGGGAAAGGGAAAGGGAAAGGGAAAGGGAAAGGGAAAGGAAAGGGAAAGGGAAAGGGAAAGGGAAAGGGAAAGGGAAATAAAGTAGGAGATCACCAGGTATAGAGGAAGATGAATACAGCATCAAAATTACAAGACTCGTTATCATACTAAAGTTTATCTGGAAAGTATAGAGAAGTCTGAACCAGTAACAGTCATTTGCAGCAGCCTGTAAAGCATAGTATTATATGAGTATGAGATTATTGTGTCATCTGTTACTCTCTGTTCTGTGCCTTTCCTATTTATATTGTAAACTATTTGGAATTGACAGCAAGTCAGATTATGGGAAGTTGAATATGAGTCAATGGTGTGCCCTACCAGCCAAAAGGGCCTGCTGTATCCTGGGGTGCATCAAGTACAGCACTGCTAACTGGTCAAGGGAAGTGATTGTTCTGCTCTACTCGGTGTGGCCTCGCCTCAAGTACTATGTGCAGTTTTGGGTGCAACAGAAGAAGGATACGAAACTATTACAGAAGGTCCAAAGCAGGATTACAAAGACAGTGAAGGGTCTGGAGGGGAAGACATATGAGGAGCAGATAAGATCACTTGGCTTGTTCAGCCTGAAGAAGAAACTAACAGCTGACTTCACCACAGTCTACAGCTTCCTCATGAGGGGGAGCAGAGGGAGAGGTACTGATCTCTTCTCTCTGGTGACCAGCAATAGGACCTAAGGGGATGGCAGGAAGCTGCATCAGGAGTTCAGATTGGATATTAGGAAATAGTACTTCACAAAGAAAGTGATTAGGCACTGGAACAAGCTCCCTAGGAAAGTGGTCATGGAACCAATCCTTCCAGGGGTCAAGAAGCATTTAGACAATGCCCTCAGACAATTGGTTTGATTTTTGAATGGTCCTTTGTGGAGCCAGGAGGTGGACCTTTTTGGGTTCCTTCCAAATCAGGATATTCTATGATTCTATTGCTTTGACATTGTCTTTAGGCAGTACTGTTATTAACATGAGTAACAGTATTTTTACATGAGGTTTCCAGAGCAATAAAGTGTGCTTTGGTATGATTAGATATTGAAAACAGAAGATGCTGTTTTAAAGCAATCTGAATAATTATTTTTATTTTAGATATCTTATCCATCAATATCAGAAGAACTTTCAGATACATGAAATATCTTTACTTAGTTCTCAGTTATATCTTCAGACAAATTTATTGTCATTGACACACAAAAAATATTACCATGGATGTTGTTAATCCACTCCCTGTTTATATCAGGACAGGGATCTAGGACATTTTATACAACTTAAAACATTCAATATTCATCTGGGTAGGGTTTCCAAGTTGCAGAATCTGATACAGAATACCTCAAAATCTGATGAGATTATGAAAAACTAGGT